>NC_045430.1:20424563-20742063 GCF_902635505.1 Sarcophilus harrisii
TTTCTGCTCATCTGCTCATCATTTCTTCTATCAGAGTACTATATACCACAACTTGTTTAGGACAGGAATTCTCTCAATTTCGAGTCATAAAGAGCTGCTATAAATATTTGTGCCCACAGAAGTCCTTTTCCTTCTTTCTAAAATCTCTTTGGGATACAGACCTAGTCTTGCTATTGTTGGGTCAGGAAGTATGCACAGTTTTATATCTCTTTGACCATAATTCCTAATTGTTCTCCAAAATGGTTGGATCAGTTCATAACTCCACCAATGGTACATTCATGATCACCTTTTTAAGAGGTCTTGCACCTCACAAAGATAGCAAAAAACCAAAATAAAACAACAGGTCATAGGATTATAGCCTTAGAGCTAGAAGGGACCTTAGGTCATATAGTCCTAACCCTTCATTTTACAGAGAAAGAAAATGAGGTCCAGAGAATGGCAGTAACTTGTCCAAAGTGACACAAGTCGAAAGTGAGAGAGATGAGATTTGAACCCAGGTCTTCTGTCCCAGATTCAAAGCTCTTTCTGTAAATAATAGATAAGCTCCTCACTAGTAAGAAGGCATTAGTGCTCTTATGCCTTCTATCTCTTGTATGAATCCAAGGGCCTGGCACATATCAAAAAAGTTAATGAATGTTTATTGAATTGAATTAAAGCAACAAAAGTACGATTTCCTTTTCAATCCTACTAGCTAGTCTCTCAATGTTTCTTAAACTTTCATAGCTCCCCCAAAACTATAATCCCCTTGAGATCAGGGGCCATGACTTTCATTTCTTCTATAGTACCTAAGTTCAAGTTTTCCAGGACACTCAAACCTAGGCTCTTTCCACTTTATATTTGGCAAATATCTACTAAGTGCCTAGTGTTTTATGACCTCCGTCTATGAAAAGGGACCCAAGTGAGGTCTCCCATCCAGCCAGAATTTCAAAATCCTTGGGTCCCCCCAATCTAAGCCTTTCAGGACTCAGAAGAATCTCAATTCAGCCTTCCTTGGGAGTTCACAGACATGGAGTTCAGCGCTGTCCATAGGAGTTTGTCCCCTCCCACTTCCAAATATCATCATTCCCCAGAGATCATTTAAACTCTGGGAGAAAGGTTGATTGTTTATGCATGTGTTTTAATGAGTTTCCTATCTTACAAGGGGGAAAACAAAGGCTAGCTAATAAACATGGGTGATTAGCAAGCCTTGAAGTATTCTGGAGTCCCTAGGAGAGGAAGGCTACTCAGAGCATAATTGAAGGAAGCACTGACTGTACCCACAACCACTTGCCTCCTGCTTTCCAATGGTCTGGAGGTTCAAAGGAATGTATCATTTGCTACAGCAAATTTAACCCACGACACATGTGTCACCCTGTATTATCACTCGAGCCGGGCTTTTTTTAGCACCCACAAACATGCCATGCTAGAACAGTATGTGACAATTTGTGGTAACACGTTAAAAATAAATTGGCAGTGCATTCCAGCCACTGGATTGAGGAGAGTTGGGCTGGTTGGGATGGGGGCGGGTGCAGGGGTATGAAAAACACCTGATTTCTTGAGAAATTCTGACTTAATGTGCCAAAAGGGATTGTGCATGTAAACAAACAGACTGGGTATTAGCCAAAATGGGGCTTTCTTTGTGTCCCCGGCCGGATTCTTGGAAGTGGGTTTTCAAGATTGGCCACAGTCCACCCTGGAATTCTGGAGGCATATGGTGGGTTTGATAAGGGCTGGAGAATGGTGACTTTTGGCTGGCTGCCTTATGATAATTCCCATTCCTAAGAAACATAGGTGAAAGCCACTGTCACTAGAGATTTTCTGCTAAACTTAGATGGATAAAATGATTTCTTAAGTGCTAGTCCAGAGGAAATAGTACTAGATGATTTTTTTCCCCCTGAGGCAATTGAGGTTAAGTGACTTGCCTAGAATCACACAGCCAGGAAGTGTTAAGTGTCTGAGACCAGATTTGAACTCAGGTCCTCCTGACTCCAGAAGTGGTACTATGCATCTAAATTCTTCTTTCTTTTCTTTATAGGAAGAAAGAGTTCCTTGAGCAGGGACTTAATCTCCAAACACCCAGAGATAGGATGGTGTAGTAGATGGGGCACAGACTGACCTGTAGTCAGGATGTCAGGGTTCAAATTCCACCTTGTCCATTTACTAGCTGTGTGACTGTGAGCAAGGTTTTTCACCATTCTGGCTCTCAATTATCTTCCCTACAGAATGAAGGGGGTTGGAATAATTGGCCTCTAAAATTCCTTCCAGCTCTAAATCTATGCTTGTATGACTTAGGAGGCAATAGGAGTGCTAGATTTGGAGTCAAAGGACTTGAATTCAAATTCTGAATTTGCAATTGTCACTTTATCTTTAGGCAAGACACTCTATGGGCTTTGATTTTCTCATCTGTCAAATAAAGGGAGAGGGAAGAGAAGAGGAGGTTGTTGGACTAAATGTCATCTGAATTTCCTTTTAGTCTGGATCTATATGATCCTTATATATAAAATAGATAACTTATAAAGTCATTTCTAGCACTAAATCTCCGATTTGATTGTCTCATTTTAGCACAGACTACTCAGTATTTTTTTGCGTGTGTCTATTTCCCCTCTAACCCCTTCGACCTGAAACTTCTTAAAAGCAAGTGTTATATCAAACTTTTTGAATTTCCCAAGGGCTTTGTCTGGTGCAGATATTAAGATTCACTAATGTGCTACTGATTGAGATACATGGAACAAGAGTAACAAAGGAGAGAAAGTAGAGCTTTCCAACTCATACTTTGCTTCTTTTCTCTGCCAAAAGGAACAATCTCTAGGCTGGAAAAGATAGAACAAAAATGGCGGATGACTTCATACCCAAGATAAGTAAAGCAATTGTAAGAAAGAACTTAATATCCTCCCCCGCCCCCAATTTTTAAAACATTTTATTTAAAGTTTTGAGTTTTAAATTCTATTCCTCTCTGTATCTTCTTTCTTATCCCTGAGTGGTAAACAATCAGACTATAGGTTATACAAGTGCAATTATATAAAACATTTTCATATTAGTTATATAAAAGAAAAAAATGAAAGAAAGTGAAAAATAGCATGCTTCAGTTTGTATTCAGTCATTATCTGTTCTTTCTCTAGAGGTGGGTAATATGTTTTATCATTAGTCCTTTGGGATTATCTTACATCAAGTCACAGTTCTTCATTGAACAATATTGTTATTATATAGGACATTCTCCTGGTTCTGTTCACTTTACTATGCATGAGAGAATATAACTACTTTTTTTTCATTTTAATAATATTTTATTTTTCCAAATACATGCAGAGTTTTCAACATTCACCTTTGCAAAACCTTGTGCTCCAAATTGTTCTCCCTCTTCTCCCCAAAAATAGCAAGCAATCCAATATGTTAACCATGTGCGATTCTTCTAAACACATTTCAATATTTGTCATGCTACATAAGAAAAATCAGATCAAAAGGGAAAAAAAACATAGGGAAAAAACCCACAACAAAAAAAGGTGATTATGTTTTGATCCACAAAAAATGTAACTACTTTTAATGAATTCATATCATGAGCCTAGAAAAATTCATAGAATAATGTGAAAACTCCTCAATCAATGGGACATTTCAGACTTTCTATAAACTCAGTCCCACTCTCCTTTCCAGACTTCTTTCTCACTGTTCCTTTCACACACTCAACATTCTAGTTATATGCGAATACTACCTCTTCATCAACCTTAACCTACCATCAAAAAAGAGGAGATCAGATCGTTATATCAATTACCTGGATTTTTTTTTTTGCACTAAGCCATTGGGGTTAAGTGACTTACCCAGGGTCATACAGCTAGGAATATTAAGTGTCTGAGGCCAGATTTGAATTCAGGTCCTTTGACTTCAGGGTGGGTGCTCTATCCACTGTGCCATCTAGCTGCCCCTGGGTTTTTTTTTTTTTTTAAGATCAAAATAGTGTTTGGAGGGAGTCTATTACAAGTCTTTAATTTATTCTATGACCCACAAAGACCCAGAAAGATTCTCTCAGTCTCTTCTTCGAGGTTCTGTGAAATAATAACATCTTGTCCCACATCTTGAGAACTTTTAAAAATGAACTTTAAAAAAAACTTTTAAAAAAGAACTTTTTTTTTCAAAAAAAAAAGGCTTTTAAAAATGTTTTTCTTCATATAAATTCATGAGGTATTGAGCACAAAACTTACTGATCCATTTTGCAAGAAAAGAAACTGAGGTTCAATGTAGCTAAGATGACACCATTAGTTAAAATCTGAAGCATAAGAAAGAGAATTCTCTCCTTCCTCCCCCATATCAACTACCTTAGACAATGAGGTGTTTAAATGGCTACATAGCTAATATTCTCCAGAGGCAAGATTCAAAAACAAGTTTTTCTGACTCTTAGGCCAGGACTCAATCCACTACACCAGAGATATGGAACACGTCTCTCAGGGATTTTGTCCGAAACCCTCTTGATTGTGGCTGGAACCACATTAAAATGTAATTGGCAAATATTAAACAAATAAATAAATAATCAACAGAACATAGATAATGTTAAATATGCAATTTTCTAAATCAATATGAAGCTTACAGTGATTCCTATGGTATAGTGGCCCATTTCTATTTCTATTTTCTACTCTATTGAGTTGGACATCACTATATTATCCTATGATATCTCTCAAGATGCCACATGCCATAACCATAGCACCATCATGTTGGGCCCTAGGGCAAGCAGCACAAAATAAATGCCGACAAATTAATTTCATGATTCATGCTGTGAAAATAATATGGGAAGTAATTAAGACAAATTCATATGAGCAAGAATAAGTTACTATGGTGGATCATAGGTGAGAGGTCTAAGCAATGTTTTCCATCCAGTAGCTTCAGATCTTAACTAATTATGTTCACTCACTAGGTGTTAAGCTCAGTTGTTTCTATAGTGCTAGAGGGAGTATATGTTTTGTCAATGTATTTACATTAAAGTTTAAAAAAATTTTTTAAATCTTCCTTTTCATCATTATTTTAAATGTTTTCACTCTCTAAATTTTAGTGCCCTAGGTCAAAGCTCCAGTCACCCCACCCATGGTAAAATTTGGTGCAAGAACCAATGCTGCCCCGTATCTTCTAACTCCAAGGTCAAAACTCAGAGTCTTGGCTCACTCTCTTCAACATAGCATCCAATTCCCAAGACTTTCACTCCAGAGAGGTAAGAAGGATATTTATTCCATTATATCATTTCTCTGGAGCCGCTCTGTCTTCTTATTGCTAGTAAAACTAAAATTTTCACTTTATTTGAGGAAAAGAATTAGAACATTCTCTATTTAAAAACAACAACAAACCAGGAATCATTAAGGGTTGAAGGACAGAGGAACCAAAGGACATTTATCAAGCACCTAGTTTTCATATTAGTATTTCATACTAATAACAAAGTACTAGATCAGGTCATGAGGAAAGAAAGATTATAGGAGTTAAAGCTACAAGAAGTATATTGTTCAGTCATTTCAATCTGTCCAAGTCTTCATGATACCATTTGAGGTTTTCTTGGTAGAGATACCAGAGTGATTGACCACTGCCTTTTCCAGCTCATTTTTACAAATAAGGAAACTGAGGCAAAGAAAGTCAACTGACTTGCCCAAATCATACAGTTAGTAAACATCTAAGGTCAGACTCCTCTTCCTGAGTTCCAATGTGATCTCACATATTTACTACCTGTACTAAAGATACTCCAACATCTTTACCAAGAAAACTCCAAACGGGGTAACAAAGAGTAGGACACATTTGACCCAATCAAATAACAATACATGTTTTTTTTAAATGTATCTACATAATAATCACTTTAAAATTTTTACTTATTACATTTATGTATGGCTAAAATTTAATATATAAAATAGCATTTTATTGATAAAATATATGTTTAAATAAGGAAATTAAATTATATTTTTTATGTGTCCAAAAAATAAAAGTTAAGCAAATGCATTGGTATTATAGAAAGAGTGCTGGACTTGGAGTAAGGAATTAATCAGCAAACAGCACGTATTTGTTAATGAGCATTTCGTTTTTTCATTTTTTCTCCATGGGGATGGATAAGAGGAATGAGAGAAAACACGTTTTTGTTGATTAAAAAATAAAATTTAATTTTTAAAAATACCTTTGTTATATTCTAAAAAATAACATCAATCTCAGGGTTTCTGTAAGATTCATGTGAGATTTTATATATATATATATATATCTGTGTGTGTATTTATATGTATATATATGTGTATATATATCTTAAATGTTTCACAAATATACACATATATGTATGTATATATGTATATATAGATATATGCTATCTTTGTTTATAACAATGACAAATTAGGTATAATTTTTCATTATTTAAAATAAAAATAGCGATATCATTAGTGATAGTTTGTTTTTCTATTTCAGTCTTGAAATTGGAATTATGTTTTCAGGAAAGGCTTACTATATGGAAGGAACAATGAGCCTGTTTTTCACTTTTTAAGAGTTTTCATATTTATAACTGGCTCTGAATATGTCATAGCTCTGGTGTTTGATTCTGCTTTGTCTTGTTTTTCTTTTCTAAACATTGTCAAACCCACATCAGGGAAAGGCCCCCAGTGTCTCAGTGCCCAGGGCCCCAGAGGATGGAAGGCACCATTGCTGGCCAGGCCAATTAGGAGGGAGCTAATCCTCTGGAAAGTGTTTATTGGTATTTCTGGCGACATTTGCAAGCTTTCCAGCTGCCTTTTCACTGTAGCCTTGTGTCTTACAAACTGTCCCAAACTACTCCTGTGGTTTGGGGACTTAGGGAAATTTTCACAAGAGAGACAGACGGGACCAGTAACATTTAGGGAAATAATTCAGCCTCTTTATGAATGCAGTGACTTTTAACTCATACAAGGAAAGGCTCTACTACGAGTAATCATGGGACAGTCATGGAGGAGCATGGACAAGGGGAGCGAGGTCTAGGGTAAAGAATACAAGTGGATGTCTGCTGGCAAAGGAGGTCACTGGGCTTCAGATAAGATGGTATTCAAATCACAGAGAGAGAGGACAAATTGGGATGGGTGATAGTTGTGAAGTCATCCAGATTCAGCACAAGCAGGTACCAATATGTCCTAAGATGGTATGTGTAGAGCCCTGGAGTAACCCTCATCTGCTCTTTATTTTACAGAAGAGAAACTGAGGCTCAGTGGCTTTTTCATGACAGCTAGTCAAGTGGCAAGAGGGAGCATTTGAAACCAATGCTTCCTAATTCTGGATCCAACACTTGTTATTTGTTAACATAATTATTTTATAATTGTATTATAATTTATAATTAAAATTTTTCATAATTTATATATAATATATTATATCACATGGTATAATATATTATATATAAATTATGATAAATATAATTTATAATTTACATAATAACATTAATAATGTTAATTGATATAATTATGTTATTCTGCCTCTCCCAGAGAGGGAAAAAATAATTGTCTGAAGCTATCAATGTTTTCAAATTCTGACTGGACTAAACAACTTTTAAGGTCAAATCCAACTCTGTTGTATTTCAATAATAACAGTAACAATACTTTATATAGAACTTTAATGTTTGCAAAGCATGTTCCATATATTAACTCATTTGATCCTCTCAACAATCCTATGAGGTAGAACTATTATTGGCACCATTTTAAAGCTGAGAAAACTGAGGCTGAAAGAGGTACCTTGTTCAGGGTCACATGAATGTGGCCACATTTAACATCAAGTCTCCCTAAATTCAAAGCTTCCACTCTAACCACTGTACCACCCCATGACTAGATAATCTTTAATTTTCCTTCTACTTCAAGGGTTATTAACCATTTTTTTTTTTGTGTCCAGGATTTTCTTTGGTAGTTAGTCTGGTAAAATCAATGGACTTCAATATGTTTTTAAAAGCGTAAAATAAAATGCATACAATTAAAGAAATCAGTTATGCAGAAATAGAGTTTTTAAAATATTTTAAAACAAGTTCATGGACCCCTTTGAAGTCTATTCACACATTCTATAGAAGCCCATAAACCCCAAGTAAAGCTAAAATTCTAGACCTAAATCTGGGATTTTAGGATCCCAGGTCCCCATTTCCACTAATTTGCAACGAATTCATTGTGAGATCTTACACACCTCACTTGGCCACTTTAGGACACAGTTTAAACCCTCTGTAAATGAGAGATGTAAAACGAGCTGTAAAATGAGATAATTTCTCTCTAAGGCTTCCTCTTATTATTTTGTCAATAGTATTTTTTTTGTAAATACACGTAAAGATAGTTTTCAACATTACTTTTTGTAAAACTCTATCTTCTAATTTTTTCTCCCTCCCTCCCTTACCTTCCCCCTCCCCAAGACAACAAGAATTCTGATGTAGGCCAAATATGTGCAACATATTTCCAGATTTGTCCATGTTTGCATGTTGTTCAAGAAAAATCAGATCAAAAGAGAAAAAAATACAAGAAAAAGCAAGCAAGCAAACAAATAACAACAACACAAAGGTGAAAACACTATGTTTTGATCCACATTCAGTGTCCATAGCTCTCTCTTTGGATGTAGATGACACACTCCATCACAACTGAAATTTAGATCAAGGCTTCTTAAACTTTACTCACAACCTCTGTTCACCAGAGAAATTTTTATATATCTGGGGCATATAGGTTATATAAAATAGGTATACAAATCAAACACTTACTGATAACGTCATAATCTTGTGATTCCCACATTCAGTTATAAGACTACATGGGGTTATCATCCACAGTTTAAGAAGCTTTGAATTAGACTATTCCCCCAATATCCCTGTCAGATCTTCCACAGTGGAAACAATAATAGGAAAAAGCCAACCCTGGAAATCTGGGGCAGAAGCTGAATTGTTTTCACCCAAAATGGCCCCTTTAGCTGTCAGGCTCTGCCCTTGTCCTGTTTCCCAACTCCTCCTGTCCCCAATGAGTCCCTTTGCATTCTCCAGTGATGATAAGTCATTTTGTCCCTAACTTACTAAACTGCTAAGTATTTATTTTAAGTCGGGAGTAAATTAGAGCCTGCAATTAGCACATTTCCTCAACACATTGACTAAATTGCCACTGGATGGCAGGAGCCCAGAGCTGGAGTCATAAAGTTAACACAGTTCATTAAACAGAAGTCATCTGGCTGAGCTGCTCCCTAAGCTGCCATCAGATTTCCTGCTTCTTCCCTAAAGAGCTCTGTGGCTGCCATGATGCCAGAATGGCAGAAGTCACCAATGGAGAGAGGCTCTTTATCTTTTCATTCTGGACCACAGATATAGAAGCATTTTTCTAAATATTTTTCAAAAATAATCCAGCATTTTTCCAAAGGATATTTGTGTTACCAGAAGAGACTCATCTATGCCATATAGAATCATAGTGTCATGAAATAGAGAGGAACATAAAAAATTATCAGGAAAGAGCTAGATTAAGAATAAAATGACCTGGATTTGAATCCTAGTTCTGTCACTTATTAGCTTTATGATGATAGGGAAGTCTCTCTTTGGATGTGGTCTCTTTTTTTTCATAAATAAAAAATATAATAATATATGATATAATAATAATATGTTTAGATAGGAGTTTAAGGTTTGCCTTTGCTTGTGTAGCCTCCTTAGAAGTAATATTAAATTAGATAATATTTGTAAAGTGTTTAACGTGATACCTGGTACATAGTAGGTACTTAATAAATGCTTTTTTTGCTCCATTTTATTCCTCACAATAACCCTGTAAAGTAGGGGCTATTCATATTCCCAATTTATAGACACATGTTGCAAGACTAGTATAAAAAAGATTAAGGTTTCTATTCCAGTCCTGATACTCAAAGTAACAAAGCATGGATGGAGGAAAGAGTGTGCTAGACATTATGGGATAGGGGTCAGAGCATAGTACCTGAAATCAGGAGCCTCTGGGTTGAAATCCTTTCTTAGACACTTACTGAGTGATCCAGGGACAACTGTTTTATTTTCTGAGCCTCAATTTCTTTGTCTAGCAAATAAACAGATTTGTTTCAGTAGGCTCTACCATCCTTTCTAGCTCTGAGTCTATAATTCTATGAGAATTTTGAATTGTCAAAGACATCACCATAAAACCTTAGGAAATAATACTTACTACCAGGACTAATTTTCAACCGTAGGTTTTCAAAGTCCTTGCTTGTCACCTGACATCCAGCTTGGATAAAGGCATGCTCCCTCAGAAATCTTTGAAATCTGGTTGGAAGCTTCCCTAATAAATTAGATTAAGAGGAAACATTTAAAATCCATGATGGCTGCATTCTAAGAAGGTGAGCCCTGAGCATTTCTAGGCAGTCCTTCCAGAGCACATTGAGAATAGAGTGATTCAGCTTGCATTTGAAGAGGGTGTTTAAAGCCATTTCATTTGCTCTCTCTCCAAAATGGATATGCTAACCCAATTCTGAGCATGAATTGAGAACATTAATTCTCCTGATTTTGAACATGGTGAATATGTTTAAAGCACTAAGAGACACATTAGGGAGAAAGAAAATTCAATTATAATGTCTTCGTTTTGCAAACTCTCCAATCTGTTAACTTGGATAAGTTAAAAGAGGTTGGCTAAAATAGGAATGATGATTTCATTCTGCCTGAAATGGGCACTGCCAAAGTCAAAAAAAAAAGCATGTGTTGGTGGAAAAAAGCGGGCATTGTCTTATTTTAAAATAGAATTCCCTTCCATTAAATAAGGGGGAAAGGACATAAGGGGAAATCAGGATAGTTTTTGAAACAAAGGAGATTAATTAAAAAAAAAAACTTTTCAAAAATGATATCTTGGAAAACTCTCCAATGTCATTTCCCAGAGAAATGGAATAATTCCAAACTTGGCATTTTCCTCCCATATTGTCATCTATTCTCAAGTGGCTGTTAACCTCTCACATTATTCTTCTATCGGTATCTATGTTTCCAATCTGGACAGGAAGCTTAGGTCGGCTGGCGACATTAAGTTCCCCTTATTTGATGGGATAAGATGGAATATCCCAGCATGCCCCAGGTTCTACCTCAGCCAGCTCCCAGGCTGGAATGCCAAGGCTGGCAGGGTTGTTCAAGCATGCATTCTCATGAGGGGAAGGTAAAACACAATGGCCAGCCATAACAAAGATGGGCTTTGGCCAAAAGGTTCTCATTCCCTCCTCTGACTTTCAGGCCCCCACCATTTCCACTATTTTCATGGTAATACATTAGAAGAATTTTTTTTTTAGGGCTGGACTTGAATTGTTTTATATTTTTACTTTTACAGTACGGAGGGATCTGGTGTTAACTTGTTATAATAGCAATGGAAGAGTAGCCAAGGACATTCCAAACATCTTTTGGTGGAGTTAGGAATTTCTTGGTGACATGACAAGTAACTCTATACACTCTTTGGGAGCAGAAAACCTGATTGATTCCTTGTCCCTATATATTGATGAATCTATGACCTCAGGCACTATACCAGAGTGTTCAGTCCAAATCAAGTCAACAAATATTTATCAAACATCAACAGTGTTCCAAACACTGGAAAGATAAATAAAAGGAAAAAGAAAAATAGTTCCTGTCCATAAAGAGCTTATGTTCAAGGTGTGTGTGTGTGCAATAGGGGTTTAAGTGACTTGCCCAGGATCATATAACTGGTTTCAAATGTCTGAGACTGGATTTGAATTCAAGTCCTCCTGACTCAAGGACTAGTGTTCTGTCAATTGCACCACTTAGCTGCCCCAAGAAGTTTATGTTTTAATGCAAGAAAACAATACATACAAAGAAAGCTGAAAAGCTGGAGATGAAGGGGAGGAATGGGAAGGAAAAGACAGATAACTTATGGTAGCAAAGTTCAAAGAATCAAAAATATAGCCTGTATGGGAATAAAGCACAAGCAACCTGGGCTCATCCCCAAAATGGAGGTCCTAGAAAAACCACCCAGAGAAGGGGTCTCCTTATGGCATGGTGGATAAAACCTTGGATCCAAGTGGACTTGGGAAGGCTTGAGTTTGAAGCTCACCTCAGACATTTGTTAGCTCTATGACCCTGAAAGAGTCATTTACCTCTTTTAATCTTAGTTTCCCCACGTAAAATGGGGCTAGGAATAAAGGGAGGATCATATGATCAAGCATGAAAACTACTCACAAATCTAATCTGCATGAGTACTAACTATTATTGTTATTGTTATTATAATCCATTAATGGCTTCTCACTTTGTGAAACTTTTATTCACATCCTCCATTCAATCTTCCATCTACCATGCTGGGTAATCTTCTCCAGTGATCACAGAACATGGATCATCCATCAGTTACACCTCATCCTCATTGCATGTCGGTACCACCTCCCTTTTCAGCTACATATCTCTCTAATAATATCCTTTATACCCCTTCTCTTGAGCAATTCTCACTAACAATACAATGCAACTAACATATCTATTAGGTGCTTCTACACTGCTTGATGATCTAGAGCTTTGATTCTTCAGATATTGTGGTTTTCCATGACTCATCATATTCCATGACTCAAGGCCATACAGGATTAGCAGAAAAGTATTGATGTTCCTTATATCGCTTTCTTCCAGTTCTTTGGAGAAGTGAGAGTTTAAAGATGCGGTACATTATATATCATGTCAAACTTTTTCAATATGTTGATTCTATTTGCTGATCCTTTTTCCCCTTTAAAAATATTTGTTATAAAGGATAGATCTCCAGGAGAAAAGGAGTGACACATTGGAAATGTAGATGATTTTAAAAAATGAAAAAACATATCAGTAGATTTTTTTTTTCAATGGGCTTAATTTCAAGAAGTTTAAAGTCATTTAAATTAAGTGTAATTTTTCCCAAAGACAGCCTAGCCTACTGTTTGGCTCAGATCCATGGGTTATTTATCCAACAGATCCTTATCTAGACAAAAGCACTGTTCATCCACTATGTTGATCCTGTGTGGATAGTTAGTCAGACTTCTTTCACAGGATTATGGATCTCATTTTGAAGGCTTTATAATGTTGCTGAATTTGATGCAGTTGGCCCTGGGGGCAATTGAAGGGCAATTGAAGGACCTAAGGGCAATTGAAGGACCCCATCCTCTGCAGGAGCTCTAAGCTGGATGGGAGTGTCAGACATTTTGGTGAACATCTTTCCCCATCTTTTATTCTTTGTTTGGTAATCATCAGTCATTGAAATGTCTCAATAGTGCCCCATCTCACTCTAGCTGCTGAGTCCATGTACAGCCATAGCTATTCCTTCCTATATTCATGTTTCTTAGTATCCATCTTCTAAATTGATATCTTCCCTCCTTCTCCTCCTTCCCTATTCTCTAAGGGCCTCATCATCTGTTCTGTAGTTAAATCTCAATTCTGTAACTTCATGTTTAACAGCCTTCATTTTGGCCTCAGTTAAAAGGCTAACTTTCACAATCACCCATCTCCAATCTGCAGCACTTTATTTAATTAATCTTGTGGTCAACTCAGACTATTTGGTGATAAATCAAAGATTGTTAGGCCAGCAAAGGAACTTAGAGATCAACTAGTCCAATCCCCTCATTTCACAGATATAAATCAATTGTGCCTCATTTCCCAATTGAGTAGCTTAAAAATGCCAAATTTGCTCATATTTCTTATCTGGAATAGCAATGAATGAGATGAATAATATAACACTCTATAATAACATTGCCTAATATTTACAAAGAACATTTTCCTAGGGAAATCTTTTTTTAGTAAGATTTATTAATGCCTTTTATTTAAACATCACAGTCATTTCTGGAAATATGCCCCTCTCTCTTTCCCTCCCTCCCTCCTCTCTCGATCTCTGTTCCTATCCTTAACTCAAAATTGAGCCTTCTTTTGCAATAACAACAATCCAAACAATTTAAGCAAAAGCACTCAATATATTGACTTCATTTGATAATGTATACAGCATTCTGCCTCAGTATTCCTCCACTCTCAGGTGAGAGAAGAAATATTCTCTAGGATCATTATTGGGTTTTTGTTTTGTTTGTTGTTTGCTCTGTGTGTGTGTGTGTGTGTGTGTGTGTGTGTGTGTTTTCCAGTTACTCAGAGATCAGCTTCCTTTTTAACAGGAGAAATTTTTGGCTTCATTTTCTGATTTATCCTCTTGCTCACCTAAAAAAATCAAGATATTTGCCAGAGAGAAGCTAGGTGAGAAAAGCATGCTCCCTTCAGGGAATTTTCCATATCAAAGAATCTTCAAAAGCTTCAGAGGTCGCCTAGACCAAACCACACATAAACAGACATTCCCTCACAAGGGGTTATCCAGCTTCTGCTTGAAGGTCTTCTGGGAGGGGGGAAGTCACCACCTCCCATGGCAAGCCCTTCCACTTTGGGACAGATCTAATTGTTAGGAAGTTTTCACCTTAATTAGGCCTAAAACTAACTCTCTGAAACTTCCACCCATTGTTCCCAGTTAGTATGATTTGGCAAAAATCTTGTTTTTGCTGAAGGTGGGGACTTTCCTTTAAAAATCGGTAGCCACGAGACTAGCATGCTAGTCCAATCTCTATCACGGGGTTGCAAAATGAGAACATGTAAAATTTGGGGAAATTCTGAAGCTATTTACTGCAAATTAAGGGGCTAGGATTGGAAATATATCAAATTTCATAGCACATCTCAAAACAAAAAGAATTAATGTTATTGACTTTGCTAAATAAAATGTCATGTATGCATATATGTAGATTTAAACTTTATTTGCTTAAGAAAGTTTTATCTTGATTTTGTCTGGCTTTATGATTTAATTAATATATGGAATTTTAAATGAGGGATTTCCCTGTTCCAATCAACAGATTAGCAACTTGTGATTTTAGAGAGCTGTCTGGGGCCACTGAGAGGTAACATGCCTAAAGTCGCACAGCTTGGATGTATCAGAGGCTGGACCTGAGGCCAGTTTGCTAGCTCCTCTACAACACTGCTTTTTATAGTGTTTGAGTTTTTAAATTTAAAGAGAATAAAAACGATAGTCCTACCAAAACTTGGTTAAAGGTTTCCTGCTATAATGAGCAAATAACCAAAGGGATACTTTGAAGAGTATATAAAAATAATAAGAGAAAATAATGACAAAATTCATTTGGAGAGAAAAGATCTGGAATATCAAGGGAAATTTTTTAAAGTTAGTAATGAAGGGAGAATTGCACTTACTGGCTTCATACTATATTAAAAGGCATCAACTAGGGGCAACTAGATAGTTGAGATAAAGCACCAGCACTGAAGTCAGGACCACCTGAGTTCAAATCTGATCTCAGACACTTAACACTTCCTAGCTGTATGACCCTGGGCAAGTCACTTAACCCCAACTGCCTCAACAACAACAACAACAAAAAAGGCATCAACTATCAGTATCACTATGTAGTGGGGAAAAAATGGAAATAAAAAGATGAAGTAGTCAGCTCCCTCCTGTGAATTCAGCCAATGAAAGTAGAACTAATGGAATCAGCCCTGGAGGAGATGCTATTTGTGAAATTGAAAAGATTTTACATAAACAAAAATAATGCAACTAGGAGAAGAAGGAAAGCAGCCAACTTGGGAGGGGGGAGTCTTTATATCAAATATCATTGATAAGGGTCTCATATCCACAATATGTGATCAACTAACAGTAATAATAATATAGTCAAAAGATATGAAGAAATATTTCTCAAAGAATTGCAAATCATTAAACAATAACATGAAAGAATGGTACAAATCTGCACTCAGAGTTCATCCATTTTTCTCTGGAGGTTCATCACAATTTTCATTATAGGTCTTCTGGAATTATCTTGGTTCATTGTCTTGATCAGAGTAAATAAGTCTTCCACACTTGATCATCCTTACAATATTGCTGTTTACTGTGTATCATGTTGTCCTCATTGTGCTCACATCACTTTGCATCAGTTTATATATGTCTTTCAGGTTCCTCTGAAACCATCCTGCTAATCCTTTCTTATAACAAATAGTATTCCATCATAATTACATCCCACAACTCATTCAACCATTCCCCAATTGATGACATCCCCTCAAGTTCTAATTCTTTGCCACCACAAAAGGTTTTCTATAGTTACAAATGTTTTCCTAATACTTCACGTGTTGGTTTTTGTCTTCAGCATCAGTTGGAAAAATCTAAAGCAGGAGAAAAAAATAAAAGAACCTGAAGACTGAGTCATAGAAAGAAAGGCCCAGTCACCATGTTTAATAAGCATTTTGATTCAATATACCTTGATAAAGCCCCTATTATGTGCAAGGAAGGGGGATTAGAAATACAAAAATAAAAAATCACCTGCCTTCAAGCAGCTTACTATTTCTTTTTTTTTTCTTTGCTTTTTAAATTTTTATTATAGCTTTTTATTTACAAAACGGATGCATTGGTAATTTTTCAGCATTGACCCTTTGCAGAACCTTCTGTTCCAACTTTTCCCCTCCTTCCCTCCACTCCCTCCCCTAGATGGCACGTTGACCAATACATGTTAAATATGTTAAAGTATATGTTAAATACAATATATGTTTACATATTCATACAGTTATTTTGAGTAGCTTAATATTTCAAGAAAGAGGGGTCTAGTGAAATCTTGGATTAAAGTCTAAAACTAGCCATCCTTCCAAAGCTAGTATTTGTTTGGCGTGTCCTTTGAATGCCTAATGTCATGTAATAGAGTTGGTTTCTCAGTACCCTTTCAATTTTGTCCTGATCTAGGCATCTATGTAGCACAGTGAATAAATCACTAGACATGGCGTGAGATAAATGTGATTTCCAATCCAATCTCAGATATTTACTAGCTTTATAACTATGGGCACAGCAATTAACCTCTGTTTGCCTCAGTTTCCTTATCTATAAACTGGGGATAACAACAGCCTCCACCTCACAATGTTGTTGTAAGGCTCAGATGAGATATCTGTAAAGCACATAGCACAATGTCTATTACATAGTAGGTCATTATTCTCTCCTCCTTCCCAAATTGTGAATCTTATCCACAGAATTCTTTTTTTTTTTTTTTTTTTACCTGATAGATTGGCATCTTTATTTTATTTTTTTTATTTAATAGCCTTTTATTTACAGGTTATATATATGGGTAACTTTACAGCATTAACAATTGCCAAACCTCTTGTTCCAATTTTTCACCTCTTACCCCCTCCCACCCCCTCCCCAAGATGGCAGGATGACCAGTAGATGTTAAATATATTAAAATATAAATTAGATACACAATAAGTATACATGACCAAACCGTTATTTTGCTGTACAAAAAGAATCAGACTCTGAAATATTGTACAATTAGCTTGTGAAGGAAATCAAAAATGCAGGTGGGCATAAATATAGGGATTGGGAATTCAATGTAATGGTTTTTAGTCATCTCCCAGAGTTCTTTCTCTGGGCGTAGCTGGTTCAGTTCATTACTGCTCCATTGGAAATGATTTGGTTGATCTCATTGCTGAGGATGGCCAGGTCCATCAGAACTGGTCATCATATAGTATTGTTGTTGAAGTATATAATGATCTCCTGGTCCTGCTCATTTCACTCAGCATCAGTTCGTGTCTCTCCAAGCCTCTCTGTATTCATCCTGTTGGTCATTTCTTACAGAACAATAATATTCCATAATATTCATATACCACAATTTATTCAGCCATTCTCCAACTGATGGGCATCCACTCAGTTTCCAGTTTCTGGCCACTACAAAAAGGGCTGCCACAAACATTCGTGCACATACAGGTCCCTTTCCCTTCTTTATGATCTCTTTGGATATAAGCCCAGTAGTAACACTGCTGGATCAAAGGGTATGCAGAGTTTGATAACTTTTTGAGCATAGTTCCAAACTACTCTCCAGAATGGTTTATCCACAGCATTCTTAATGATTGGTCATTTATTTTCTGGTTAAAGATTTCCAGTGGCTGAGAATTCACCTTCCCATTAGTCATCCCATTCCACTTTGGAACAATTCTCACTATAAGAAACATCCCCCTCAAGTTCATCAGATATGCTTAGGGGGCAGCTAGGTGGTACAGTGGATAGAACACGAGCCCTGAAGTCAGGAGAAGTTGAGTTCAAATCTGGTCTTAAATACTTAAACTTCCTGGCTGTGTGACCCTGGGCAAGTCACTTAACCTTAATTGTCTTAGCAAAAAAGGAAGGAAAGAAGGAAGAAAGGAAGGAAGGAAGAAATATGCTTAGAAAAGATGTTACATGATTTTCTAAAGTCATCATCAGCTTTGGGTCTTATTCTCAAGTCTGAGGATCTGGATTCAAAAGTCACCACAAAACTATCTGGATGACTTTGGAAAAATCACTTTGTTCTTCATGCCTCAGTTTCCCCATCTGTAAAAAAGAGTTGTTTTTCAAATCCCTTTCAGCTCTATCTCAATGATCCCATGTTTTTTGTGATGCATTCTTTAACTTTCTCTGTTCTCTGCTTTCCATGTTCTGTCTCTTGATATGTATATTTATTCTCTCTCTCCCCCCCTATAATCCTATTCTTCCATCTTTAGTAATGAGGCAGATACTGGCTGAATCCACCATTTCCACTTTGAGTTGTGGCAGCTTCATAGAGAATCTCCAATTTTAAATAAATCTATATTTCATACTTGGATCTTATGGGCAACTCAGAGATTCTAACACATTTTATACGATTTGAACCAACCCAGGATGGAATGAAAACCCAAGCCATTGTCAGAAAGGTAAGCTTCAGTTAAAGGCAAAGGAGGGTGCCCTGATGAAGGGTTGACAAGCATCTTACTCCATGTTCCCCTTTGAAGACACAATAATCAATTTGGAATGGATTAGGACATGCAACCCTGCCAGGACATTCCAGTGGTGTCTGAACACAGGAGAAATATGTAGTTATTCAGAGAGATCTCTTTGTACTGCCAGGGCTGAGAAGGAAACGGACACCTCTCATTCAGCAGGCCAGCTGCCTTGCCTCAGAGATGATTCTCCTTTCACAGAAGCACAAAGTCTTCAACCCATATTCAGAATAATAACATTCTGAATAATAATATTTGTTTATTGTGTTAGTAAATAATAATATTCATATTACAATTGACAAAGCACTTAACATTTTTCATCACATCTGAACTTCATAACAACACGAGAAATATAAATCTTAAAAATGTTCCCATTTAACAGATGAGGCAATAAAGTCTCAAACAAGTTAAGTAATGTGAATTAAATCACCCAGGTATTAAGAGACAGAATCTATGTTCATTTGTTCATTCAACGAATTCAACATTCGTAAATTCAACATTTAATAACTGTCTAGTATAGGCAAAGCCTTAAAGTGGAACATGATAGGACATAGTCCCTTGAACTCCTGGAGCTCAAAGCCCAGAGGGGTATGGGACATAAGCACAAATAACTATTGTCAAGGAACCACATCTAAGTCCTGCAGGTTAGACTAGCTTTGCCTTAAAAAGCAATGAAACCATCTTTGAGGCAATTGATTCAAGAAGGTAAGGCTTAAATTTCCTTATGGGGTCCAAGCATAAAACGGACATATGAGGAGTTAGGAGACGTCGAGCTTCTGACCAGTAGACCAATATGGCTAACACAGAAGCGGAGACCTAGCTGCACCTACCTGAATCAATGCTATAGCTTGGTAAATCTCCTTTTATTAACTGTTATATTATACAAGAGTATCTCATTTCATTCTATTCTCAGACCAGATCTATTAAATTGGCCTGTCTCAGAGCTGGACTACAATAATTATAATACACAATACTGCATGAGATATGTTTTCAATGACATTAGTAAATGTCTGCATGATGGATTGGTTGATTGGAGAAATATAAGACAAAGTGTTCAGTGGGGGCCAAAGGTGATTATATGCAATGAGATTCAGGAAAACCTTCATATGGAAGGTGCTATTGGAACTGAATCTCGAAAATATTTAGAATTCAAGGGGACACTGATATGAGCAGCACAATTGAAAGAATATTTGGTCCTGAGGTCTAAAGACTTGGTTCAAATCCTGCATCTCTGACTCATGACTTTGGATAAGTTTCTTCCTAGGGCTCAGTTTCCTCATCTGTAAAATGAAGGGATGGCTCAGCATTTCCTTCCAGTCCTGAATGCTGAAAAGGACTCAGAAATTAGTGAGTCAAAAGACTTTTATAGATAAGGAAATTAAAGCCTAGGGAAATGAAATGCCTACTTAAGATCACACAGGTATTGACAGAAATGAGATTTGAACCTGGGTCTTTTGATCCCAAAGCCAATGGTCTTTTCACTGTACCATGTGTCTCCATTTATAACACCCATAGCCCTTTCCTTTTAAAATTACTATGCGTTCCTCTCAGATTGACTAAGATGATAGGAAAATATAATGATGAATGTTAGAGGGGATGTGGGAAAACTGGGACACTGATACATTGCTGGTGGAACTGTGAACGGATCCAGCCATTCTGGAGAGCAATTTGGAACTATGCCCAAAAAGATATCAAACTGTGCACCCTTTGATCCAGCAGTGTTTGTTACTATTGAATCTGTATCCCAAAGAGATCTTACAGAAGGGAAAGGGACCTGCATGTGCAAGAATGTTTGTGGCAGCCCTTTTCGTAGTGGCCAGAAACTGGAAACTGATGCCCATCAGTTGGGGAATGGCTGAGTAAATTGTAGTATATGAATATTATGGAATATTATTGTTCTGTAAGAAAAGACCAACAGGATGATTTCAGAAAGGCCTGGAGAGACTTACATGAACTGATGCTAAGTGAAATGAGCAGAAGCAGGAGATCACTGTGTACATGGCAACAACAAAACTATATGATGATCAATTCTGATGGTCATGGCGCTTGTCAACAATGAGATGATTCAAACCAGTTGCAATTATTCAATGATGAAAAGAGCCATATACACCCAGAGGGAGGATTGTGGCAACTGAGTGTGGCTCACAACATAGCATTTTCACTCTTTTTGTTGTTGTTTGCTTGCATTTTTTTTTTTTGCCTCTCTTTTTTTCTTTTCTTTTCTTTTTTTTTTTTTTACTGGTTTAATTTGATTTTTCTCATGCGGCACAATAATTGTATAAATATATATGCATACATTAGATTTAACATATATTTCTACCATGTTTAACATGTATTAGACTATTTGCCATCTAGGGCATGGGGGAAGGGAAGAGAATTGAAACACAAGATTTTGCAAGGGCTAATATTGAAGAATTATCCACACATATGTTTTGAAAAATCAAATAAAAAGCTTTCACTTAACACTTCCTAGCTGTGTGACCCTGGGCAAGTCACTTAACCCCAGTTGCCTCAGCAAAAAATAAATAACAAAAAGCTTTAATAAAGAAAAAATTTTTAAAGAAAATTACTGTGTTTTTAAATATACTTTGTACTGTATTTGTACTGTAAGTATTAATATACTTAGTATATTTTTATATTTTAATATGCTTTGCATTTACTATATTTTGTATTAATATACTTTGTATATTTACCTGTCAAAAGAGTGTAAGCTCCCTGAGGGCAAAAACATGTATATCTATATATCCCCAATAACATTCACCTTGAGATGAATAGATAGGTATAGATACATACATACACACATACATACATATATGAATATGTATATATGGCTCTCGATAATTGCTTGTTGGACTGAATCAAATTACACATGATGGCATGGGGGAAGGATACCAAGCTACTTCTGTGGTTTGCTGCATGCTTGGGGTTGAATAAAATTTACTCTGGTTCTCTGATATAGTTTATCAAGTGGACTAGGTCCTTCCCTTGACTTAGGACAGAGCCAGGCAATAGGGATGACCCTGAGTTGTTTTTCAGATGTGTTTAACTCTTGGTGACTCCATTTGGGTGTTCTTGAAGGAGATATTAGAGTGGTTTGTCATTTCCTTATCCCGCCCATTTAAACTAAGGCTAACATCATTAAGTGACTTGCCCAGGGTCCCGTAGTAAATGTCTTAGGTCAAATTTGAACTCATGAAGATAAGTTTTCCTGACTCTGTTCACTGTGCCACCTAGGTGCCCTTATAAACCCATTAGGTATCAATAAAACCCCAACTGCTATCTGAATTGTTTCTAGATACAGAAGGAATCTCCCCTCTCCCAATCAAACAATAAACACTTATTAAGCACCTACTATGTGCGGGCCCTGTGTTAACCGTAGATCTGTACCATGTCAGTTAGCAACTTACTATGCTTAAATTGTGAATTGATTGATTAATCAAGGGTCCTCAAACTTTTTAAATAGGGGACCAGTTCACTGTCCCTCAGACTGTTGGAGGGCCAGACTATAGTAAAAACAAAAACTTTGTTTTGTGGGCCTTTAAATAAAGAAACCTCCTAGCCCTGGGTGAGGGAGATAATTGTCCTCAGCTGCTGCCTCTGGCCCGCGGGCCATAGTTTCAGGACCCCTGAAGATGATTTGCCCAGGGTCATAAAGCTGGTATGTGTCAGAGGCAGGATTAGAACTTAGATCTTCTTACTCCGGAAGTGTGGTCTGAAGAACCTTTCAGATCCTTGAGGTCCTTTTATAGGATTTGGAAGGTCAAAATTATTTTCACAATACAAAAATATTTTAATTTGTAATGCTATAAATATTGAGAGCTATCATTTATATAAATAAACATTCTTTGGGAGAGTATTCAAAAATTTTCAAGAATGCAAAGAATTGTGTGATCAAAAAGTTTGAAGACAGCTGCTCTTATGGTACTTCTCTTCCCACAATTACCCCCCCTAACTGTTTTGTTGTTGTTAATTGTTTGTTGAGGTTTGTCCTTTTTTTTTTCCCCCAGAGGCAAGTGGGGTTAAGTGACTTGCCCAGGATCACATAGCTAGGAAATCTTAAGTATCTGAGGCTGGATTTGAACACATGACTTCAGGGTAGGTGATCTATCCACTGTGCCATCTAGCTGCCCCTAAGATTTGTCCTTTCCTGCTGCAACTGGTCAGAAGTGATCTTTTTTTTTTTCCCAAAAAATTGTCTTAGAGTCCAAAATCACTTCTCAGTTATCTAACATGATTGACCAAAATCAAGACTTCCAAAGAAAGTCCAGCCAAATCAAACAAACAAACAACTGTAACCAAGGTTTCCAGCCTGTTACACAAATCACATCCATCACAACACCTGCAACAATGTAAACAAAGTCAGAACTCTAAGATAATAAGGTAGAGTCGACTCCAAGGGTCAACGCTGGTACCGCTGTTTCCAAGTTAAAGCGTGCACTTCCTGCCTGTTAAAAATTAACAGACTACCAAAGTGGAAACTGACACATGTGTTCAGTCACCATCACTTTCTTAACTGGCTCAGGAGAATGTGCTTTATGTGTGTGCGGGAAGGAAGGGGAGAGATATTTTAGGTGTTTGTTGAGAAGCATCTGTTATGTTAAAATAAAGAATGGCAACATTTCAAAACATATATATAAATTTTTTAAAAATTGTGACTCCTTCCCAATTCCAATAACTTTCCTGGATATTTTGAAATCTTTCTGAGTATACTCTCTGTTCCTTTTTCTCAGAACACATATCTCTTGGTTTTTACTCCTTCGTGCATTACAATCAAGAAACAAGCATTTGTCAAGTAATACAATGTGACAGGAGCTGTTTTAGGTGTTCAAAATGCAAAGACAAAAATGAAAAAACGTCCTCAAGGACTTGAGGACTTGCCTTGAAGGCAAGAAGACATTTGTCTAAGTCTTCCTTATTAAGGTACCCTCTATACCACTGGGTTCCTTGACAGCAAATGACCATACCTTCTCTTTGTGCCCACAATCACTTCTTACACATGGGCAACAAATAAGGGTTGTTTGAAGTGAACAGAAGATAGAGTGTAAATTATCAGAATTAGAAGGAATCACAGGATCAAAGCTTCATCAACAAAGTATTAACTACTAATGTCTATACCCAGAATAAACAGTGCAAAATGTATGGAGGCCAAGTGGGAAGAGAAATAACTTTCTAATGAAGTTTTTTCTTTTTTGGGGAGGAGGAAGGTTGGGTTTTTTTTGGTTTTGGGGTTTGTTTGTTTTTTTTTGCTGAGGCAATTGGGGTTAAGTGACTTGCCCAGGGTCACATAGCCAAGAAGTGAGACCAGATTTGAACTCAGGTCCTTCTACTTCAGGGCTGGTGCTCTAATCCACTTCACCATCTAGCTGCCCCTCTAATGAAGTTTTAAAGACAAGTCAGTTGTTGGGAAAACATAAGACCTTATGGTGGATAAAGACAAAGATTCCCAGGAAGGATATTAGGGGGAGGCATTCACCAAGGATGTAAGTGTTGGTGAAGTAATGCTCCATCTGGTAGTTTTCATCTTAATTAAATAGTCTTGCTAACTAGCTAGTAAGCTTAGGATGTTTTTGTTTGTTTTTCTATACTGTCAATCATAAGATTTAGAGATGGAAAGACGATTAGAATACTGAATGTTTGAGCTGAGAGCAACCTTTGTGTGTCGGAATACAGAATGGTTGGGCTGGGACAAATCTTAGAACAGAGAATGTCAGAGATAGGATGAATCTTGGAATGGAGAATGTGAGAACTGGGAGGACCCTTAGAACATAGAATGTTAAAACTGGGAGGAATCTTAGAACATGGAATTTAAAACCTGGGAGGTACCTTAAAATGCTGAATAAAGAGCTAGAAGGGCCTTTAGAATTTTTTTTTAAAAGGACAGTTATTTATTAAGTTACTGAAAACAAAAGGAAAATGACAATGATCAACACTGTCTTTATATACTCACGAGAGATTTTTAAAGAATGAAGGTCAAAAACAACCTATGACATAATTGGTTTTGCAATACAAAAAAAATAAAAAATAGAGCTTAACATAAAAGCATTTTACAAAATAAATTAAAGCCATAAATACCAGGACTTTACTTTAATAACAAAATTAAATGGCTCCTACAAATTTTTAAAGTTCTATTGTTTCAAATATTTACTTTTTTTAAAGTGCTAAAAATATTATTACATACAATTTGAGCCTTGGGTCAAAAGAGAATTATAAAGGTTATAAAAGAGAATGTCAGAAGTCAGAACTATTATAGCAGGAAGGGTTCTTCAAAGCAGCTTATCTACTTCTTTATTATACAGATGAAGAAATTGAGACCCCGAATGGTAAAGTCATTTTTTTTTTTTTTTAGAATTCAAATCTATTCTTTTTTTTATTTATTTATTTTTAATTTAATAGCCTTTTATTTACAGGATATATGCATGGGTAACTTTACAGCATTAACAATTGCCAAACCTCTTGTTCCAATTTTTCACCTCTTATCCCCCCACCCCCTCCCCTAGATGGCAGGATGACCAGTAGATGTTAAATATATTAAAATATAAATTAGATACACAATAAGTATACATGACCAAAACATTATTTTGCTGTACAAAAAGAATCAGACTCTGAAATATTGTACAATTAGCTTGTGATGGAAATCAAAAATGCAGGTGTGCATAAATATAGGGATTGGGAATTCAATTTAATGGTTTTTAGTCATCTCCCAGAGTTCTTTTTCTGGGCATAGCTGGTTCAGTTCATTACTGCTCCATTAGAAATGATTTGGTTGATCTCATTGCTGAGAATGGCCAGGTCCATCAGAAGTGGTCATCATAGAGTATTGTTGTTGAAGTATATATGATCTCCTGGTCCTGCTCATTTCTCAGCATCAGTTAAGTAGAATTCCAGGCCTTTCTGAAATTATCCTGTTGCATTTCTTACAGAACAGTAATATTCCATAATATTCATATACCACAATTTTTAGCCATTCTCCAACTGATGGACATCCATACAGTTTCAGTTTTAGCCACTACAAAAGGGCTGCACAAACATTGGAGTGCACATGGTCCCTTTCCTTCTTTTATAATCTCTTTTGGATATAAAAGCCCAGTAGTACCTGCTGATCAAAGGTATGCACAGTTTGATAACTTTTTTGGCATATTCCAAACTACTCCAAAATGGTTGGATTCTTCACAATCCACCAACAATGCATCAATGTTCCAGTTTTCCCATCCCCCCAACAATCATCATTATTTTTTTTCCTGTATCTTAGCCAATCTGGACAGGTGTTATGTATCTTAGAGTTGTCTTAATTTGCATTTCTCTGATTAATAATGACTTGGGCATCTTTTCATATGACTAGAAATAGTTTCAATTTCTTCATCTGAAATTGTTTTCATATCCTTTGACCATTTTTCAATTGGGGGAATGGCTTGATTTTTATAAATTAGAGTTAACTTTATATTTTGGAAATGAGGCCTTTATCAAGAACCTTGACTGTAAAAATATTTTCCCAGTTATTGCTTCCTTCTAATCTTGTCGCATTAGTTTTGTTTACAAAACCTTTTCAGTTTGGTATAATCGAATTTTTCTATTTGTGATCGTAATGATCTCTAGTTCTGCTTTGGTCATAAGCCTTCCTACAGGTCTGAGGGTAAACTATCCGTGTTCCCCTAATTTATAATAATTTCATTCTTTATGCCTAGGTCTGAACCATTTGAACCTTTCTTTTCTGTGTAAGTATGGATCAATGCCTAGTTTCTGCCATATTAGTTTCCATTTCCCAGCAATTTTTTATCAAACAGTAAGTTCTCATCCCAAAAGCTGGGATCTTTGGGTTTGTCAAAGACTAGGTTGCTTATATTTGTTGACTGTTTTATCCCTTGAACTAATCTATTCCACGATCAAATTCTATTTTAGCCAATCCAAATAGTTTTGGTAATTGCTGCTCTATAATATAATTTTAGATCTGGTACAGTAGCCACCTTCATTTGATTTTTTTTCATTAATTCCTTGAAATTCTTGACTTTTGTTTTTCCATATGAACTTTGTTGTTATTTTTTCTAGGTCATTAAAATAGTTTTGGGACTCTGATTGGTATAGCCTAAATAAATAGATTAGTTTAGGTAATATTGTCATCTTTATTATATTTGCTCGCCTATCCAAGAGCATTTAATATTTTCAATTGGTTAGATCAGACTAATTTTGAAAAGTGGTCTGTAATTTTGCTCATAAAAGTTTCTGATTTTCCCTTGGCAGATAGATTCCTAAATATTTTATATTATCAGTAGTTACTTTAAATGGAATTTCTCTTTGTAACTCTGACTGTTGGATTTTGTTAGTGATATATAAGAATGCTGATGACTTATGTGGGTTTATTTTATAACCAGCAACTTTGCTAAAGTTGTGGATTATTTCTAACAACTTTTTAGCAGAATCTCTTCATGTCATCGGCAAAGAGTGATAATTTGGTTTCCTCATTGCCTATTCTTATTCCTTTAATCTCTTTCTCAGCTCTTATTGCTAAAGTAGCGTTTCTAATACAATATTAAATAGTAACGGTGATAGTGGGCAACCTTGTTTCACTCAGATCTTATTGGGAATGGTTGCGTTTGTCTCCATTACATATGATGCTTACTGATGGTTTTACATAGATGCTTGTTTATTTTAAGGAAAAGTCCATTTATTCCTATAACTCTCAAATGTTTTAATAGGAATGGATGTTATTTATCAAATGCTTTTCTGCATCTATTGAGATGATCATATGGTTTATTTATTTGGTTATTAACACTGGCAATTATATTGATAGTTTTCCTAATATTAACCAACCCTGCATTCCTGGTATAAATCCTACTTGATCATAGTGTATTATCTTGGAGATGATTTTCTGTAGTCTTTGCTAATATCTTATTTAACATTTTAGCACCAATATTCATTAGGAGATTGGTCTATAATTTTCTTTCTCTGTTTTCAACCTACCTGGTTTAGGTATCAGTACCATGTCTGTGTCATAGGAAGGAATTTGGTAGGACTCTTCATTCCCTATTTTATCAAATAATTTATATAAGCACTGGGGCCAATTGTTCTTTAAATGTTTGGTAAAATTCAATGTAAATCCATCTGGTCCTGGGGATTTTTTTCTTAGGGAGTTGTTTAATTGCCTGTTCTATTTCTTTTCTAAATGGGACTATTCAAGCAATTTACTTCCTCCTCTGTTAGTCTGGGAAGTCTATATTTTGGAGGTAGTCATCCATTTCACTTAGGTTATCAAATTTATTGGCATAAAGTTGAGCAAAATAACTCCTTATTTTTCTCTAATTTCCTCTTCATTGGTGGAAAGTTCTCCTTTTCATTTTTAAGACTACTAATTTCATTTTCCTCCGCCTTTTTTCTAATCAGATTTACCAAGGCATCTATTTTATTGGCTTTTCATAGAACCAACTCTTGGTTTATTAATTAGTTCAATAGTTTTTTACTTTCAATATTTTAATTTCTCCTTTTAATTTTAGAATTTCCAATTTAGTATTTGATTGGGGGTTTTAATTTGGTCTTTTTAGTTTTTTAGTTGCAAGCCATTCATTAATCTTTTCTTTCTCTGTTTTATTCAGTAAGCCTCTAAGGATATAAAATTCCCTCTTATTACCTTTGGCTGCATCCCACAAATTTTGGTATGATGTCTATCATTGTCATTATCTTGAGTGAAATTATTAATTGTATTATAATTTGCTGCTTCACCCAATCATTCTTTAAGATGAGATTGTTTAGTTTCCAATTACTTTTGGTCTATTTCCCCTAACTTTTTTGTTCAATGTAGTTTTATTGCATCATGATCTGAAAAAGCATTTACTATTTTCTTTCTTGCATTTAATTTTGAGGTCTTTATGTCCCAAATATGGTCAATTTTGAATAGGTTCCATGAACTGCTGAGAAGAAAGTATATTCCTTTTCTATCTCCATTCAATTTTCTCCAAAGATCCAACATACCTAATTTTTTCTAATATTCTATTTACTTCTTTAATTTCTTTCTTATTTGTTTTGTGGTTTGATTTGTCTAATTTTGAGAGTGCAAGGTTGAGATCTCCTACTATTACAGTTTTGTTGTCTATTTCTTCTTGCAACTCTCTTAACTTCTCCTTTAAGGAGTTGGATGCCATACCACTTGGTGCATATATGTTTTAATATTGATATTGCTTGTTTTTATGCTACCCTTTAGCAGGGATGTAGTTTCCTTCCTATCTCTTTTAATTAGATCAATTTACTTTGCTTGATCTGAGATAAGGATGGTCCCTTTTGACTTCACCTAAGCATAATAGATTTGCTCACCTTTTACCTTTACTTCTATTGATTCCTGCTTTAAATGTGTTTCTTGTAAACAACATATTGTAGGGTTCTGACTTTTGATCCAGTCCTGCTATCTTCCTCCTCTTTGTGGGTTTCATCCCATTCACATTTATGGTTTAAAATTACTAAATCTGTATTTCCACCTCCTTTATTTAATCCCTCCCCACCCTTTCTTTAACTTATTCCTTCCTTTCCCTTATATCCTTCTTTTTTCCTTTTCCTCTCCCCCCATTTTAATGGCAGAAATTTCTTTAAAACAAATGTCATATTTTTTAGCCCTCTGTGAGTAAGATTCACACATTCCTCCCCCTCTCTAATCCTCAGATTATAGTTTCCTTTGCCTCTTTGTGGATGTGGTTTCCTTCTTTCATCCCTCCTTCCCCTTTCCTGCCATCATCCCTTTTCCATATCTACTTCCCTTTTTATGTTATATCAGTACAATCATATTATACATGTATTCTTTTTGTATATCCACAACAGAAATACAATTCTCAAGAGTTATTTTTACCTTTTCTGCATCTCTTGAGTTCTATGGTTGAGATCAAATTTTTGTTTTGTTTGGTTTTTTCTTCAGAAACAATGATTCATTTGTTTCATTAATATCCATCTTCTTCCTGGAAAATGCTACTTAGCTGGTATTTATTCTTTGCATCCAAGTTCGGGCCTTCGATATCATATTCCAGGCCCTTCTCTTTAATGTAGAGGCAGCCAGATCTTGGGTGATCCTTATTGTGGCACCTCGATTTAAATGGTTTTTTTCTGCTTAAAATTTTTCCTTAACTGATAGTTCTGAAATTTGGCCACAAATTCCTTGGAGTTTTTATTTTAGGGTTTTCTTTCAGAAGGTGTTCGATGAATTTTTAATGCTATTTTACCTTCTGATTCTAATACATCTGGCAGTTCTCTTTGATGATTTCTGTAAAATAGTATCTAGGTTCTTTTTTCATCATAGTTTTGAAAGTCCAATAATCCTCAGATTATCTCTCCAGATCTATTTTCCAATCGTCGTTTTGCAGTAGATAATTCATGGTTTTTTCAGTTTGTCATTTTTTTGTTTTGCTTGACTGATTCTTGCTGTCTCAATGAATCATTAGTTTTTTTCAGTTCTAATTTTAAAGAAATTATTTTTCTTCATTAGCTTTTTTACTTCTTTCTGTATATGTCCAATTGAGGTTTTTTAAATGTATTGTTTTGGTCTGTGGAATTTTTTCCATTTCACTAATTTTTTTTTAGTGAATTATTTTCTTTTTCAATTCAAGATCCTACTTTCTTGAGTGTTCTTTCGTCTTTTCCAATTCACAGATCCTCTTTCTTCCAAGTTCTTTGTCTTTTTCCAATCCACAAATCCTACTTCAGTGAATTCTTTTATTTTTCAATTCACAATTCTTACTTTCCTGGATTTTTTATTTTTTCCAATTCACCAATTTTGTTTCCCTCACTTCCTGGGAATTTTAACTTTTCAATTCGTTTTTCAGGAAGTTGTTGCTCTCTTGTAAGGCTTCTCTTTCCTTTCCCCATTTATCTTCTAATCTCTTTTGAGACTTTTAATGGTCTCTTCTATGAGAGCATCATGTAAAGGAGGACAGTCTGATTCATTTTGCTGTTTGAGGTCTCTTCAGGTTTGCTGACCTGCTTTTTTCTGCATAGAAGCTGTTGATCGTTCTTTTCATCTTTTTATTCATGTTTTAAAGCCTTTAGGGTATGTCTCCCTAGGCAAGGGGTTACCAGCTTCCTCTGCAGAGCAGGGAGAGATGTAAACGATTTCGCTCCGAGGATGGGGAGTGCTCTGGTGAGAGTTTTCCCTTCCCCCAACAGGAAGTGGATTCAGCACTGGCCGAGCTATGGAAGTGCCCAGTTGGGCTGTGTGTGTTAGCGTGCCCTCGGCTAGAGACTAGGGGTGAAAGTGTCACTGCCCCAGGCGGGAACCTCTTGTGGGACTGTGGTTTAAGCTGACCCAGACCACAGACCACGACTGCAGACCGCCCGAACTCTGCCCCAGTATCTCTGCCTGATGCAAATCGGCCCTGGAAAAGCTCTTGGCCCAAGCCGGCTCCCCACTGCAGTTGGCTAACCGGCTCGTCCTCCTGCGTAGGATCTAACTACCCAGAAAGCCCGTACTGGGTTGGGGCTTTGCTGAGATCTGTGCTTTCACTTTCAGTTTGAGGCTCTCCCTCGGAACCATTTCTCCCCGTTCAGCTGATCTCCCCTGGCCCGGAACCAACCTTTTTTGGCGGAGACTGCAGATTTTCTTTGGCGGTGAGTTGTTCTCTTCTTATCTTTTGTAGCAGTCAAGACTATTTTTTGAGGCTCGAATAATATTGATAAAGAGGGTAAGAGAAGAGCTTAGAAAGTCGCGTGTGTCTTCTCTGCCATCTTGGCTCCGCCCCCCCCCCCAAATGATAAAGTCATAAAGGAATCTTGGATAAAATGTTCCCACTCTCTAAGCCTCCATTTTCTTAACTCTAAAATGAGAAGAATGGATTCAATTTTTGCTAAGATCTCTTCCATTTCAATGAACCTCAAAAGCCATTTTCCAAACCACATACCCAAAATTGGCCAACAAGTTAGTGACAAACTAAACAGGAAAGGAGGGGATCTTTCTTGTGTTTCCCATGTGTGGATTATGAGTGCTTCTTTTCTCTAGTCTAAAGGCTACCTCATTGCAACCTCAGCTCCACACAAGTAGGGTATGATTTGAGGGATGGAGTGTGGCAACTTGTCTTCAAATATCTGTCTCCCAGCCCAACAGGAAATTCCTGCCTTTTGGTCTTTTCTTGAAGCTGATATCCTGTCTCTAACAGGCTCCTGTTAGAAGGTAGATATTGCATACGAACAACACAATGCTTCTGCATAATAAGAAATGATGAAAAGTACGGCTTCAGAGAAACCTAGGAAAACTTTCATGAACATATACAAAGGCATGTGAATAGAACCAGGAAAACAATTAATGAAACAAAAATAAGAACAATGGAAAGACAAATTTGAAGAATGTTAATCAGTGCAATGATCGACCATGAGTCCAGAGGATTGATGATGAAGAAAACTGCTTACCTCTTGCCAAAGAGGTGATGAACTCAGGGTGCAAAATGAGACCTATATTTTTTGGACATAGCCCATGAAGAAATTTGTGCTGCATATTTGTTACAAGGTTTTTTTGTTTGTTTGTTTTTCATTTTTTTCCCTTCTTTGAGTCAGAAGGGTGGGTGAGAAGAAAAAAATATAAAATTAACTAATTGAAAAATTTTAATTAAATTTTAAAATTAAAGGGTCACCCATTGGTGACAAGAGCAAACAATGAAGAATTTATAATAAGAGGACTCACTTATTATACAATCCTTTATATATTTATTATATTTATATATTACTTGTATATTATAAAGCCCTTGAGGCACATTTTACCACCACCACGACTCTTAAGAAAATGGAATATTAGGCCCCATTTCTTCATAGTCTTTTTCTCTTGAATCACACTAATGTAATACTTAGATATGTATCAAGTGAGTTAATGGAAGAGAAAGTACTTAGCAAGTAAATACTTATTTGCTAAGCACTTTCTCATCCAGTAATTCATTTGATACTTCAAATAGCCAACCCTATGGTACAGTCAAGGAGGATACCACTATCCCCACTTTACTTCCTTGCTTGTAAAGCCCCTACCCTTTCTAATTCTTACAGTCTTTGCTAACTTCTCCAAATACCCCCATCTCTAGTAACTAGCACTGCCCTCCATTCTGCCTTCCTCAGTCAACCAGCTCCCATGAAGCTCCCATGAAGCTTAGCACCCTGACATTTTTCCCTCCCTTTTTGCTTCTTAGCATTCTATAGCCAAATGTTCCCCCATGTCCCAGGGGGCAGATAAACCTAAAGCTGACCCTTTCCCCTTCTCCATCTGCCAAACACAACCCCATTCTCATCTAAGCACGGAGAATCCCAGATGCTTCTAGATATACTCTTCCAGCTGTGCTGGTCTCCATTCATGCATCACCAAGGACAGGAAGAAACCCAAAAGTTCGGAGCTGCCAAGTGAAAAGCACTGCTGAAACACAGAGTGAGGTCCTGGGAAGAAGAGCAAATAGACTGGCTAATTATGGAGAACAGCAAATGATCTTTAATGGGAGGTATCTTCATGCTCTGGGACTAGAAGTCTGGAGAATTTGAAGACACTGCCAACTGCCTAAGGATATCCAGTAGACTCCAGCTCAAGAGAAATTCCTCTCTGTAAAACAAAAATCCTCTGTCCAACAAAATGTTGCCCCCCAGGCATATGAGTCTGGCATCATAGAATGAGCCAGAAGGAATCTTAGAGAATATCTTGTCCAACCCAGGCTCTCAAGGTGAGGAAACTGAGAACACATGGCAAATCAGCCAGAGATAGTCCTCAAGCCAATATCCTTAACTTCTTAATCCAGTGGTCTCATACTTTACACTATGCCCCATCATGTCTCATTTTCCAAAAGTGGTTCTTAAATTCTTTGAGAGTTCCAATATATGCTCCAGAAAAAGAATAGTTGAATCTCTGGGGTATACTGTAGCATAGGACTTCAAGTCAGGAAGGCTTGAGTTCTAAACCTAACTCAGACATTGTGACCCTGGATAAATCCCTTCATCTCTATCAATCTTAGTTTCTTCATCTGTAAGATGGAAATAATAATACTCACAGGATTGTTGGTAGGCTCAAATGAGGCAAAAGGCTTAAAGCATTTGGCAAATCTTAAAGCACTAGATAAATGTTAACTATTAATAACTTTATTGTTAATTTCATTATTGATAAAATTATCTTTATTATTAATAATAGATGTGTTGTTATAATAATGATATTATTGTTATTAATAATAATAGACCAATTTCCATGGATTGTCATGTATATGTCCACCATTGAACATTGCTCCATACTGATAGAGGACTGAGATCAACTATGAAGGATCAAATAAGCAACTCTAAAATTAACTGTGAAGGACTTTGAACCTTCTTTGCACTCAGATTCAATGCTCTGGCTTTCCAGTAGAGTGAGACCTACCAATTCAAAGCTATTGCAATAGACTTGTGATGGAAAGAACCATCTGTATCCAGAGAGAAAACTATGGAGATTGAATATGGATTGAAATACAGCATTTTCACCTTTTTATTGTTGTTGTCTTTTGTTTGCTTGATTTTTCTTTCTTGTGTTTTTTTCCCCTTTTGATCTGATTTTTCTTATGTTGAATGGTGAATATGTTTAAAAGAATTGTGCAAGTTTAACCTAAACAGGATTATTTGTTATCTTGGTGAGGGAGAGAGAAAGGGAGAAAAATTTGGAACACAAGGCTTTACAAAGGTGAATGTTTATCTTTGCATGTATTTGGAAAAATAAAAAGCTATTTTTTAAAAAAGAATGCCTCACATAAGATTCAGAAAAGAATGGACAACACCTGTGAGCTGCCAACTTATTCTTCTCCCAAGAGGTCTGGACTGCATGGAATTACATTGGGGAAAAGAGAAGGGGAAGATCTTTAATCGCCACAGCTCAGCCTCCACAAATTTCTTAGTCTTACTTGCTATCTACTTCCCCATTCTCATGCACCACATTATAACTCATACAAGAAGCAGACCAGTGCAAGTGTAATATACCAGCACTGAAAGTAATTCAAAGTTGATGTATGGAGATATGGCTAGATAAATGGATGGACAGCTAGATTAATTAATGAATGAAATAGAATACAGTATATTTATGCTCCTTATTAGGCCAATTGCATAATTCTTTATTCTTTGGCATGTGGGACCAACCCTATCTTTATGATCCACCAAGAGAATTGGATTAGACATCAAAATCCTTGGGTTTGAATCTTGCTTTCCTACTTAGTATCTGTGTAAACTTGAGTACTTTAGTCACTTTCCCTCTGTAGGCTGTTTCTTCAATGAGGAAGTTGGACTAGATGAATTTAATCACATGGTTCTTTCCTGATCCCTATAAGAGAAACTCTGGAGCAGGAGTTCTTAAACTGGAGGCCATGATCTCTTCCAAGGACATCTGTAGATAGATTTTAGGGGGACTTGAACTAGATTAGGAAAAAATTACATCTTAATTTTAATATAATTGATTTTTTTAATTTTATGTATTTTATTCCGTGAATTTAAAAATATCATTCTAAAAGGGTTTATCGACTTCTTCAGACTGAAACACAGATCCATGCACTAGGGGCAAGATCAGTTTGGACAAAATTATAAAACAGACAAAGGTGGCACAGGCTAGTGTATTGGGTCTGGAATCAGGAAGATTCTGCTCCCTGAGTTCAAATCTGACCTCAGACACTTACTAGCTATGTGATCTTATTTTAGATTTTCTTGGCAAGGAGACTATTGTGATTGGCCATTTCCATCACCAATTCATTTTACAGGTGAGGAAACTGAGGCAAACAGGATAAAATGATTTGCCACAAGTCACACAGCTAGGAAGTGTCTGAGGCCACATTTGAACTCAGATCTTCCTGACTCCATGGTTGATGTTGTAGCTACTCTACCACTCCACTGCCATCAAGAAAAGCCATCTAGCTTCAACTTCTAATGACAATAAATCCTGACTATGTGAACCTGGAGAAGTCATGTAACTTCCCCATGTTCCACTGAACTTTCTAGCACTATAAATTGCAGAAAACTATTAGAAAAGCAAAAATGTTGTTTGAGGTTCAAGTCAGATAAGGTCTACTGTTTAGTAAATTTTGAAGTGCTGTATATTATAAGCAAAAGCAGTCATGGTGAGGTAGTATAGTACAGTGGATCGAGTGCAGGACTTGTAGTCAGAGTGATTTGAATTCAAATTCTGCCTCAAACACTTATTAATGGTGAGGTACAGGTAAGTCACTTAGTCTCAGCTGGATGAATGGACTTTCAGCTCTAACACTGTAATGCTATATACTTTGCTAGGTGCTAAGCCATCCAGTAATCTGCCCTCTCTCCCAGCCATAGGGCCAACCATCCCTAAAGGTCCCTCTCCAGTCTATTTTTCAACAAGGAAACAATAGCCCCACTCCTCATCTTGACGCTGAGTGGTCATTAGAGCATCCCTGTCAATCTGTTCCTCCCTCTAGAGCAATCAGCGACTGCCTGGATTCAAGCTTCCCTTCCAGGGCCAGAATGACAGGAGACGCCTAGGGTCTTGACTTTGTGACTTCTCATAATGGGCCACATATACTGATCTATCTGATCTCTGCCAATTTGGAGGAAGCCAGAGCTGGCAAGGCCCCCCAGATAACATTCTGTACATATTTCCCTGTATTGTTCTACCTGTGCTAACTGTTCCCAGATGGGACATTCAGCAGTTCAAGATAAGTGATAGGAAATAAATATAGGGCCTTTGGGTCACACCCACCCACTAAAACACATTCCTTCCCTCCCACTCTACACACACACAACCAGACAACCTCCCAAAGACTGAAAACGTGGGTAACCTCACCTCACCTCCTGACCTAGCTCATCTCTTTACAAGACAAAGGCTTGGAACAGGGTTTCTAACCTGGATTGGAATTTTTTTTAACATTTTGATAACTATTTTAATATACTTCCTTTATATTCATTATACATTTAAAACATTATTCTGAGAAAGTATTATTATTAATAATAATAATGATGAGCATTTATATAATATTTTAATGTTTACAAAGTACTCTATTATTTTATTTGATTCTTATAACAACAACAAAATAGTACTGCTATTTCCATTTAACAGATGAGGAAACTGAGGATGAGTGAGATTAAGTGACTTGGCCAAGGTCACACAAATAAGAAGTGTCTGACTCAGGATTGAAGTCTTCCTGACTCCAAATGTAAATTCCTACCTACTGAATCATCCAGTCCTGTATGATTGCCTGCTTATACTAAAACTAGCCTCCCTCCTTCCCTCCCTTCCTTCATTCCTTCCTCCCTTCCCTCTCTCCTCTCCCTCCCCTTCCTTTCCTTTTCCATTCCCCTTCCCTTCCCTCCACTTCCTTCCACTTCCCTTCCTTTGCTTTCTTTCTTTTCCCTTTCTTCCTCTCCCCTCCCCTCCTTCCCTTACCTTCAAGAAAACCTAAATTCAAATTGGCTTCAGATACTTCCTAGTTGTATGACCAAGAGCCAGTCACTTAACCAATTTCCTTATCTAGACAATGGGAATATCAATAGCACTTACTTCCCAGGGTAGTTGTAAAGATCAAATAAGATATTTATCAAGTATTTTGCAAACCTTAAAGGGTCACATACATTCAAACTATTATTGTGACTTACTGACTTCAAAGGCAACTGATTCTATTTTGGGACAATTCTAATAATATTTTAGGCTTTAGCCAAATTCTACCCATTGTTGCCTTCCTGGGAAGCCAGAATGAATCCAGTCTCTTCCACTGGCGAGCTCATGCTTCTTGCCACAGGTGAAACACTCCCAGTTCTTTCACTTCTTCTTAGACTGTATATTCTTTAGTCCCTCATTATCCTGATGATCCTTCCCTGGAAACCTTTCCTATGGTCAATATTCTTCTTAAAATATGCAGCCCACAGAAGATAATAGAAGGCAGCTCCACATGTGACATGTTGAATTCATGATATGCTTAGAAAATCAAGTTATACCAATACATAATAGAGATAAAACAGTTTTACACAAAATTTTCTGAGTATGTTCCAATATGTATATATTTAAGTTTTAGAAATAAATAACTACTACTAATAATGACATAAAAAATGCTACTATCTCCAAAAATAAAATATGATACCCAGAACTAAATCATAATACTCTAAATGTGGTCTGACCAGGACAGAGTCAAATGGAACTGTCTCATCCCTTGCCTTGGATACTCTAATCAAAAACTCAAATGAAACTTCAAGCTTTGAGATTTCATCCTCATTGATGCAGGTGTTTCCTCCCATGTTTGCATCTATGGAGTTTGCAGCCCATCCATGTCTATCCACCTTGAGTGACTTTCATTTATTCCTTTCCAAAGGTTCACCACAGTAAATGAATTAACGAATGAAGCATTTATAAAGCACTTATTATGTACCAAGTAATGTGCATTGAGAATACCAAAAAAAGGTAAAATATTCCTGCCCTCTTGGCTATAGATATGAAAAGTTTCAGCTGCAAGTCAGAGAAGAAAGTTCCATGGTCTTTAGGGCGCAGCGGCGAAGTAGATGGCAATGCATCATCTTTAATATTGCTACTCCCAGTGCTCTTGGATTCAGACTCCACTGGGGTTTGAGATCATTTGGTGATTATGGTAGAGGTTTGATTTTCCTGATACATATTACCTTCTATCTCTTTCCCAGGTTGTTTCAGCTAAGCTAGCTTTCCTGCCCTATGAGCTCTGTCTCCCCAAACTCAGCCTTTGATCCCACTGGCTGCCTGAGTTGACATGTTGCTAAAAGAGAACATATAGTCAATCAGTCAGTCAGGAAGTATATATATGAAACTTGCTATCTGACAGTCCCTTTACTCAGAACTGAGAATTTTTTCTAAGGGCATAAAGAGTCCCTATACACAATGAGCTTGCATTCTAATGGGGGAAACATTAAAAAAAAAAAACTGTGTTTACAAAATATACAGTGTGAAATGGGAAAAGAAGACATTATCAATGGGGATGGGACAAGAAAGACACTACATTGAAGAAAAAGATTTTTGGTTCATTTTAACAAAAAAAGGAGGAACAATGGATCATCCCCATTGGATTTAATTTTAAAACCTTTGGTCTCTCCCCGTAACAAAACAAAAAATGCTACAAACTTAGAACTACGTAAACATATACATATATATATATATATATATATATATATATATATATATATATTTACAAAGCCATAACTAGGATGAGCCAACTAAAATTTTGCCCACCATGTCAATTTAATGGGCCTCTCATCTAGAAGGTGCTGGCAGCCCAGTCCACCCCCCTGAGCATTCTATCTAGTAACCAATCATTGTAAAAATTTGCAAAAAGTTGACTTTTTAGATAGTGCCCAACCCAGAATCATCAAATCAGCATAGAAACGGCATCATTATAAGCAAAAATTGTTCATGCAAATTAACAAAATAGAAACAATGGGAAAGGCTTAAACATGAAAACCCTATAGATATCACTACCAGATGGGAAAGATCAGCTCCCCCACTCCACTCTGCTCTCCCTCAGCCCCTCATAGACCACCTAGCAACAATCTCCAGAGCCCCAGAGATTCTTTTCCTATCATAATCTATCATAATGTCTTTACTCCTCCACACCTTAACTGACCTACTTAGCAAGTATGACATGCAAAGCACAAAAATCCCTAATTAAGGTTCTTTTACTCATAGCAGTCTCCTCTGCCTACCCTAATTTCTTGCCTGGTTGTTCTGAGGACAGAAGGCAACATTGAATTGGAAAATACCTCTAAAAGGTTAAGTGGGAAGCATCCTTAGCAAAGGCCAAACACCTTTGGGCAGCCTCGAGAATGCTTAACAGGTAGATGAGACCCCGACTATGGCTCATTTGTCAAGAGTAAAGGCTGGGTCTGTGTTTTCTTGGACAGAATATCGCAGGACGAGATGATCTAGTGACTCTTGACTTTCTTGCTGCTATTTTCTAATGTACTGGAGGATTCTGCCCACACAACAGAAACCCCAACTAATGTTTCCCAGAGGAGACAAATTGGCAGCCCCAAGCTTACAGATGGAGATAGTTCCTACAGAGGAAATTCTTTTCTAAGCAATGTGTCCCCTTCTTCCTATACCACCCACTCCAATGGGAAGCCCCAAGGTCTCAGTGTAGGCCAAAGGATCCCTCTTGTTGGAGGTCAGAGTATATGACAACTTGCCACAAATGTAGAAGGGATTCCTTTCTCTGGTAATGTAAACCTGGGCAAGAAAATTAACCTCTGTTTGCCTCAGTTTTCTCATCTGTACAATGAGAATTATTTTTGGCATCTACCTCTCAGGATTGTCATAAAGTTCAAAGGAGATATTTGCAAGTACTTTCTTTTTTTTTTTTTTTTTCAATTACTTTAAAAACTTTCAAGCACTACATAAATGCTAGGATTTTTTTTTCCAGGTAGAAGTTAAATTAGATGGTCTCTGAGATTCTCTCTAACTGAAATTCTGGGATTCTATGATTACTCAGAAACATGGTTATTGGAAAGCATACTAGGCCTAGAATTAAGAAATCTGGTTTACATTCTGGCCTCCACACTTATTAGGGTTAGCTAGGTCATATAATGGATAGAGCACCAGTTTTGGAAGCAGGAGGGCCATCCTCAGAATTTGATTAGCTGTGTGATTCTGGGCAAGTTATTTAACCCTGATTGCCTCAAAAAATAAAAAAATGAAAGACACAAATTAGTTGTATAGTTGTATAAATTAACTTCTTTCTCTGTGCCTAACTTTCCTTATGTATAAAATGGGAGAAATAAAGCATTCTTTTAACCTACCTTTCCTGGTTGTGTGAAGAAAGCACTTTGTAATCCTTGAAAATCTATTGAAATATAGAATATTATTACTAGTAGAGTCTTAATGAGAGATACTCAATAACTCCAAAGGGATGAGCCATAATCTACATAGGAAAAACAAAATGAAGGGGGAAAAATCCATTTTCCAGAAGAAGCCATGTTATTATACATACGTAATTGTTTTTTATTAAAGCTTTTCCCTTTCCCGTTCCCCCCCCCCCCTTTTCCCTTCCCACTAACCCAGAGTGATCTTCTTTTATGGTATTAGATGTGAGGGCATTAAGCCTTTTTAAAAATGATTTTTATTAAAGCTTTTTATTAACAAAACGTATGTGTGAGTGATTTTTCAACATTGACCCTTGTAAAACCTTTTGTTCCAAATTTTCCCCTCCTTCCCCCTATCCCCTCCCCTAGATGGCAGGTAGTATAATATATGTTAAAATATGTTAAATCCAATATATATATACATATTTATATAGTTATCTTGCTGCTTAAGAAAAATCAGACAAAGAAAGAAAAAATTGAGAAAGAAAACAAAATGCAAGCAAATAACAACAGAAAGAGTGAAAATGCTATGTTGTGATTCATACTCAATTCCCACGGTCCTCTCTCTGGGTGTAAATGGCTCTCTTCCTCCCAAGATAATTGGAACTGGCCTAGATCATCTCAATGTTGAAGAGAGCCATGTCCATCAGAATTGATTGTTGTATAGTCTTGCTGTTGCCTTGTATCTCCTGGTTCTGCTCATTTCACTTTACATCAGTTCCTGTAAGTCTCTCCAGGCCTCTCTGAAATCATCTTGCTGGTCGTTTCTTATGGAACAATAGTATTCCATAGCATTCATATACTATAATTTATTAAGCCACTCTTCAACTAATGGGCATCCATTCAATTTCCAGTTTCTTGCCACTACAAAGAGGGCTGCCACAAACATTTTTTCACATATATGTATGTAATTATAATTTTAAGAGTTATAATTAGTCAAACAGAACATTTATCTAGAACCATGGAAAGAGAGATTCAATTTAATTTAAGAAACATTTACTAAGTGGCAACTATGTGCCAGTGAGTGATTGAACAGTGATCCAGCTGTTTCATCTAAAGAGCAGTGAAGATGAGAATGGTAAATACAGTGAGGAATACCATCAAGATATGAATGTATTTTGATCAGAAAAGAAGGTGGATTAATCACAAGATTATGGATAATAGATGTCCCACCTACATGCTACCCTGGTACCCATGAAATGCAAGAAGACCTAGAGCAGGAGTGGGGAACCTTTTTTCTGCCAAGGGCCATTTGGATATTTAAAGCCTCATTTGCCAGCCATACACGATTATCATCTTATAGAACTCGAAAGCAGCAGGAGGCTGTTTTACCCATCTTTCAGTTCATCATTGCCTGAGGATGCCTTGGCAAATGATTTCATGGACTTTACATGACCCACAAAAGCCAGACGTTCCCTATCCCTGACCTAGAAGGAAGCTCTTCATTCTGGTAAGCAAATTCCCAGTGGCAAAAATGGAAGAGAATCACATCAGATCAAAAGACATGGGTGACCTAAGACTTGCACTATTGGTGTTAAAACCCAAATTAATGAGATCACAGATCTAATAAAATCATGTAGCCTTGAAGAGGAGTAATGAAGACTGGAAGTTATCAAGCAAAGACTGAAAGGTTACTTCTCATAGACACAACTGGGGATTCTTATTCCAGTTTGGAGTGGATGCACCCTTCTCTAAGTCTTAGCTTCTGTGATTCTGTAAAAATGTTGACTTGGTTTTAGAAGGCAATAGCATCATACATTAAGAGATAGTAAAGACCTTGTAAATAGGAAAGACATCTAGTCCATGTTTTCATTTTACAGATAAGAAAACGAGGCCCAGAGAGATAAAATGATTTGCTCAGTATCATCCAGGTAAAAAACAGCAGAGATAAGATTTGAATATGGATTCTCTGACATCCTTTCTAGGCTCAAGTTCTGGTATTTTCATGACCATGAGCAACTCATTTTACCTGCCTGGGCCTTAGTTTTTGCATCTGTAAAATGAAGGGATTACACAATACTCTTGTACATATTGAGAAATACTTTGTTTCTCCCAATAACTTCTTGAGGGCAGGCAGAACACTTTATATATAATTGTCAACTTATTGATTCACGATAAAAAATTTTCCTTGTTCTAGCATTCTCTGATCAGATGAAGAAAATGAGGTTTTGAGATAAAGTAACTTCTCCAAGATTATGCAATTAATAGAAGACCCAGGACTAGAATCCAAGATGCCTCACTTATAGTACTATGTTCTTTCCACTCTATGGGGTTTGGACCTTGGAGTGAATGAATTGTTTTTGGTTTTTAATGCATTGATAATTTATTACAATATAATTGATTTCCTTGTATATGTTATTTTATACATTTAAAAACAAAATTCTGCAAAGGTATTCATGAGCTTCCCCAGACAAAGGGTTCCACAATACCAAAAATGATTAAGAACTTAAAATAAAAACCAACTAATGTGAATAGCCAACTGAAATCACTCAGATCAAGAAAACAAGACCACACCGGGCCTGATTTATCCAGTTTGCTATGCTTATGATCCCCTGTTAAAGATATGGGCATTTTCAAACTATGTTTTGGTGGTGAAACTGAAAAGTACGATTTCGTGGTCCATGGTCCTTGGCTAAGTGAGAGATCAATGACTTCCTATCCTCTTCAATTTACAACAAAATAAAAATATTTGATGAATCTTCCTGACTGACATTTGGGGAATTTCAACAGCTGAAAGAAACATTTCAAAATAATCTTATATTCCACTGAAAACATTGTCAGAGAAGATCTTACAAATAAACCACTGGTCTTTGAAATGGAAGCCAAAAATGCCTCATTGCCCCTAAACCCAGAGGATGCTCAGAGCTGCCAGCTATGCTGGTTTTCAATGCAAATATTCTTCCCAGTTCTCATCACTCCGCAGGGTTGGACAACCTTATTGGGCCACCAGGCAGTCCCTACTCTCAGCCAAAGTCTATTTACATGTGAAATAAAATGTTTGGATTAGAAAATCATGGGATCATAGATGTAAAAGTGGAATGAACCTGAGGGGTCAAGACAAAACCAAAAGAGAGAAAGAAAGAGTGAGGGGAAGAGAGAGGGACAAAAGAACAGGAAGAGAGGGGGGAGATGGATAGATGGATGGATGGATAGATGGACAATTGGTTGGATAGATAAAAGGATAGATAGATGATAGATGGATAATTTATTGGATAAATAAAAGGATAGATAGATGGATAAATGGAGAGAGAGAGAGAGAGAGAGAGATGGATAAAAGAAAACTGAGACCCAGAAAGTTTATGTGTCTTAGGATCTGTAATTCCGAACTGAAAGAGATCTTATAGATCAGAGAATATAAATGATTTAGGATTATAGTATCATATATTTAGAGTTGGAAGATAACTTAGAAGTTATTTAATGCAATGCTTTCATTTTACATTTGAAGAAACTCAGTTCTTCAAATTGCTAATCTGCTGAGAGTTCTTATTTACACGCTAAATAACAGTAACTTCTTAGGTAACTTGTATTTTTAATATATTTTTAAAAGCAGGAAAAATGAAACGTCTCCGAACTATTCTACCTGGTGATCAGACATTGTGAAAATTTCCCCAGTTTACTTTTTTAAGATGATACTAAATTAGAATAATAGAACTGATGTTTGGTTTTGTGCTATTTTATATCTTTATCAGAAACTTGAGTAAAAAAAAAAAGACATCTGCTCATTTCAGCTAAAGTGTAGATGAAGCCAAGTTGGGAAGGGTAGCTGACCCTTTCGAAGTCTAATCAAATCAAGTCAGTCAAGTCAGTCGAGTCAAGTCAAGATTCAAAAGGACGTTGGGAGGCTGAGTCTGAATACAAGGTAAAATTCGATAGAGATAAATGCAATGTCTTACACTTAGGTACAAAAATTGAACTTCACAAGGATAACATGGGGAAGGCATGGATTGTCAGTGATTATTCTGAAAAATATCTGGGGGTTTGGGAGGACTACAAGCAATGGGATATAGTAGCCAAAAAGTAGATAATGTGATTTAGGGATGGCTTAAGAGAGGTGTGACTGCAATGGGTAGAGAGATGACTATCTTGCAGTTTTCTGTCTCTATGAGAGTTCATGTGAAGGATTGTGGCAACAGCATTTTAAGGAGGATTTTGATGAACTGGAGAGTGTCCACAGGATGAAAGCCCAGTTGGTAAAGGGCCTTGAGTCCATATTACCTAAGGATTGGTAGAAGATACTAGGGATATTTAGCCTGGAGAAAGAAGACTCAGGGAGTGAGGGATAGGACATAATAGCTGTCTTCAAGCATCCAAAGGGCTATCACATGGAAGGAGAATTCACCTTTGTTCTATTTGCTTCAGAGAATAAAGTGGGATTTGTGGAAAGGCTTTGATGTTGGGAACAATTTCTTGATGATGAGAGTTGTCCAGAGCAGAATTCCTGGAAGATGATTTCCCTCTTCTTGGAAGTTTTCTACCAGGTTGAATGACCACCCAACAGATATGGAATATGGGGATTCATCTCTTGGATGAGTTGGATTAGATGGAAGCCAAAGTCTCTTCCAACTTTCAAATTTTGTGAATCGTAAAGAATTAGGGTTGGAAAAATCCTTGGAGACCATAGCACAGTATATACTGAATTAAATATGGAACCAAGTGAATCCTCCCTCAACACTGCAAAGGTGTAGCTTCAAGATCCTCACAAACTCCTCAAAGCCTTAATTTCCTCTGTTAAATGAGGGAAATGACAGATGGTCTAAACTTTGCAGTATTGTGAAGGAAAGTGCTTAAGGTGTTATTGGAATATGGATTTTTCTATTAATCCTACTTTTTCATTTTGCCAGTTGAAGATTCTGACTGGCTAATTCATTGGCTACTATATATATATATATATATATATATATATATATATATATATACACACACACATATATTCATATTGACCTATCTGTAAATATTCCATTTCCCTTGATAAAATGTAGGTTCCTTAAGGGTAGAGTGGTTTTTTTTTGTTTGTTTTTTGTTTTTTACTTTTTTCTATGTATCTTCGATGCCTAAGATAGTACCCTGAATTTGATAAGTGCCAAATCAATGCCTGTGGAATTGAAGTCAATCTGAAAACTGAGTGAATTGGGCTAAGTGACTTCTATGGACTCCTCCTATTCTGACTTTCTATGACAGATAGGCAGAGCAAATATGAGTCACGTTTTGCTTTGCTGCACCTTCAGGATATCAATGAGAAATTAAGGAAGGTCCCCAGCATGTTAGGAAGATGTCTTATGGAGAACGTGTGAGAGGAATTATATAGGAGTCACATGCCATGCAAGAGATGCAATCTGTATTACCAAAGGGAACGTTCACATGGATCAGACTCCCAGCTTGACCCTCTGTTCATATTTCTTTACTTCCTTGCCAGCATCTTCCCATCCTGAAGAAATCTCTTGTCTGGAGGGTTGGTTTCTTGATTGGTGACTCCCTTGCTCGGACTACAATCTGGTGAGGCACCGAAGTCATGTTCACTTCACTTCATTCTTCTATCTCCTCATCTGGATACTTCACCCCTTTTCTAGTTCCTTCTTTTGTGTTGTCTTTACCTTTCAGAACAGGGGTGATCTTCTTGGTTTGTATTTTAATTCCTAGTGCTTAGCACAGAGCTTAGTATGAAGCACTTAATAATGATATCTCTCTCTGTGTGTGTGTGTGTGTGTGTGTGTGTGTGTGTGTGTATTCTGCCTCTACTTCTCTCTCTTTCCCTCCTACCCTCTCTTTTTCTCTGTGTCTCTCCATCTCTCTCTCTGTCTTTCTGTGTCTCTGGCACTTTTTGACTCTCTGGCGCTTTCTTTCTTTCTCTTTCTCTTTCTCTCTCTCTCTCTCTCTCTCTCTCTCTCTCTCTCTCTCCTCTATGTTCTCCCTCTCTCCCTCCCTTTCCTTCTCTCCCTCCCTCCCTCTCCCCTTCCCCCTCCCTCTCCCCCTCCCTTTCTCTCTCTCTCTGAATTTCCTTCTTCCTTTCCCCTTCCCTCTCCATTTCATCATAGATTCACTGGAAAAAAATTTTTTTTTTTTTTACCAATAAAGAACTGAGGACCAAAGAGGTAACATAATTTGACCAAAGTCACTTCATATGTTGGTGTCAAAGTGAGGACTCATATCCAAGCTGCTGTACTTCCCACTACAACACAATAATTTGCCCCAGTCCCCATAATGAATGGGACCAGGTACCCTAATTTTTCCAACTGCCTGTCCAGTACATTTTCCACCACTCCCATGCTTCATCCAACAGATGGGGGCAAAAACAAATGGACCTCATCTCAGAAGAATGACAGATTGAAATTGTCATTCTTTGTTCCAGATGTGCCAGTTGCAACTCCCTACTGAGCTCATCTAAACCTCATCTAAAGACCTCTTACTATGGATGATAAATAGGGTGGTATAAATCCCCAGGATTCTTGGGTTCTCAGCTCAAAAGAAGGGAGACCATCAACATATGGGCAGATTGCAGTTGATCAAAACAATAAAGAATGGTACTGGTCCCCAGCTCCTACACATGCTTTCTTGGGAGTGGGGTTGAGGCTTGGGCTGGGGTGGGGATATGGGGGAAGTAGCATTTGCTTGGAAAACAATCATTATTCTCTTCCTTAGGGGGAATGAGGGGGAGACTGAAATCGTGAAAGCCAAAGTAGTTGTTTCTGCAGTACGCCTGGCCGAGACCCAAGGTACAAAGTTGTCTACAAACTCTCAAATCAGTGTGAGACTTAAAAGACAGAAATATGTGCTGGCAACGGGGTAGGTTGGCTGCTGTTGCCAGGGCTGAATTGAAACCATACTTATACCTCATGTAGATATCACCCACTGGTCTCTGGCGGGGAGAAGGATGCTCTTATGAATCCCCATGGCTGAGGCCAGATCATCATCTCTCCCTGCATCTCTTTCCAAAAGCCAAAGGCACTTATTGATCCAGAAGATACATAGATTTCTGGAGCTTCCCAGAGTCTAGAGGGGCAGGCAAAGAGAATTAAAGGGAGGGGAAAGAAGGGCAAAGTTACTCGAATAGGAATTGATTACATGCCAGGAGATCCAGGGATGTGTAGACTGGTGTGAAATGATGATGGCTCTGCTTTAGGGTTTCTGGCCATTGGTAAAAACTGTCTTGGTATTGGTGGCAGGAGGAGACCCCTTTTCTAACTAACCTCAATGGTTCTTTCCCTGACTACTTGTCATACTAACTGACAAAAGGAGCCCAGTTTTACTTCAGTAAATGAACAAGCATTTATTAAATACTTACTATATGCTAAGCACTAGAAATACCTCCCCCCCCCCAAAAGGCAAAAGACAATCCCCACTCTTGAGCAGCTCACTGTGTGATGGGGAAGACAATTACAAACAATTATATGCATGTCCATATGTAAATAAAAAGTAAAAGCTGACCTCCATCTAATCTTAATTTCAGGAGTCCATGAACTTGAGAAGTGGAAGGATACAGTCAGATCTCTATCAAGAATCTGAATGTGGCAGGATGTAGAAGGTGGATTGGAGTGAGGAGAGAGTGGAAGCCAAGTTGATAATTAGGGGCTACTGCTGTGATCTAAATATTTTTTTTAAAGTCTGAACTAGATTTAGAACTTTACAGGTAGAGAAAAGTTCTTAGCATAGTAGCTTGCATACAGCAGGTATTTAATAAATGCTTGTTGGTGTTATGGAAAAAAATAAGTACATTTTGCATCTTAAATGAGAAGTTGGGTTTGACTTTTAAATTTCCCTTCACCTGTCATTCTTATATCTATGCTTATGTTTATGCCTACAATTTTGTCTATGTCTATGCCTGTGCCTTTGTCTGTGTCTATATCTATGTCATTGTCTATGTCTATATCTATGTCTATGTCTGCGTCTATGTCTTTTCTGGCAGCTAGGTAGTGCTATGGATATAACTTTGGATCTGGAATCATGAAGATCTGAGATCAATTGTGATCTGAGACACTTCCTAGCTGTCTGTCCCTTGATCAGTCTCAGTTTCTTTATCTGTAAAATCAAGATAACAATAGCATCTATATCACAGGTTTATGGTCAAGATAAAATGAGATAATGCTTTACATATTAAAAAGCTCTATATAAATGTTAGCTATTATTATGTTGCTGTTATTTTCTTACTCTATAAAAAGCATTTGGGTTCAGAAGAAGAATTATCTATTTTTCACTACTTTACTTTCTCACCCAGTCCATAGGAATATATTTCAGGAAAAATCCAAGTTGCTTTGATTGAACTGTAAAAAAGAGATCTCACCAGCATCTGGCAAAAAGGGATAAAGTAGAGAAGGTGAATTTTGACACAGAAAGTGACCATGCAACTTAGGTGAGCAAATATGATGAGGGAACTTTGTTTTAAGTATTTAAATCCTTTTCCTTTCCTCTAAAACATAGCACTTGTCCTATTAAACACCTTTTCTACTAAGACTGACACGGCTGAAATAGATTTGTTATCCTTTCTATGCTATTTAACTTGACTTTATTATATGTGATGTCAATGTACAATAACTTGGAAAGAAGGATTTTCCTACAACAACAATTCACATTATTATAGTCCTTTAATCTTCCAAGAGTTCCCCACAACAACTGTAAGAAATTCACTCAAAGATTATTATTCCCATTTTACAGGTGAGGAAGCTGAGGCTTAGAGAGTTTAAGTTACTAAACCCAGGCATGCCACTTACAAAGTGGTAGTCTCCTGATTCTAAGTACAGTTCTGACCATTCAACCACACCACTGCTTATCATTCTGTTTTCAATTCTTGTTCACTTCACTTGGAGATCTGTTTCCTTGACTGATAAACTAACAGATTTGTTTTAAATTATACCAGTTTGAAAGGTAATAGTTTCATCTGGAAGCTAATTTTTTTTTATTTGAATTGCCTGTCAAGAAATTTATTTCAAAGAAAAATAGATCAACTGAATATGCGTATGTTATGGTTAAATTCTAAACACTGTCTAATGTCAGTGTTAAACAGAAACTTCTGGTGAATGTTCAATCTTGGAAAGTCTAAAAGAAAAGTGGGATGTTATCACTAAATTAGGACCATTAATAATAGCTGATATTTGTGTGGGATTTACCGAAATTATCTCATTCTGATCTGCACGATAACCTTGTAATGTCAGAATCACAAGTATTAATTCAACAAGCATTATATTTATGTTAATATATCTGTTCTATAGATAATCAAGACTCATTGTGGAGAATAAGGAAGTAGGATTCAGGCCCACATATCTCCAGATCACTTTTCACTACAGCACTCTAAAAGGAATCATATAATAACAATAATAACAGTAATATTTTAATAACAATAATGACTTTATGTAGCTTACAAAGTTTTTAAATATCGTACAATTTGATCCTTAAGACAACACAGGGAGGTAGATGCTATTATAGTCCCATGTTATTGAGAAGGAAACTGAGGCAGAAATGGAGGCAGGATCTTCAAGCATTTGTGTATCATCTCTCTCAACAATGAGCCATTTTGGATAGGATATTAGCGTTGGAGTAAAAAAGTCCTTAGTTTAAATCTCCCCTCAGATTAATTACTTAGTTGTGGGCCAGTCACTCAATCTTGGTTTTCCCATATGTAAAATGGGGTTAATTATACCCCTAGCACCCCCCTCCTAGGTTTGTTGTGAGGCTCAAATGAGATAATATATGTTAATTATTTTGCAAGCTTAAATTACTATTTAACTGCCAGCTGTTATTTTCATTGAGTCCCACAACTGAGCTGATCCTCGCTGATGAGAGACAGCATTATATATTGGATAGAGAACTAGATTTGAGAAGTTAAGAAGACCCAAGTTTCAAATCCCATCTGAGATACTTGCTTGTTCTAGGAAAATTCACTTCCCAGAAAGCTTAAATTTCTTCACCTACAAAGGAGGGGGTTTGATTGGATGGCTTCCTTCCAGCTTCAAGTCAATGGTCTTTAACTGTATGAAAAATATGTCCTTTTAGTTTCCTTATCAATAAAATGAGGGAGCTTGATCACAAAAATTCTTTCCAAATCTGTGATTTGATTTGGTACCTTAGCCACTTCAGCTAATGTGAATGTTAATCCTGGATAATAGTTCGGGGTTAGCTTTATCAAATAAACTACAGATTAGAGCTTGTTCCTTAGACTAGTCTACCCATCACATATTTTTATGTGTCTTCTGTACATTTTTATGTAGCACAAAGTTATGGGCACCCATCAAATGGTCATCTGGTTCTTTTGGGTCTGCTTTTGCCAAGCAATTCCAAAATTCAGTTACCTGAACATCAGTTTTCTCATGAGCAAGAAAGCAACAAACTGTCTCAGCACCAATGAATAGGACAGCTCAGCTCAGCCCCATACACAGTGGATAATTAATAAATGTCATTGTCTGATGGATTGGCAAAGTGTTTGAAGCCAAGGGGGCCCCAGGTAAGTACATGCTAGCGTTCATCCTCACAGCAGAAGCCCACATTGTCCAATCTGGGAAAGTAATGACCCTGCTCCAGACACTGGCAGAATGCAGCAAAATCTGGTTCAAGAAAAGCCAGCCTCCTGAAATCCCCAAAGTGACGGTGTCAGGGTTCAGAGGGCACACCAATTAGAGAGCTATACTAATATCTGCATATCTTCCAGGAACATGCGTGGTTAAGTTAATTGGGTCTAAATTTCAAACTCAATTGGAGACCAATTCACATTTTACTAGAGTTAGAATACACACAGCTACCCTGTTTCCATTGTAACACCAAATTAGTCCCCATTAATTAGGCCCTATTAATACTGGCTCCCTTGATGCTGTGAGCACATTTGTGCCAGCAACTTAGTCAGAGAGAAGTTTATCAGGTCTAATTGCTGAGCCTGTCTTTCAAAAAGCAGTCTTTGTTGCAGGAGAGCTTTTCATGAGACACAAAAGTGGCTTAAAAACATAGCTTTGAAATGTTAGGTCTGTATTCAGATGTATATGACATACACAGTATATACATACATGACTATACATAAAAAGGGAGTGGGGTGGAGTGGAAAGAGGACAGAAACACTAAGCTTTTGTTGATGGAGCTGCGCATTCATCCAGCTGTTTGGAAAATAATTTGGAATTGGGTGAATGGTTATTACATTGTTCGTAATCTTTGACCCAGCGATCCCACTACAATGAATCTCCCTCCAAAGAAGTGGAAAGAGGGGAGGGAAGGAGAGGAGAGAAAAGAAAAAAGGGGAGAAGAGAAGGGAGAGGAGGGAAAGGAAGGTAATGAAATATTTGGAACAGCTCTCTTTATAGAAGTAAAAAGAACTAGAAATAAACATTCCCCATTGGTCAGGGAATAGCTCAAACTGTAACAAGTTAATATGATACAATATTATTGTGCCATAAGAAAGTATGAATAAATCCTAAAGCGCTGCATAAATGTTAGCTGATGTTATTAACTACCATTAAAATATATTAAAATATTAAGATTATCATACGATCATATAATATTATTATATGCTAACATTATCGGCTAGCTCCTTCACAAAACAGGAGAGCATCATAGACAAAAAAAAAAAAAAAGATATTGAAAACCATGCAAAAAAACAGCTAAATTTAGATATACTGTTGTTGAACAATCTTGATCCTAGATATTACAGGTCATACCTATCCCTCCTTGGATGAAGGGAAGATTATAGGGATGTCACATCACTATCATTTGGATGCTTTTTAGTAGGTTAGTTTTGCTTTTCTATTTTTTCTTTTTCTTTTTTTGCTTTTATATAACATAGGGTTAAGGGTAAGGGAAGTAGTGACTGTATCAGGAAAAAACTGTAAAAATAAACAAAAGGCACAATAAAAATAAGTAAATAAATAAACCAATTGAACTGTATTGGAATTAGAAAAAATCTAGGCTAAAATCTCACCCCAGAGCAGAGAAAGAAGGAAGGGGAAAATAACTCAAAAAAGGGGGAAGACCAAGCATGGGATATGGAAGTTTCTAGAAAATGAAGTACTCTGCCACAAATGAATCTCAAAGAAGCCTAGAGGCTCCAGATTTTGGGGGACTATCACACTAGAAACCCTCAACCGGATATTCCAGTAGGGAACCAAACCTTCTTCCATTTCCTCACTTTATTCTCTCTCTCTCTCTCTCTCTCTCTCTCTCTCTCTCTCTCTCTCCTCCCTCCCTTTCTCCCTCATCTCCCTCTCCCTCACCTCCCTCCTCCCCTATTTCTCTCCCTCCGGCTCTCTCTGACTCTGACTCTGTGTCTCTCTCTGTCTCCACCTCTTTGTCTCTGTTTCTCTCTCTCTCTCTCCTCCCTCCCTCTCTCCCTCACCTCCCTCCTCCCCTATTTCTCTCCCTCCGGCTCTCTCTGACTCTGACTCTGTCTCTCTCTGTCTCCATCTCTTTGTCTCTGTTTCTCTCTCTCTCTCTCTCTCTCTCTCTCTCTCTCTCTCTCCTCTCCTCTCCTCTCCTCTCCTCTCCTCTCTCTGTTTCTGTGTCTCTGTCTCTGTGTCTGTCTCTCTCTCTGTCTCTATCTCCTCTCTCTCTCTTCTCTCTGTCTCTGTCTCTCTTTCTCTCTCTGTCTATCTCTTCGCTCTGTGTATCTGTGTGTGTGTATATATATGTGTGTGTGTGTGTGTGTGTGTGTGTGTGTGTGTGTGTGTCTGTGTGTGTGTTGAAGAATGGGAGGCGTTAAGAGAAACGTGCAGAGCCTTCTGCCTCCAGCAACCACCCAGCCCAGGTCCCATGAAGAATGAGAATGGCTGCTCTCTGGCCCCATCCCCATTTCACACATGATCAACTCTGATGACCTCTGCTTAAAAAGACAAGATCGTCCTTGGGATTTGGGATTTCAAAGACAACAGCCTGGTTTTCTCAACAAGAAGGATCGTTCCAAAACCTAGACACCGGCCAAGGAATTTCCCAAAGCCAAACTCTTATTGTGTGGGGTTATTGAAATTCTGGGTGGTCTCCCTTTCTCCACCCTGCTCCTGGCTTTCTGGCCCAAAGCTGTCTTTACTTAAGATATCTTGAAGATCACCAGAAACCCCCTTGCTGTAGATCATGCATGGATGCTTATCTTTTTCCCCGTTCCACTGTTCTTTTCAAGGTCACCTATCTGCAACTATCAAGCAGTTTAGCAGCATTACTGACGCCTGGGCAGAAATTACAGTAGCTCCCGGTAGTGCCACTTTGGAGGAGGCAGAGATCATGTTTCCTTCATAAACCAAAGCTTCCCCAGATCACAGCCCCAAAAACTGAGCTCTCTTTCTGAGTTAGAACTGATGAAGGGGGAGGTGAAGATTCAGGTGAAAATAAAAAGGAATTAAAAATTTCTCATGTTTCAAAAGATATGCTTTTTTGTTATTGCCATTATGATTGTCTTTGCAATTGTTATCATGATTGTCTTTGCAATTGTTTTCATGATTGTCTTTGCAATTGTTATTAAGATTGGTTGAACCAATCATAATAACAATTGCAATTTTTTTTTAAAGTAGAAACTTAATATTGTTCTGCCATCATCCTCAAAGGCATAATAATTTTGAGTTATATATCTGAACTGATTGGAATTACAGAATCACATCTCCTTTTTGCATTTAACAATATATATAAAATAGGTGTGAAATGTCCATTTGTGTAAATGTATTTATTTTATATTGTATTGTAAATGTATTTTACACATACTGTATTGCTATTGTATTGTGAGAGTATTTTACACATATTGTATTATAATTGTATTTTAAATGTATTTTACACAAATGGACATGTCACACCTAATTCTTGATGACTGCAGTTAGGGTTTTCTTGGCAAAGATTCTAAAATGATTTGCCATTTCCTTCTCCAGCTCATTTTACAGATGAGGAAACTGAGGCAAATATGGTTAAGTCACTTGCCCTGCATCACACAGCTAGCAAGTGTTTCTGGCTATATTTGAACTCAGGTCTTCCTACCTTTAGCTTGGCATTCTTTCCACTGGATCACTTAACTGCCCCCCCCCCCAAATTATGCAAAGCTTGTTTTAAAATTTACTTTTATTCTTCACTCTCCTACCCTGCTCCATTCATCCTTGAATTTAAAAAATTTCTGTGTTTGGTTCAAATGAAGGAAAGGAGTTATGATTTCATTGGATATAGAGAAGTTCCAAAAGTGGAACTCCTTCTAATAATGCAGGTTGAAGTTTTCTCTAAAGTTTAGAGATAATAATAATAAAAACAACAATAGTAGCAATAATAATAGCAATAACAACAATAATTAATGATAATGTAATTTAATTTATATATCTCTTTATCAAATTGGACCCACACAATTTCCCTGTGATGTAGGAGACAGTATTATTCCCACCATTTTTAGGTGCAGATACTGAAGCTGAAAGAAGTTAAGTGAGTTATTCAGGGTCACTCAGCTGGTAAGTGTATGCAGCAAGTGTGAAACTCAAGTCTTCCTAAGTCCAGACTCAGTGCTTTAGCCACCAAAGTCACTTGGCTGCTGAGCACTGAGGGACTAAGCAATTTTCTCAGGGAAGTTACTGAGCTACCAAGTCTTAGAGACAGAGCATATGAGAAATAAGTAAGTAAATATGAAGATACTTAAAAATAAATGGTTTTTACTTAATGGTTTGTTGAAATTTATTTCAGGGAATGAAGGGGAAGAAATCTGGGTGCTGAACCCACAAGGAATGTAGATAGCTCCAAAACTTACTAAATGTGTCTAAATGTGAGTAAATAAGTGTTTCTGACACTCAGTTTCCTCATATTGAAAATTCAATTCACTAAATTTCATTAGCTACCTATTGTGTGCCCGCTACTAGGTAAACAAAAACAAAGCAATAGTCTCAGTGAACATAGAGTCTATTCAGTTTCCTCATTGTATGACCATCTAATCTAACCTCCCTCACTTTAGAGAGAAAGAAAATGGGGCTCAACAAGGCTGTTAAGGGCACACTGGAGGTAAATGTCAGAGATAGGAAATTACCCAATTGGCTCTCAATCCAAAGCCAACATTTTTGCACCATGACCAATTGTGCAGAATGTATAAAATGAGAAATTAGATTAGCTGAGGTCCCTTTCACAGCTAAATCCTAGGCACTGTGATTCTATGCAGATGTGCACTTATAAGTAGCATTCCCAAACCCCTTTTTTTGGAATCACCATCATCACATTACCCCCAGTCAGAAACCTGCAGCGACTATAGGACAGAGTCTAAAACCACCATCCTAGCATTCAAGGCTCTCCCCGAGCCTTGCCTACTTACCTCTCCAAATATATTTCTCATTATTCTTCTATATGAACTCTCTTCTCCAGCTAAAGTGACCCCTACAGTATCCTCTCAACTTAGCAAGCATATTCTCTCTATGTCTTTCCTCAGGTTATCATTAAGCATTTATTAAGCACCAGCTATATAAAGTCCAAATTAAATAATTTGCTCTAGAGGGACTTACATTGGATCAATCAAGAAACCTCTATTAAACATCTGATATATACCAGGCACCTATTAAGCACTGGGAATGCAAAGTGCAAAATTAAGCACTCTGGGAGATAATTATTCTAGATGTTAGCATCCCCATTTATCAATAAGGAAACTTAAGGCTAGAAAAGTGATGTGACCTGCCCATGGGGAGATAGAGAAATGCTTAATACAGTGCCGGTATTTAACAGGTACTTAATAAAAGCTTATTGATTGCTCAAATATTAGTTTCTTGAGGGCAAAACCTTTAATTTGGGCTTTGTTATAACAGGTGCTTAATAAATGCTTACTGATAGCCTAAGAAAAGACATAGAGGAGAAAAATATGCTTGATTTGTTGAGAGTATGCTGTGGGGTCAATTTAACTGGAGAAGAGAATTCATGGAGAGAATCAAATCAAAACTTTCCCAAACTTCAAGTGCAGGTAGCTCTCTCTCATGCTTCACTGTCTCATTGGACTGCCTTGTCTTTTTGTGGGTGTCCTGTTTCCCATATAGATTTTACACATCTAGAAAATGTCTTCCAAAAAAAAGAAAAAATCTTGATAAAGTGGTCTTTGTGGTCCTTTGTTCTTGGTGGTTGAATCTGTGAAATAGTGGATAATGACATCTCTTACCTTTGACCAGAGGCCTATGACCAGGGCTTCTTAAACTTTTTTCATCTTGTGACCCCTTTTTGCCAGAAATTTTTATGCGACTTGGGCATAAGGGTATGTAAAATAAGCATACAAAATTTATGAATGATAAATCATAATTTCTTGATCTTCACATTCATTTATGTGACTTTCATATCACCTAAAAGCCAATAATAGCAGTTATGTCATTCTTTGTGTCCTGGACCTCTTAGGCCATGGGATGAAGACTGCGGACCTCTTCTCAAAAGCTTATTTTCAAATATATAAAATAAAAGGATATAATGTAGGTCCATGTATATATATATGCACATGTATATATATACATGTACATGTACATATACATGTCTCATATAATGTATTATTATTATATATTATATATATTTTATATTATTATTTATATTATTTATAGGATTGCATAGGATTACAAAGGAAACAAATAATATTGAAATTCAATTATTAGATTTTTTTTTTTTTTCAAATTCATCGTCTTCCTCATTGTCCCTAGATAACCTCCAAAATCTCTTCCAGTTCTAGATCCAAGAACTGATGAATTTAGGAATACAAGCCTATGAACCTTTTGGCTTGTTTACGCATACACACACACACACACACACTCAATGTTTAGCACAATGCCTAGCACATAGTAGGGGTTTAATAAATGTTGATTGATTGTTGATGTCTTCTCTATTAGAACTTAAGCTCCTTTTGACTTGTATTCTACATCCTCAATGCGGAACATAGTATTGAGCACATAGTAGGTGTTTAATAAATGTTAATTGGTTGTTGATGTCTTATTCCAGTAGAATATAAGCTCGTTTTTAGTCTATATTTTATCTTCTCAATGCTTAGCACAGTGCTTGCCATAGAGTGAGCACTTAATAAATGTTTATTGTTGTTGACAAGATCAATGATTTGGGATAGAAGGAACTTTTGTGGTCACTTGCTCTGAATCCTTCATTTTAACATTGAAGAAACAAAGGTTGAAAGCAGTAAAGGAACTTGCCCAGTGTTACACAAGCAGTGATAAGAGGTGGAATTCAGACCCTGGCCCCCAGATCAAGATTACAATAATCTTCCCAATGAGGATGATAGGATCAAGGTCTGGTGTCATATTGTGGATAGAGTCACCATACCAAGAATCAATTCAAATCTTGCCTCAGCTATTTAGTCACTGAGTTAGTCACCTAATCTCTGTGCCTCAGTTTCTTCATCTGTAAAATTAGAATAATTTAGCATGTACCTCATAGAATTGTTGAGAAGACCAAATGGTACATTACATATAAAGTTCTTTTCAAATGATAAAAGATTACACACATTAGCTATCATTATTCCACCTAGGGCTGAAGGGACCTCAGGGGCCATTTAGTTCAACTCCCTCACACTGAGGGAGAAACTGAGGCACACAAATTGTTAATGACTTCCCCAAGGTTAAATATGTAGTAAATGGGGCAGCTAAGTGATAGAGTGTATAGAGCACCAGCCCTGAAATCAGGAGGACCTGAGTTCAAAACTGATCTCCCACACTTAACACTTCCTAGCTGTGTGACCCGGGGCTTAACCCCAATTGCCTCAGGAAAAAAAAAAAATGTAGTAAATAACAGAACTGGGATTTGAACCTAGGCCCTCTTAATCCAAATACAATTCTCTTTTCACCGGACCACAATTAGTTACTGCCAATATTCACTTAGTTATAGTAATTGGGGAAAGGGAGAAAGTTCCTGGGAAGAAGACCAGAGTTACAAAAACAATCCTCCCAGCTCATTTACATTTAGGTTTTGAAAGGCATTAAGAGACTTCTTTCTTATCTTAAATATTTTACTTTACCTTTTTTCTTTGGTCTATATTAAAATCAATTTGCTTTTCCGTGGTATACGCTGGTTAATGATCTAGGAAAGATGAATTAGGATCCAGTGAGGATTTTAAATTGGCCTAAATTAAACCGCAAAAAAAAGACTGTGAAAAATTAAGTTTATTCATAGGATAAATATCTTCAGGATGCTTTCCCTCTGTTTCTGCAAAGGTGGAGGGACTATAAGGTTTGGATTACTTCATATATGTCAGATACGTTGGTTAGTTTTGCTGAATGATTATTTTTCTTCATTTTTAGTCCGTTAGAAACAATGGCTCTCTATGGAAAGGGTTGTGGGAAGGGGGAATCTAGGTGTTATTCAAACAAAAGATATCGATAACAATCTATTTTTTTAAAAAAGGAATACTTCCTTACCTATAAAATTACTCAGAACCTCTAAGGCAGTTCAATCCAACTTTAACTAAACAGAAATCCCCTCTAAAGCATTCCTTTAAAAGCATCCAGAATTTGCCTGAAGAATTTCACTGGCAGGTCCCTCACTATCCCTCAGAGGGAGCCCACTCCACTTCCAAACTGTTCTAATTGTTAGGAGGTTTTTCTTTATGTCGAGCCAAAAATCAGCCTCCCGTCAGTCCTACGGCTGCATCTAACACTTCAATGATGCTGCCGATAGCACAGGTGGATTATTTACGTCTGTGCCATGATTTCAGACAACATAGACTTGATTTGTCCCAGGAGGAAGGACGCCATTATGACCTCAGGGAAACAGACAATGGTGGGACAAGAATGATCAGGAGTTTGTCTAGCTCCTTCTTCTCTGGGCAAGACCTCCACCTCTCAGGTACAGCCCACTTTGGGGTCACTGGAAGGTGAGGAGGAAACAGCAGACAAGCTCATGAGAGGCCACGGAAGGCAGGACTGAGGGAAGGCAGATAAAATTACATATTCCCAAGCCCCCTGAAATTGAAGGTGCTAGAGAAGGGAATACCATCATGCAATATGATATTCCACAGGTGTGAAAGTAACCTCTCTCCAGGCCTGAGTAGTCCGCCCTAAATCAATAACAATGATGTTGAAAATGAGAAATAAACAAAAAACAAGATGTGCAAGTAATGGGAATTGGGAAATGGAACAAAGGACGAAGAACGTCAAACGGGATCGCAAACACAGACAGCCACACCTCCAAATACAAACAGAGGTTCACTGAAGTCTGGATCCTTTGCCAAACATGTAGCCAGTTATGCCCAATCAAATATTTAGAATGAGCGGGAAATTGCTTAGAGTCATAGGGTCATACAGGCCTTAGAAATATTGTAGTCCAAACACCTCATTTTACAGAGAAGGAAACTGAGACCCAGAAAAAGGAACAGTGACTTGTTTCACATCACACTGCTAGTAGGAGACAGAGGCGGGACTTGAACAAGCTCCTGTGAATCCAAATGCCATGCCCCTTCTACTCTACTATGAGTTTTAAAAAAAATTTTAAATTCTATGAGGGCAGGATCCCAGTCTGACATTTTCTATTCCTTGAGCTTTTTCTTTCTAACACAGTGCCTTATATATAGTAGACAGTCAATAAAACTGATGAACACATTAGCTAATTGATTAAAGATGTAAATGACTTCACTGAATTAAAGATTTAAAACTATATTTCTGTAAAAATGGAAAGGATTATATTAAAAGCCAAATGGGATTGTATTTGAACATGTTAAATTTAATCAGTACTGAAGAGATTGGGGACCATGCCAGACTACTGTCCCCCTCTATAAGGAGCAGTCCCTTCCTTGTGCATAATTCTTATCTCTGCATCTGGACTGTCAGTTTCCTCGAAGGCAGGACCCTTCAATCTCCATAGCATTAGCACACAGGAGAAATAATAACATTTTAAAGTACCCACCACAGACCACTATTTCATAAGGCACTTAAGCCTAACTCATTTTACTTCTTACTCCACTCCTCATCTTCCCAGATTTCCCCATTTTCTGGTCAGATGTTTTCCCCCCCATGGAGGCAACCTTCCCATCCCTTTACATGTGATCTTCCTACATTAAAATATAAAGTTCCTGAAGGAAGGGCAATTTTTTTTTAATTTTTTTTTTTTTTTTGCTTTTTATTTTTAGCCTCAGGATTTAGCACAAGGCCTGACACTTAATAAATGTTTTTTCCATCTATAACTTAGAAATGGTTCACTATTTATGAGGCCCTGATTTTCACTATTAGGAACTATAAGAAGAGGGATTAGGGGATGAATAGGTGAAGATCAAAACATGAGAAGCTAAAAATCATTTTTGCTGAGGGCTGATTGGGTAGAGAAAGCTAGTATTGCTCTCTAGCACTATCTACCAAGATAAGGGAAAAACTTCAATGGTTTTCCTATAGTATTACCCTTTACTGCCACCAGTGGTTTGAGAGGGAAAAACAGCAAGATTTACAGCTTAGCTGTGAGCTGTGCTGATTGGAGAAGACTTGTGGCTTTGCAAATAGCTGACTGGAGAAAACCATTCCTTGTTAGGAACAGACTGCACGGCTCTATCATTATGTATAAATTCAGAGGGAAAAACTCTAAACGCATCCCAGAGCAAATCTGAGGAGTTTGCTAGGAGGGATCCATAGCAAAGTCGTACAGAGTGCCAGAAATGGAGTCAGAAATTCTTGAGTTCAAATCTGGCTTCAGAAGCTTATTAGCTGTATCTATCTAGGCAAATCATTCATCTTCTGTTTCAGTTTCCTCATCTACAAAATGGGGATATTAGCACCTATCTCCCAGGGTTGTATGAGGCTTAAACGAAATAGCAATTGCAAAGCATTTAGTATAGTTCCTGGCACATAGTAAGTGCTATATAAATGTCAGCTATTATGTCTATTATTACCATACTTTCTCTGCACCCCAACAAGGATGACTATGTGCTAAAAGAGCTCGACACTACTTCAGTGATCCAAAAGTAGGGGGAGGGGGGAACAGCTTTTCCCAGGAGGAGTCTGAGGTTCAGAAGGAGAAGAGATAGCAAAAAATCAGTTTTTGCCCAACAAGTGACATATGATGATGACTTTTCTCTTGAGAGACTCTAAGAACCTCAAGACCTGCCTCTAGTTGTCCTTAGAATGTGAGTTTTCATATACATGTGTCTCCCTGCTAGATTTTTGTATATGCCCATTCTCCTCTTAAACACTGCATGCATTGGTGAGAAATTTATCATCCCAAAAAGATATAAAGGAAAGGAAAGTCTAGGCTAGATTTTTTAAAAATTATAATTTCTTAACTTAAGATTCTTGCTGTGTTACCCAGTCCAAGGTACAGAGCATCATTTGAAGATCAGTTTATTTGCTTAAAAGACTATGTTCTCAATCAAAAAGCATTTATTAAATACCTGCTGTATCCCCAGTGCCTTGTTAGACATTGGGGATATAAAGTCAAGCCAACAATCCTTTATTAAGTGTATAATATGTATGTCAAGCACAAATATAAGCCAGGGATGGAAAAAAAGAATAAAGACAAAAGGAAAAGGAGAGAAAGGAAGAATAGAAGGAAAGAAAGGAGGAGGGTAGGGAGAAAGGAAAAAAAAAAACAATCTCTGTTCTCAAGGAGCTGGCATTCTATAGAATGACAAATCCATAGATCTATTCCTGGTATTCAATACACAAAGAATAGCTATCATTTAAAAAACAAAAACTTTTGCTTCGTCAACCTTAAAGTACCATTGAAATGTGAGTTATAATAACTTTTATTTTAACTTTGCTAAACTTACTTTCATCTGGATGTCTTAACATTTTCTTTTTTTTTCTTTTGTCTGTCTTTTTACCTTTCTCTCTTTTTGTCCCATTCCCTCTACTTTGCAAAATTAAACCTAATCATAGGATAGAAGCAATAGAAAAAAATAAAATCTTCCATCTGTGTCATATGCCATTATTGGTTGTATTGGTATGGCTAATCACATTCAGAACAAGTGTCCCTGACCCTCTAGCAAACCATCAACATAGCTACTGAGTTACATGGGACTTTCCCAGTTCTCTTGGTGACTTCCCCCCTCCCAATCAATGTCCTTGCAATTACTTTGCACTATTTTGTTTAAACTTTGCATTCATACAGTTCTATTTCTCCCTACAACAAAAAATATCATGCCCCTTGAGGACAGAGACTGTTAATTTATTCTTTTTTTTTTTTTTTTGCCTTTATATTCTTTATATTCTAGCCCAAGCTCTAGTATACAATTAATCAGTGCTTATCCATTAACTGATTGGAAGCACTGAAACATGAGAATTCAAACTCATTGAGAATAGGAAATGTTTCATTTGATTTTTGTATCTCCAGTACAAACTGCTTGGGATAGTTTGGTGGGGCAACTAGGTGATGAAATGGGATAGAATCCCTGGCCTAAAATCAAGATGATTCATCTTCCCAAGTTCAAGTCTGGCCTTAGACAATTACTAGCTTGTGACCCTGGGCAAATCACCTACTTGCCTTGGTTGTTCATCTGTGCTAGAGAAAGAAATGCAGTATCTTTGCCAAGAAAATCCCCAAAAATGGATTCACAAAGAGTCAGACATGACTAAAGTTACTGAACAAGAAAAAAAACCCAGTATTCAGCATAGCGCCTGGTACATAATAAGTGGTTAATAAATGATAATTGGATTGAATTAAGCTGAATTGAATTAGGTCATTTTGTCTGCCTGAAAAACCTCAGTTTTCTCATCTGTAAAATGAGAGGGTTGGACTAAACATAATTTCTGTAAAGATTTCTTAGGTATAATAGTCTATAATTATATTGCCTGATTTCTTTCTTTCCCTAGACTCAAAATATAAAATTGTATCAACTCCAAGTACTGTGAGGAGAAAGGATGAATACTATTGGTACAATGCTGCTCTCTGCTGGTCACCTGAAAGAACTAAGACAGTTTCCAAAGTCAAAGCAAAAAGACATTCATCCAGGAAATATTCATACCGATATGTCTTCCAGAGGTTCATAGATCTACAGCTGGAAGAGACTTTTGAGACCATGTGGGCCAGCCTCACTCCTCATTTTATAGGGGAAGAAGAGTTTAAGTGATTGGCCCATAGATAATATCAGAAGTAGGATAGGAATCCAAGATCTCCCTGACTTTAGGAACTAGCTCTTTCTACATTGCCACATGCTACAGTCAAGTCACTCAAGTGAAAAAACCTTTCAGTGACACATACAGACACAATCACCTTTTCTCAATGATCTTCCCAGCTCTCAACCTCAAGGGTTACATACTGCTACACTGTCTTTGATCTGTAGACATCTTGTCTAACAATATTGAGAGCTCATTAAGAACAGGGAATGCTACATGCGCTTTTCCTCTTCTAGCACAAAGTTGAGCATATAGGAGAAATTCTACAATTATCTGTAAAATTAAATCCATTTTTGCCACTTCCTAACATGAACATTCTTTGTGTGTCCTTGGGCTAGTGTTTTCACTAATCTGCATCTCCATTTCTTTATTTCTAAAATGAGCCATTTGGATGAGATAATCTTTTACTATATAAATCTACACTCTACTGATGGATAATTAAGATGAATCCAATTGGAAGGAACATAAAATAAGTTGTTATAATGGCCCCAGGTTGGGTGTTATTAATAATTATCATCACATAATTTCTTATTTTAAATAATTAGTCTTGCTGTGATGCTAGGATGAATAAAAAAACCATTACAGAGTCCATAATCTTCAGGACCTCAGTTCCTCATGTCTAAAACGAGAGAATTAAACTAAATGGCCACTGATGTCCTTCCAGTTTCAGATCCACGGTCTTCTGCTCATGCTAAGTGATTATGGACATTGGTCATTTTGTATTATAGAACAGTTGGACTAGATGAGATCTTAATGGTCATTTAATCCGATGCTTTCACTTCATGAAGAAACTATGGCTCAGACAAATCAAGTACTTTAACTGAATTCTCATAGTGATTAGTAAAGCTGAAGCTATAACTCTGGCCTCTTGATTAGAGCTGGAATTAACAACTTTAGCACTTGGGGTAAGCACCCCCCAAAAGGCCCTCCAGCTAATTTTATAATTCACATGAAAATAATATAAGTAATTAAGATACATTCAATCAAAAGGGCTCAAGAAATAAGTTGCTCTTGTGGATCCCAAGTTGTTTGTTTGAATAATTAGCAATAGGAATATTAACAATTTGCAATAGATAACATTAACAATTGGCATAGGTATCTATCTTATTTTAACCAATTAATAAAGCTTAGCTGTTTCTACCTCCTAAAGTTGTATCTGTATACGTGTGTTATAATTTTATATTTTAAAGATCACCATTGGAGGACAAAGCCCTGGTTTCTCCCATTTATCTTAATTTTGATTAATTCTAGTCCCTTCCCTCTGTTTATTAATTTCTATTTATCCTATATATAGCTTGTTTGTATATGTTTATTTGTTGTCTCCCCCTTTAGATTATAAATTGTTTGAGGGTAGGGACTTCCTTTTGCCTCTTTTTGTGTCTCCAGGGCTTACCATAGTACTTGGCATATAGTAAGTGCTTAACAAATACTGATTGGTTGATAGTTATACCTCTGATCCTGCCTCCCTTTAGTATTCTTACCATTATGTAGCTTAGATCTTACAAGATCTAGAGGCAGAAAAGAATGGGGATCAATGGAAAGAAGAGCTTGGACTCCTGAAGAGTACTTATCTTCCTCAAAGCCTGGGAAACACAGACAGACACATAGACAGACAGACAGACACACACACACACACACACACACACACATTCAGAGACAGAGCTGAAAGGGACTAAAAAAATTCTCCAATCCCTCCCAGTGTTGTTGAAAGACTCCGATTTTAAAGTACTAAATAAAATGTCAGCTATTGTTGTTTACAGTTGTGGAAACGAAGACCCAAAGAGAAGTAACTCCCACAAGACTACATAATTAGGTAATGGAAGAGTAAGAACTGAACCTCAGTTCTCCTAACTTGCTTCACAATTTTCTTTTTACCACTCACTGTTCTCTTGGGAAAATGGAGAAGGTAGAATATCAACAAGGATATCAAAGGATAATGAGTTTAGAGTCAGAACATCTAATTTCAAGTCTCCTCTCTGATAGCCTACCAGTTGTATCAACAGTTACGCAAATCAACCAATTAACATTTTTAAAGTTCCTACTATATGCCAAGCAAAGCATTGATCCTTCCCAGCCTCAGTTTCCTTATCTATAAAACAGGGATAATCACATACAACCTCAGAATTGGAAGGGATCTTCATTTATATCATTCTGGATATTTCTGAGAAACACTCTTTGTTACTATCTCTCTGATAAATATGCAGTCTCTGCTGGATAAGAGGAAGTAGCCCAGAACTGTAGCAAGATTATTGAATTTAAAGGACCTGGATTCAAATTTCATATTTGTCACTATCTTTACTACTTTGAGCAAGTTACTGAACTTCTGGACCTCAGTTTACTCATTTATAAAATGACCTCTCTTTTAGAGTGAAGGAGAATTCATTAGACTCCAGGATGGCCCATTCTACCTTGGGAAGGGTCTCATTCTTAGGAATTCTTTCCTACTACTATGTTTACAATTATGTTAGCTACACAAAGAGCAGACCTGCCTAAATTTGAATTTAGAATCACAAGTCCCAAGTTCAAATTCTGATTCTGTCATTTTCTCCATCTGTAACAATCTTAATCTAATTCATCCATGTTCCTGAAGATATGGTTCGGAAGATGTGGAACCTAGCGTTGGCAACGGAGGAACAGTCAAAAGTTTGGATAGGTATTCTCTTTTCCCTGCTGCCTTCTTGATGTCAACAAAAGTGACTTTTCCTAACTTTTCCAGCTCCACAGTACCAAATTCAGGGATGAGGTAGATCTTAGTCAGCCTCAAGAGGCAGCGGTCTCTCATAATTTACATTTATTTAGCACTTGTAAGTTTGCAAAACATTTTACCTGCTCATTTAAGCCTCATGACAGCCCTATGGAATAGATGCCCTCCTAATTATCATCATTCTCATTTTACAGATGAGAAAACAGATTCAGAAAGAGACAGCTATTTGCCCAATCTCATAGTCAGCAAGCATAGGATGTAGAATTAAAACTGGGGGCCTTTTGCCTCAAAATATAATGTGCTATCTGCTAGCCAATAGAAAGAGAGCTGAAAGTGAAGCTGTAGAATCATAGATTTGGTACCAGAAAAGATCAGAGAGGCCCGATTGTTGAACTCCCTAATTTTACCCATTAGTGAACTGAGGTCCAGAAAAAGTAACTGACATCTCCTCACAGGGCATGGTAGACCTTAGAACACTGACCCAGTCTTTGGATCAGCCTCAATACCTCAGGCTATCTATTCATCCATCTACTCATTTATCTATGTTTTCATCATTTCTCTATTATCCATTTCCTTCTATCTATCTATCCATCTATCCATTCATCTAGTTGTCTTTCTGCATGTCATCTATATATCCATCTATCTATCTATCCATCTATCTATCTATCCATCTATCTTTCTGCATGTCATCTATCTATATTTTCATCTACCTATCGATCCATCTATCTATCTTTCTAGCTATATTTCTATCCACCTATTTATCCATCCATCTATCCATCTATCCATCTATCCATCTAACTTTACTAGGAGTCCAGGGAAATTTTGGCATTGCATAAGAGTTGGGTCTTAATTCTCTGGGATTTGAACCTACAAATATGCAACGAACATGAGTTTTAAGGTCCCTGATCATGAAGAACAAGGATGAAACTCCTCTGACCTACCATGATTCCAATACATCTCTGGCATTAGAAAGACCAGACCAGCTCTATATTCTTTGAATGGGGATCTTTTGGAGGTTTTTTGAAAGGAGGCCACAAGAAGAAGAGAGAAAGGTAAGGGGAACTGAAGAAGAACATATCATACTTCCATGGTTCACCTACAGTGAAGGTTTTTCCTCCTCCCCTATGATGCCAGACTTGAGAACTGAAATAACGACACTGTCCAACATGAATTTTATCCCCACGCCTGATTGGGACTAGTTCTTCCAGTCCGTAAAGATGGCTTTATTTGCAAATGAATAACAGTGGCATATTACAATAAAAATAGCTCTCTATATGCTGATAATTATTATTTTTTAAGCAGCTAGGTGGCACAGTGGATAGAACGTTGGATTTGGAATAAAGACAATCCAGGTTTGAATTCTATCTAAGATGCTAGGTGATCCAAACAAGTTACCCAGCCTTCCTAGCCTCAGCTTTCTCACTTATAAAGTGAAGATAATAATAATGACTACTACCTCCCAGGTTTTACAAAGATGGAAAAAATTAGGGTTTAACAAACTTTAAAGTATTAGATGTTATTATTTATTTTTACTTCTGAATACTCATTGATGCACAAAAGAGAAAGCATAGAGGCCCAATTATTACAAAGTCTTATCTCTCATGGCCAAGGGCAAGTAATTAGCCTTCTATATCCTATTCTCCTGGATTCAAGTCCTGGTCAAAGAGCCAGGACTAGCCTAGCTAGACTCATAACTTTCCATTGCTAAATTTTTTAAGGGGGTGTGGATGGCTTAGTTTGGGCCACAGACATTGAAAGTGTTTGCTGCTAATGGATTTTCCTGCTTTTCTATTTTAAGTAAATTATCTATTTTCACCACTACCAAATGGTGTCATGTAATTAATACTAAAATGACGGTTTTTTAGGAAGAAATTCAGAGGGCTTAGGATTTGTGAGCATTAATTTGAAAAGAATGAACCCAAATTAGGACTTGGAAACTTGCAAATGACTAGGGGATACTACATACATAGAGACTTTTCCAATCAATAACCTTGGCTTTCTGGAAGAACTCTTCTCGGTACAGAAAAAAAGTCCAAAGTCAAACATCCTATTCGAACGAGACCCAAAGGTGGCAGCTAATTCTCCCATTTGGCCAAAATTTCTCATTAGAAATAAATACCCCACCAAAATAGTTTTACAAAGACCAGATGACCTATTCACATTTCTAGAATAATATGGCAGACAGGGAGAGAGATTCAGGGAGGTGGAAAATAAGTTAACTGTTAAGGAGCTCCTTCTGATCAAATAGTACTCATTCTGAAGATAGAAGATAATTAGACTTGGAGTAAGAGGACTCAAGTTTACCTCTTAGATCTGCTACTTGTTAACTATATAACTAAGTCTTTTCTGTAGAGCAACTAAGTGGCCCAGTAGATAGAATGGCAGGTTTGAAGTTAGGAAGATCTGATGTCAAATCTGACCTTGGATACTTACTAGCTATGTGACCCTAGGCAAGTTACTTAACCCTGTTTGCCTCAGTTTCCCCATCTGTAAAATGAGCTGGAAAAGGAAATGGCAAACCACTCCAGTATCTCTGCCAAGAAAATCTTAAGTGAGGTTATGAAAACTTGGACACAACCAAAAGGAAAAAAAAAAAAAAAACTAAGCACAACAGGTCTTAGTTTCCTCATCTGGAAAATAAAACATTAGGACTCAAATTCTTTCCAGTTCTAAATACTAGGCTCCAAACAATGGAAAATTGCATTTCTCCTGCTGGCTCCAACAAGGGATAAGGAACAGAAACCAAAGAAATTTCTGTTTTGTCAGCCATTAACCACTACCCCCAACCTCCTCACCCCTGGTGTGACATAAAAATAATACTATGGTACAGAAGAAAAACACACTGGAATTCAAAGACTGAGGGAAGGAGGGACTGAGGGAAGGAGGGAGGGAAAGAGGGAAGAAGGGAAAAAGGGAGGGAGGGAAGAAGGAAGGAGGGAAGGAGGGAAGGAGGGAGGGAGGGAAGGAGGGAAGGAAGAAGGGATGGAGGAAGAAAGGAGGGGGAGAGGGAAAGGAGGGAGGGAGGGAGAAGAGGGAGGAGAGAGAAGAGTGAGGAGAGGGAGGGAAAAGAAGGAGGAGAGGGAGGGAGAAGAGGGAGGAAGGAAGAGAAGGAAGGGAGGCAGTAATAGGTCTCAGATGTGACTATTAGGTAGTCTATAGACTATTTCAAGAGAGGAGGTCCCAGAAACTGAGAAAGTTACATGAAGAATATACAATAAAAGTTTTTAAGTCCAATAAAAGTCAGGAGTAGGACTGGGGGAAAAGTCACTTCTAAGCCTTAGCACCCTAATTTGTAAAATGAGTATAATAATGTCCTACTCATCTGGGAGAGGGGGTAAATGAAGGTATAATCACAGACAAAATAGAATCATCAATTTAAAGCTGGGAGGATCTTTTTCAGTAATTTCAGTTGTGTTCATTTTCCCATGGCACAATTTAAGGTTTTCTTAGCAGAGATACTAGAGTGCTTTGCCATTTCTTTCTCCAATTCATTTTATAGAGGAGGGAACTGAGGCAAACAAGATTAAGTGATTTGCCTAGGATTACACAACTAGTGTTGCCATTTTCTTTTCCAGCTCATTTTACAGATGAGGAAACTGAGGCAAACAGGGTTATATGACTTGCTCAGAGTCACATAGCTAGTATCTAAGGGCAGATTCGAACTCAGGAAGATGAGGCTTCCTGACTTTTGTGTTCTATTTTCTGCCCCACCAACTAGTCCAATAGTTCAACTACTTCGTTTTAAAGGTATGGAAACTAAAGCTTAGAGACATGATGTGACTTGCCCTGGATTATGTATGGAAACTTAGAAATTAATCTGCAAAAAACCTTAACCAAAAGATGACAGGAAAAGGCAATGATTAATGTTGGAGAGGAGGTGGGGAAAAGTAGGATACTAATACATTGTTGGTGGAGCTGTGAACAGAGCCAACCATTCTGGAGAGCAATCTGGAACTATGCCCAAAGGATTATCAAACTGTGCATACCCTTTGACCCAGCAGTGTTTCTACTGGGCTTATATCCCAAAGAGATCTTAAAGGAGGAAAAGGGACCCACATGTGCAAAAATGTTTGTGGCAGCCCTTTTTGTGATGGCAAGAAACTGGAAACTGAGTGGATGCCCATCATTTGGGGAATGGCTAAATAAGTTATGGTATATGGATGTTATGGAATATTATTGTTCTGTAAGAAATGATGAGCAGGATGCTATCAGAGAGGCTTGGAGAGACTTACATGAAGTGATGCTGAGTGAAGTGAGTGGAACCAAGGGATCATTGTACATGGCAACAACAAGATTATATGATGATCAATTCTGATGGATGTGGCTGTTGAGGAGAGATGATTCAGACCTGTTCCAAAGATCTTGTGATGAAGAGAGCCATCTACACCCAGAGAGAGGATTGTGGGAATTGAGAATGGACCACAACATAGCATTTTCACTCTTTTTGTTGTTATTTGCTTGTATTTTGCTTGCAGATTCGCTCTCTCTCTCTCTCTCTCTCTCTCTCTCTCTCTTTCTTTTGTTGTTAATCGGATTTTTCTTGTGCAGAGAGATAATTGTATAAATATATATATATATATATATATATATATATACACACATATGTTGGACTTAAGATATATATTTTACCATGTTTAACATATACTGGATTACTTGCCATCTAGGGGAGAGGGTGGGGAGAAGGGGAAGAAAATTGGAACATAGGGTTTTGCAAGGGTTAATATTGAAAAATTATCAATGTATATCTTTTGAAAATTAAAAAGCTTTAATTTAAAAAAGAGAAGGAAAAAAAAGAAACCTGGTCTAGAAACCATCTAGTCCAAATTTTACAGAAGAAGAAACTGAGATCAAAGATGAAATATTTTGTTTAATGTCTCTCAGGTACTGTCAGAGCTGAGATTTGAACCTAGAACCTCTGTCTCTTTCCACTATCTCACTGTTTCCCAGGATTATTGTTCCCATCTACCATCATCAAGAAAAATGTAGAGTCAATTAATCTGAGCAATGACCACAACTTATAAAGAGTAAAATGATTCAAACAATGATTGATTTGGATGTTTTAGATAGACAGATAGATACTCAGATAGATAAACAGATGGCTATATATACACACAGATAGGCAGATATATACATATATGCTTACATATACATATACAGAGACAAATAAGTAGATAAATACATATATACATACATACACATGTACACAGAAATAGATATATACATACATATACATATATAGACAGATGAATATATACATATATACACCAAAGAGACACATGTACACACAGAAATAGATGTATACATATATACATACATACACATATCACACAGACAGATAAGTCTCTGTCTTACATATATGTACACATAGACAGACAGATGGATACATACCTACATATGCCCAGAGAGACAGACAAATAGAAAGGCAGATGAATACATACATACTTACATATACATATATATGTATATATATATATATATATATATATATTCACGTACATATACAGAGAGAGAGAGATCAATAAATTGGTTCTAAAAGCATTTTAGAAAATATCTTTACAAAATGCAGTTTATCTCTATTCAAAGTTTCTTTAAAGTATTTATCTAATTCAGCATAAAAATTATTCAGGATTGCAAAGGGGCAGGGAATTAAGTCTCATTTTTCTTCCCAGAAATAGGGGTTGTTTTTTTTAACCTAACTGGCTGAAAGTTTAACAAGAAACCTGACGCTAAAGGTAAAGTAAACTGCATTCCTTTCAACAAAATGGTTTTTAGCTCATCTGTTAGGAGGTTTGGGAATTGTTTATAAAGAGAGCTGGTTTAGTAACCCAGCACTTCCAGGGAAAAGATAAACTGAGACTGTGGATCATAGTTTTCTATTGTACTGATTTATAAAGTGAGTTCCTGTATAACTTTGTGTGTGAGAGAAAGAGAAGGTAGATTGGTCATTAGTCCCTGGCATTCAATGGGGAGAGCCAAGCTTGGTTGACTTAAAATCCTATTTCTCAGAAATACAGGAGGGAGGAAAGGAGAAAGGAAGGGAAAGAAGGAAGGGAGAGAAAAAGGAGAGAAAGGGGGAGGGGAGGGAGAGAGACAGAGACAGGGAGGAGGAGGAGGAAGAAGTAGAGGGAGGGAGATAGAGAGAAGGAGATAAAGGGGGAGGGAGAGAGAGGGAGAGAGTGGAAGAGGGAAAGAGAGAAGGGGAAAGGAAGAGAAGGGAAAAGAAAGAGAGAGAGAGAGAGAGAGAGAGAGAGAGAGAGAGAGAGAGAGAGAACACACTCATTAAATGAACCCTTCTAGAGAATTTATGGCAGGACATGGACAAGAGTCCTAGACCATAGACAAGCAACAATGGGTCTTGATTTGTATCATTGGAGGAGACTCAAAATGATGAGTTCATGGATTCAGTTGAATTCATAGAAACCTCTCTATGGTATAAAAATGTCTCTTCAAGACTACAGTTGCAGAGAAGAGACTAATTTGCATTTGTAGAAGAGGTTTCTTCAGCTGCTGTTTTCTACACTGATGAAGTGGAGGATCTGGTCCAAAAAAACTGAGGGGGTGGGACAGGAAATCTAGCCTTTCCCAAAAAAAAAAAAAAAAAAAAAAAAAAAAAAAAGGTATAGGAATGAATTTCCTCTTGAGCTATAAGAGTTTAGAAAACACTATATAAGCCCTCCTTCTTTGGGCCTCAATTACTTTATCTTTGAAACAAGGGGATTGGTCTCCATGACCTTGAAAGTCCCTTCTCCTTCTAGATCAGGCTTCTTATCCTCATCACTCTAGGATTGTCACCCCCCTCTCAAGACTTCACTGTCCTATTAGAGCAGGTTTCCATCCCTAATGGCATTTCTCCTTCCTAAGCAATCTCTTAAAATGCCCTCAGGTTCTGCCCTACAGAATTCACAGGACTTTAGCACGCAGCTCCCATTTCTCTGCCAGACAGATGAAGCAAAAACCAAAGGATAAGTGTTGGAAGTTTGCCTTTAGTATCTCCATCCTCCCCTTCTGCTTTGTTTTGTTTTGGTTTGTTTGCTGTCCTTGGAATTTGCAGCTTTAGGGTTTTTTGTTTGTTTTCTGGAATCTACCTATGAATTCTTTCAAATGCTATTTCATTTCTTTAAATCTTTTAATCTGAGGGCAAAAACAATCATTTAAGTCGCAGACATAGTACATACATAAACATCTGCCCCATTAACTTTGGCCAAGCTAATTACATGAATTCATCATTAAGAGCAAATTTAGGTCTCGGAGTTTTCTTAAAGCATTTTTATTATGAATAACTTATGTGACCTTGAAAAGTCACTTTGCCTCCTTCTGAGTCAATTTTTCTATCTATGTATCTCTATCCATCTATTTATCCCTATGTATTTATTATTTTAAATGTTTGACCAGGGAAATTATATTCTATATCTCACATTCCTCCTTTGTAAAATATGGGAGTTGAACTAGATAGTCTCTGAAGTCCTGTCAGGCCCTAGATCTATGATCACATAGCCTATAAAATCATTCCTCCTCTTTGAACCTCAGTTTCCCTGTCTGTAGAATAAAGGGCTTGGACTCGATGGCCTCTGAGGTCCCTTTCAGTCTTATTATCTGTAATCTGTGATACCCAGTTCTGTGTATTCAGCATGGCTGCTTAGAGATCTTTCAGTTTGATGGGGCTAATTATAGTTGCTAATTTTGTTAGGATCTAGGGCTTAATTACTATTTCCAGGAATCACCCTATGTACTTTGGGAACCACAACTCTCGTGCTTGAGACTTGGTGAAGAAGGCATGTAGTAATCACCCAAAGAAAAATAAATCTGATGTCAAAACCCCTCTCATCTCACTATCTAAGTGTTTCTTCTTCCTGATGCTTGCCAGAGCTGCTTTCTGATGCTCTGTTAGGTTTCAATTATCATTACAGACAAGGCAAAACAGGGTATGGAAGGGAGAAGGAAGAGAACAAATGAGAGGAAGCATAGATCAGAGATCTATAACTGAAAGGGACTACAGAGACCATCTAGCCCCACACCACCCTGGGCCTTTTGTAGCCAAGAAAACTAAGACCTAGGGAGGCAAGGTCTTGCCTGAAGTCATACAGATGGACACTAACAAAACCAGGGTTGACCCTCAATTATAGAATCATTAATTTAGACCCAGGACAGACTTGAAAGATCATTTAATCCAAACTCTTCATTTAACAGATGAGTAAACTGAGGTTCAAAAAAGGTCACTTGTCCAAGGACACATGGAGAATAAGCTGATGCTTCCTCTCCTGAGGTAGGGATTTAAACCCTGATCTTCAAAGTCAAACGTCAAAGCCAGAGTTTTCTACTTACAACACTGAATATTCCTGCTTATAAAACTGAATTACCACTGTTAGGGATTAAAATCAGGGCATCCTCTGCCACATCATAGTGCTGAAAAAATGCTGACAAACTCTGACTCCCTTTTGTTACTCCAAAGTCACTCTTTCCCACAATACTGAAGGAAAAGAGAGATAAGGAGAAACCTAGGCAGAGAGACAGGCAGAAACAGGGAGAGATGGAAGGAGTAAAAGGGAGGTAGGAGAGAGGGAAAGTGAAGAGGAAGATGGGGAGGAAAAGAGAAAAGGAATGAAGGAGAGAGGGAGGGAGAAAAAGAGGAAGGGAGGTGGGGTGGAAGACAAAGAGAAGACAGAGATGAAAACAGGAATAGAGGGAATTCTTAAAAGACATTTTAAGAATTGGTCACCCAGGTAGTCATGTTTCTTCCTATCTGACTCACTTCACAGTGAAAATTAAGAAATCTTTACCCACTTCCTTTCTTCTCTTATTGTAAACCAATTTCCAGTGTCTCCAAGCCTACTCCCAGTTGTCTGGTGCCTTCCCTCCCTTCTCCCATAGTCAGACCTAGGCTCCAAAATGTCTGATACTTCAGACCTATTTCTTCCCTTCTTTCCTTATCAAAACTTATCTGTACCTTGTCTTCTTCCTTTAGAGGCTTCCTAAATGAATATCTTACTAATTCTTCCATTACAAACACCAGCGGGGGCTTACTATGAATGAGTTAGTCAGTTGAAATCAATAAACATTTATTAAGCACCTACTATATGCTAGCTGCTGGAAATACAGTCACAAAACCAATAGAGTTATAGTAAATTAACTGCATTTCCTTTGAGGCTAAGGTCACCAGTCTGATTGATCTGAGACTCAGAAACTGAAATGAATGTCTTGTTGTGTTGACAAAACTGGAGAAACAAGAAATCAATGATAGATACCATAGTGAAATAGAGTCATTCTATAGTAGCAATGGTTCTCAAAGGGTATATAATAGGCACAATCATAATAATAACAACAATAATAATTTTTAAAAGTATTTCTATAGTGCTTTAAGATTTTCAAAGTGCTATATATGTGTTATATCATTTCATCCTCAGAACAACCTTGGAAGGTGGATGCCATTATTATCCCTATTTTACAGATGAGGATGCTGAGGCAGACAAAAGTTAAGTCACTTCACTAAGTAATTATCTAAAGGAAAATTTGAACTAAGGTTTTTCTATCGCCCAGCCCAGAACTCTTACCCACTTTTCTACCTGGCTACCTCTTGTAGGCACCTTCTTTTACTAGATATACTACAAAATTTAGAGTAAAGAAACTATATAATTTTTTAAATATAAATTTTAATTGCCTGTGATAAAAAAATAAAATGTATAACATTTGTAAAATAAAACTTGCCTATTATATACAATAACCTTTCTAGGTTGCTTATGATATAAAATCAAGAGGAATATAACAATTTAGATGATGGAAATGTATAATTACACAAATAAGATGGTTAAACCATTTCTATCTTTTGACCCAGAGATTCCACTAGTAGGCAAATAACCCCAGACAAGTCATTGATTAAAAATAAATGCCTCACAAATATTTACAGCAGTTCTTTTTGTGGTAGCCAAGAATTGGAAACAAAGTAAATGTTCATCAACTGGGGAGCAATGAAGCAAAGTGTGATAGGTGAACATATTAAAATATTACCGCAGTGTAAGAAATCTCAAATACTAAGAAGCATGTGATAATTTACAGGAACTGATGCAGAGTGATATAAGTGGGCCAAGAAAACAACATATGAAATGTCTACAATAATATGAATGAAAAACCACAAACCAATTTATAATGCAAGTTGCCAAATTACAAAGACTAAGTTTTGCCCCAAAAAAGATTTCTGAAAAGATTCTTCCCCTTCCCTCCTCTATTCTTTTGCAGAGATAAATAGGAGGTCTACCTTGACTGTGGAACACTGTATATATTTTTAGATTACATAGATAGAGAGATAAAGTGTTTTATTTTCTATGATTCTTTTTTTTATTTAACTTTTTCCCCCAATTACATGTCATTGAAAAAAAAAACTTTGTTATAAGGAATATCCCTGGAAAGGGGGAGGGAGAGAGGCATGAAAAAATGCAAAATAGATCAATAAAAATATAATTTTTAAAATATGCTAATTTATAGTATAAAAGCATAGAATATTAGAGGGCTGACCTACAAATATTAGCAGATTATTTTGATGTATTGATCAGTTTTACTGACTTATTTCTATGATACTTTTTCTTCTTTTTAATTTAATATTTTAATTTTTCAACAATTACATGTCTTTTCTTAAAACAAACAAACAAACAAAAAAAAACTTTGTTATACGGGATAGCCCTGGGATGAGGAGGAGAGAGAGGCATGGGAAAATGCAGGCAACATATAAACAAAATATATCAATAAAATGCATTTTTTAAAATCTTGCTGATTTCTATCAAAAAAAGCATAGAATATTAGACTTGGAAAAGGCCCTAGAGATTATTTAGTTCAACTTCTTCATTTTATAGACAAGAAAAGGGAAATGAAGAGGAGTTAACTTCATAGAAATCATGGGGGTTATAACTTTCATGGCTAGGATACAATCCCCTGTTTTTTAAGCCTATATTCCATGCTCTCCTCAGGAAAGAAAGACTGATAATCATTGGAACCTTGACAGGAAAGCCTAAGGAGAATGTGCTTGCCCTTTCTGACACCAGAGCTGAATAAATAGCTATCAGAATGTCCCCTCCACTGCTCTTGACCTGGGTCTGAACTAACAGTCTACGATTTACAAAGAAATAATCATAGTGAGGGATGAAAGGTGCACCATCTTGCCTTTTTCTCATCATTATGATTGTTAGAACTGGAGCCTACTCATTTGTCTCAGAGGAGGAAGGAATCCAGGGGTTACCTGCCCAAAACCTAAGTATCCTTGTATCAAATGCATTTTCCATGAATGGAAACAGCCCCTGCCTCATGTGAGAAGAGGCTGGGTTTCACATGAATGTGTGATGACTGGCCTCAGTCCAAGAACAAGAGTAGGAAATGGAACTCCAGCAAGATAATGGCCCCTGAAACCTTGAATGGAGGAGTTCGTATAAACAGAAGAATTTCAATTTTGCAAGGCATTAGAGACTTTTTTGGATTAGGAATGGTCCTTTGGGAAAGCTGGGAATATGAGGAAAAAGAGGAGGCTTCTCTGGCCAGCAGCACAAACCCAGTCCTGGTAGAGCAATTAGAGATTGGAGAAAATGGGTAGGAAACCACATGAAAAACCATAGCCAGAAGCAAGCATTAAAAATGTGCACACAAGAAAAAAAGTAGAAGTGAACCCAAGCAAGATGGTGTCACACTTTGTCTCTGAAAAAAATCAGAAATAACATTTTGGAGAACTACACATATGGGATCCAATATGGTAGCTGTCATTCAACTGGAGCCCCTAGAGCAGAGAGATGGGACTTGTCTCAGTGGGATAGGGAAGAGTGAAGAATCAGAATGTGAAACTATAGGAATAATGACGAAAGAGCCAAAATTCAAAGAATATAGGAGGATTTATTGATGTCGGAAAATATGGAGATGATCAGGAGAATTCATTATTGCTAGAGCCATTGAAAAGTAATAGGAATTCTCTCTCCTCTTTCTTCTCCCTGTCCCTCCATCCCCAAATCCACATATATCTGCCGAATACCCTCCATGTTTCAAGATTTCTCTTTCTTTTTGGTCTTTTCCACTGATCCTAATTAGTACATTTTAAATGCCAAGTATTATCCTACAAACATAAGGACTAATCACTGGAGAATGTTGGCAATTTATTCCCCTGTGCTGGCCTTATTTTCCCTACTTTTGGGATAAGCTTCCTAGAAGCCCCATCAAATCCCCAAATGTCTTCCAGGATCTCACAGATGGTCCCAGTGGGAGCAGTCTATAATTACTAGTCTACTAACTAAGCGAATCTCTAAACAAGTTGCTGTGACCTTGGATAGGGACTTTGTAGCTACATTTTTTTTCCTGCAATTTTTTTTTCATTGTCTATGTATATACCAGTTATACCCACTGGAATATAAGTACCTTAAGGACATACATTAAAAAATTTAATCTTCCTATCCAGACTACTAAGCACAGTGCTTTGTGCACACTAAGCACTTAGTAAGTGCTCATTAAGTTGAATTTTTATTTTTCATATAGAAGGATCCTTAGAGATTATCTATACTAATGATATCAAATTAAAATGCAAATAGATTCCTACACATTACACAAAAGCCATCTAGTCCATCAAAATCCTCACCTTGCAGAAGAGAAAAATGAGGTCCACAGGGGTTAAATGACTTGCCCAAGTTCACTAATGTTAAGTATCAGAGGCAGTGAACTCCAGAGTTGGGCTCTCTTTAGGATTCTTACTATCAAATATAGTCCCAATTTTTTTTTCTCATTTTGCTCATTCAGAGCTTATGTTTATATAAAATGTCCCAAAAATCTTAGTGCAATTTTAAGCTATTCTATTTTTCAGCCATTAAAACTTTTTTTTTATTTTTTAATGTATATACTTATTTAAAACTTAAATACAAAATAAGAAAAAAAAATAGAAAAATAAAGAGAGAAAAAGAAAAAAAAAAAAAACATTGTCATATGCCAACAGAACATTGGGAAGGATTCAAAATATGTAACAATAAATTTCCATTTCCAGAAAGCATATATAATAATAGAACACATCACATTCATAACTGTTCCTATTTTCTTTGTTTCCTTGTAGATTTCTTTTGTTCTCTGCTCTGTACTTTTTACTTTATTTTTTTTCCTTTTCTTCTCCCCCCCCCACCCCCAAGCAGGTTGCAGTTAAGTATGGATATATTTATATTTATATGTGTGTGTATATATACACACATATGTATATGTATACCTACATATACACATACACACTTATATAAATATATGCTTATACACATATATCTAAGACCATTAATATGGCTAACATAATGTAGATTTCTTTCTTGATTGAATCTAAAGTTTGATTTTCTCTAAGATCAATGATTACTACTCCTATTTTTTTCCCCATTAAATTCTACTCCTAATCATTGTTATTATGTGGTATATATCTCTCATTTCCTATTCCTGCTTACTCTTCTACTTTATTTTTACTGGTTAATTTGCCTTGCTATTACTTAACCTCCCTGCTGCCCTGCCCCCTTTTTGTTACTTTTGTTAATGGAGAAAATCAATTATGTTCATAGATTTCTTTATATTGAACCAACCCTGCATTACTAACATAAATCCCTTTGGTTTATTGTTGTTTGTTGGTTGGGTCCACCTCTTCACGACCTTATATACCAATACTGTCCATGGGTTTTTCTTGACAAAAATACTGAAGTGGTTTGCCATTTCCTTCTCAAACAAATTAAGTGGTTTGTCCAGGGTCACACAGCTAGTAAGTGTCTGAGGCCAAATTTGAATTCAGATCTTTTCAACTCCAGGACTAGCCCTCTATCCACAGAACCATATAGCTCCCTTTGGCCTAAACCCTAGTCAGTCACAATTTATATAATCTTCCAGAACAATTGTTGTAGGTTCCTAAATAGTATTTTATTTAGGATTTTTGAATCAATATTAATTAGTGTATAGTTGGTCTACTATTTTCTTTTTCTGTTTTTGCTCCCTGGTTTAAGTATCAGTACCATATTTGTTTTATAAAGGAATTTGATGGGACTCATTCTTTACATATTATTCCAAATAGTTTAATATTGGAATTAACTGATCTTTCATTTGGCAATTTAGCTGGTCCTCATGCTTTTTTCTTAAAAAGTTCATTTATGACCTGTTCAATTTTTTTTTTCTAAAATAGGTTTATTTAAATATTCTATTTCCTCTTTTGCTAATCTGAGTAATTTGTATTTTTGAAACTATTCTTTCATTTCACTTAAAATACTAAATTTGTCATATGATTATAAAAAACTAATAATTGCTTCAATTTCTTCATTGGCAGTATAGTCACCCTTTTCATTTTTGATACAAGTGATTTAGTTTTCTCCTTTTTTAAAAAACTCATAATAACCAATGGATCATCCATTTTATTGGTTTTTCACATAAAACCAACTTCTAGTTTTATTTATTACTTTATTATTATTATTTATTTTGAACATTCGATCTTATTAATTTCACCTTTAATTTTTAGGATTTTCAATTTGTTTTTTAATTGGAGATTTTTCATTTGTTCTTTTTCCAGTTTTTCTAATTGCCTAATTCATTGATCTACTTTCTGTTTTGTTAATATAAGTATTTAAAGATATAACATTTCTTCCCATTATTGTTTTTGCTGCATTGTCATCATTCTCTTTAGTAAAGAGAATGTTTCTGTGACTTGATCACTAATTCACTCATTTTTTAAGATTACATTATTTAGTCTCCAATTAATTTTTAATCTGTGATTCTATGGTCCTTTAGTAAACATAATTTTATTGCACTGTAAATTGAAAATGATACATTTAATATTTCTGCTTTTATGCATTTAACTATAAATTTTTATGTCCTGATATATGGTCAATTTTTATAAAGGTTCCATGTACTATTAATTCTTTTCTATTCCTACTCAAGTCTCTACAGTTATTATATCTAACTTATCTATGTCCCAGCTTCTTAAATTGTGATTTGTAATACCTTTTGGGATCTTGTAACTTGTGTGTGGTGGGGGGTGTCACAGAATTATGGTTTATTATCAGTAAATGTTTGATTTGTATACCTTTTTATATACCTATATATCAGGTCATGTAAAAATTTCTGGGTAAAATGGGGTCATGAGTAGAAAAAAGTTTAAGAAACCCTGATCTATAAAAAACTGAAAAGTGAAGGTTGAAGTCCACGTTTCCACAGTAAAGTTATTCCATTGATGCCTCATTTTTATGAAATAATTTATTCCATATAACCCATTCCTACCCAATTTTATTTTTTTTTTTTTGGATCATCTCATCATAATCAATTCAACCCCAAACCTCCTGTATGTGTGTACTCTTTCAAACTACTCTTTTTAGTAATGATAATATTCTTAAGATAACATTTTCCCATATAAGAAATAAACAGTTTGGCCTTATTAAATATCACATAATTAATCTCTTATATTTACCTTCTGATTCTAGTAAGTCAAACGTTCAGTTCAGTTCTGATCTTCTCTTCAAGTATACATGAAAGTCCTTTAATTCATTAAATATCCATTTTTCCCTTCCAGGAATAGTCACTTTTGCTGGGTAGGTTATTCTTGATTTCAAAACCAGCTTTGATCTTTGGAATATTGTATCCCACGCTCTTTGGTGTTCTAATGTAGAAACTACTCAATCTTGTCTTATTTTGACTGTAGCTCCACAATATTTAGGTTATCTCGTTGTGATATTTTCTCTTTGACCTGAGAGCCTTGAAACTTAGCTATAATGTTCCTGTGAGTTTTCATTTAGGCAGCAATGGATGGATTTTTTTTTTTCAATTTCTATTTTACCTCTAGTTCTAGGGAGCAATTCAGGGCAACGTTCTTTAATAATTTCTTAAAGTGTTGTACCTACGGTCTTTCCTTATTATAACTTTCATGCAGTCCAACAACTTCTTCAATCTGTTTTTCTGAGATATTTCACGTTCTCTTCTTTTATTTTCATTCTTTTGATTTTATGATTCTTTTTTTTTTTTTTAATTTTTTTATTATAGCTTTTTATTTACAAGTTATATGCATGGGTAATTTTCAGCATTGCAAAAAACTTTTTTAATTTTCCCCTCCTTCCCCAAATTCAGGTTGACCAATACATTTAAGTTGTTTTTTTTTTTTTTAATTTTTTTTTATTTAATGTTTTTATTTGGAAATACATGGTAACTTTACAGCATTAACAATTGCCAAACCTCTTGTTCCAATTTTTCCCTCTTACCCCCCACCCCTCCCTTAAATTAGGATGACCAGTAGATGTTAAAATATATTTAAAATATAACAGATACAAAGTATACATGACCAAAACATTATTTTGCTGTACAAAAAATCAGACTCTGAATTATTGGCTGGAAAGGAAATCAAAAATCGGGTGTGCATAAATATAAGGGTTGAATTCAATGTAAGGTTTTAGTCATCTCCCAGAGTTCTTTTTTGGTATACTGTTAGTTCATTCTGCTCCATTAGAAATTTTGGTTGATCGTTGCTGGGGATGGCCTGATCCATCAAAAGGTCATCATCTAGTATTTTTGAAGTATATAATGATCTCGGTCCGCTCATTTCCTCGCATCAGTTCTGTAAGTCTCTCAGGCCTTTCTAAAATCATCCTGGGTTTTCTTCAGAACATTATTCCATAATTTTTCATATACCAAATTCAGCCATTCTCCCAACGTGGGCATCCATTCAGTTTCAGTTTCACCACTACAAAAGGGCTGCCCAAAACATTCGTGCACATACGGTCCTTTTCCTTCTTTTAATCTCTTTGGGATAAATTCCCAGTGTAAACTGCTGGATCAAGGGTATGCACAGTTTGATAACTTTTTTGAGCATGATCCAAACTACTCTCCAAAATGGTTGGTTAGTTCACAGCTCCACCAACAATGAATCAATGTCCCAGTTTTCCCAATCCCTCAACAATCATCATTATTTTTTTCCTGTCATCTTAAATCTGACAGGTGTGAGGGTATCTTAGAGTTGTCTTAATTTGCATTTCTCTGATTAATAATGACTTGGGCATCTTTTCTATGATAGAAATAGTTTCAATTTCTTCATCTGAGGTTTTTCATATCCTTTGACCATTTTTCAATTGGAGAATGGCGTTTTTTATAAATTAGGTTAATTCTCATATTTTTAAATAGGCCTTTATCAGAACCTTTGACTGTGAAAATTTTTCCCAGTTTTTTGCTTCCCTTCTAATCTTGTCTGCATTGGTTTTGTTTGTACAAAAACTTTTCAGTTTGGTATAATAAATTTCTATTTTGTGATCGTAATGTCTCTGTTCTCTTTGGTCATAAAGACCTTCCCCTTCCAAGGTCGGGTAAACTATCCTTGTTCCTCTAATTTATTAATAATTTCATTCTTTATGCCTAGGTCATGAACCCATTTTGACCTTATCTTTGTAGGTTTAAGTATGGATCAATGCCTAGTTTCTGCCATATTGTTTCCAATTTTTTCCCAGCAATTTTTTATCAAACAGTAAAGTTCTTATCCCAAAAGCTGGGATCTTTGGGTTTCAAAGCTAGGTTGCTATATTTGTTGACTGTTTTTCCCTTATCTAATCTTTCACTGATCAATAATCTATTCCTTAGCCAATACCAAATAGTTTTGGAACTGCTGCTCTATAATATAATTTTTAGATCTTAAGCTAACCACCATCATTTGATTTTTTTTTCATTAATTCCTTGAAATTCTTGACCTTTTGTTTTCCATATGAACTTTTTGTTATTTTTTCTGGTCATTAAAATGTTTTGGGGTCTGATTGGTATGGCTAAATAAATGTTAGTTTGGAATATTGTCATCTTTATTATATTTGCTCGCCCTATCCAAGAGCATTTAATATTTTCAATTGGTTAGATCAGACTTAATTTGTGGAAAAGTGGTCTTAATTTTGCTCAAAAAGTTTCAATTTCCCGGCAGATAGATTCTAAATATTTTTATATTATCAGTAGTTACTTTAAATGGAATTTCTTTTGTAACTCTTTGTTGTATTTTTTAGTGATTATAAAATCTGATGACTTATGTGGGTTTTTTTATAACCACAACTTTTAAAGTTGTGGATTATTTCTAATAACTTTTGCCAGAATCTCTGGGGTTCTCTAAGTATACCATCATGTCATCGGCAAAGGGATAATTTGGCTTCCTCATTGCCTATTCTTATTCCTTAATCCTTTCTCAGCTCTTTTGCTATATGCGCTATTCAATTTAAATGTACGGTGATAGTGGGCAACCTTTTTTCACTCCAGATCTTTTAGGGAATGGTTGCAGTTTTTTTCCATTACATATGATTTTCGATGGTTTTAAATAGATTCCTGATTATTTTTAAGGGAAAAGGGTCCATTTTTCCTAACTCTCAAGTGTTTTTTAATAGGAATGGATGTTGGAATCAAATGCTTTTTCTGCATCTATTGAGATGATCATATGGTTTTTTTAATTTGGTTATTAAATGGCCAATTATTTGATAGTTTTCAATTTAACCATCATTCCTTATAAATCCTATTGATCGTGTATTATCTTGGGATGATTTTCTGTAGTTTTTGCTAATACTTTTTAAGATTTTAGCATCAATTTCTTGGGAGATTGGTCTATAATTTTCTTTCTCTTTTTCGCCACCTGGTTTATATCAGTACCATGTCTTTCATAGAAGGGAATTTGGTGGACTTTCATTCCCTATTTTTCAAAAATTTTTGCTTGGGGCCCAATTGTTCTTTAAATTTTTGGTAAAATTCACATTAAATCCATCTGGTCTGGGGATTTTTCTTAGGGGTTGTTTAATTCCTGTTCTATTTCTTTTTGAAATGGGACTATTCAAACAATTTACTTCTTCCTCTTTAGTCTAGGAAGTCTGTATTTTTTGGAGGTAATCCATTTCCTTGGGTTATCAAATTTTTGGCATAAAAGTTGAGCAAAATAATTCCTTATTATTTCTCTAATTTCCTCTTCATTGGTGGAAAGTTCTCCTTTTCATTTTAAGACTACTAATTTCATTTTCCTCCCTCCTTTTTTAATCAGATTTACAAAACATCTATTTTATTGTTTTCATAGAACCAACTCTTGTTTTATTAATTAGTTCAATAGTTTTTTTACTTTCAATATTTGTAATTTCTCCTTTTAATTTTAAATTTCCAATTTAGTATTTGACTGGGGTTTTAATTTGGTCTTTTTTGTTTTTTTATTGCAAAATTCATTAATCTTTTCTTTTCTCTTTTTATTCAAGTAAGCCTCTAAGGATATAAAATTCCCTCTTATTGCTTTGGCTGCATCCCACAAATTTTGGTAGATGTTCATCATTGTCATTATCTTAGTGAAATTTTAAATTTTATCTATAATTTCTCTTCCCCAATATTTTTAAGATGAAGTTTTTGTTTCAATTACTTTTTGGTCTATTTCCCCTAACTTTTTGTTGAATGTAGTTTTTTTATATGATCTGAAAAAAGCATTTCTATTTTTGCTTTCTTGCATTTAATTTTGGTCTTTATTCTTAAATATGGTCAATTTTGGAATGGTTCCTGAACTGCTGAGAAGAAAGTATATTCCTTCATCTCCATTAATTTTCTCCAAAGATCCAATATCCTAAATTTTCTAATATTCTATTTACTTCTTTAATTTCTTTCTTATTTGTTTTCGGTTTGTTTGTCTAATTCTGAGAGTGCAAAGTTGAGATCTCCTACTATTCAGTTTTTTGTTGTCTATTTCTTCTTGCAACTCTCTTAACTTTCCTTTAGGAAGTTGGTCCATACCTTTGCATATATTTTAATATTGATATTGTTTTTTATGCCTTTAGAGGTGTTACCTTCCTTATCTCTTTTAATTGATCAATTTTTCTTTTTTGATCTGAGATGGATGGCTACCCTACTTTTTTGCCACCTGAAGCATAATAGATTTTCTCCAGCCTTTTACTTTTACTCTTTCTCCCCCTGTTTAGATTGTTTCTTGTAAACAACATATTGAGGGTTCGACTTTTTGATCCAGTCTGCTATCTGCCTCCTTTTTGGGGAGTTCATCCCATTTACATTTCGTTAGAAACCCAAATCTGTATTTCTTCCCATCCTAATAACCCGTTGTGCTTTCTTTTTCTTCCCTCCCCAACCCTCTTTCCCCAAACTTATGTACCCCTCTTGTATCACGATGTTACCCTCTTTTAATCCCTCCCCCCCTTTGGTCTTTCCCCTTCCTTCCTTATTATCTTTTTTTTCCTTTTTCCTCTCCCTTTTTAATGGAGGGAAATTTTCTCTAAAACAAATGTCAATTATTTTTTCTTTGGCCAACTCTGTGGGTAAATTCACACAATGTTCCTCCCCTCTCTAAATTCCCTGATATGATAAGTTTCCTTACCTCTTTGGGGATTGGTTTCCCTCTTTTTATCCCTCCTTCCCACCTTATTCTGCCATCATCCCCTTTTTTCTCTTCCCTTTTATGTTATTATACAATCCAAATTATACATTATTCTTTTGTATATCCACAACAAAATACAATTCTCAAAAATTTTTTACCTGCATCTCTTGAGTTCTATGGTTGGAATAAATTTTTGTTTTTTGGTTTTCTTCGAAACAAATAATTCATTTGTTTCATTAAATATCCATCTTCTTCCCTGGAAAATGTCACAGCTGGGTAGTTTATTCTTCTTGCATCTCAAGTTCTTGTGCCTTTGAATATCAATTTCAGGCCCTTCTTTCCTTTAATGTAAGGGCAGCCAGATCTTGGGTGATCTTTGTGGCCCTCGGTATTTAAATGGTTTTTTTGGCTGCTTGAAAATTTTTTTCCTTAATCTTATAGTTCTGAAATTTTGCCCACAATATTCCTTGGGGTTTTATTTTAGGGTTTCTTTCAGAAGGTGTTCGATGAATTCTTTCAATCCTATTTTATTTGTTCTTTCATCTGGGCAGTTCTCTTTGATGATTTCTTTAAAAATAGTATCTAGGCTCTTTTTTTCATCATAGTTTTCAGAAATCAATAATCCTCAGATTATCTCTCTAGATCTATTTTCAAGTCTGTCTTTTTGTGGTAGATAATTCGTGGTTTTTCAGTTTGTCATTTTTTGTTTTTGCTTGACTGATTCTTGCTGTCTCAATGAATCTTGTTTCAATTGTTCAGTTCTAATTTTAAAATTTTTTCTTCAATACTTTTTTTACTTCTTTCTGTATATGTCCAATTGGTTTTGAATGTATTGTTTTGGTCTGTGGAATTTTTTTCCATTTCCTAATTTTTTTTTTTATAATTATTTTCTTTTTCAATTCACAGATCCTACTTTCTTGGTGTTCTTTGTCTTTTCAATTCCAGGATCCTACTTTCTTGGAGTTCTTTGTCTTTTCAATTCACAAATCCTACTTTCTAGTGAATTTTTATTTTTCAATTCCAATTCTTACTTTCCTGGATTTTTTCTTTTTCAATTGTATTTCAATTGTTGCCTCTTGTAGGCTTCTTTTCCTTTCCCCATTTATCTTCTAACTCTCTTTTGAGACTTTTAATGGTCTCTTCTATGGAAGCAATGTAAAGGAGGGACAGTCGATGCATTTTTGCTGTTTGAGGTCTCTTCAGGTTTGTGACCTGCTCTTTTTTCATAAACTTGATTGTTCTTTTCATCTTTTTTTCATGTTTGGGAAAGCCTTTAGGGTGGGTCTCCCTGGCAAGGGGTTACCAGCTTCCCTGAAGGGGAAGATTAAACCGATTTCTGGCTCAGGTTATTCTGGGTGAGGTTTTCCCTTCCCCAACGGGAAGTGGTTCAGCACTGGCCGAGTTTCTTTGGGGGCTGAGTGGTTAGCGTTGCCCTCGGCTAAACTAAGTGGTGAAAGTGTCACCGCCCCCAGGCGGGCCTCTTTTGGGACTTGAGTATTAGACTGCCGCAGAATGCGAACCGCCCCCGCCTCTGCCTGATGCAAATCGGCCCTGGAAAAGCTCTATGGCCCCGGCCAGGCTCCCCCACTGCACAGATTGGAGGCTAACCCGGGCTGCGTCCTCCTGCCGTGCAGGATCAGAACTCCCAGGAGGAAGCCCGTACCTGCGGGTTGGGGCTGTGGGTTTGTGCTGAGATCTGTGCCTTCACCCTCGGTTTGAGACTCTCCTCGGAACCTAATTTCTCTCCCTGTCTCGCCGATCCCCCCCTGGCCCCGGAACCAACCTTTTTGGTGAGACTGCAGATTTTTCTTGGCCGGTGAGTTGTTCTCTTCTTATCTTTCAGTGTAGCGTCAAGACTATTTTTGAGGCTCGATATAATATTGATAAAGAGGGTAAGAGAAGAGCTTAGAAAGTCGCGTGTGACTTCTCCGCCATCTTGGCTCCGCCCCCTGATTTTATGATTCTTGATGATTTATGAAATCATTAGTTTCCTCTTACCCAACTCTTTTGAGCCTCTTTTCCCAATAGGTTGATTTTTTTTCATAATTTTCTTATATTACTCATTTTTTCCTCAATCTTTCCTCAGTCTCTTTGGTTTTTAAATTTTTTTAAACTGTTTTGAGGCTCATAACAATTTTACATTTTTTCTTTTTTTTTTTTTCCTTTCTTCTTTTTTTTTGTGCGGAAGCAACTGGGGTTAAGTGACTTGCCCAGAGTCACACAGCCAGGAAGTGTTAAGTGTCTGAGGTCGCATTTGAACTCAGGGTCCTCCTGACTTCAGGGCTGGTGCGCTACCCACAGCGCCCCCTAGCGGCCCCCAATTTTCCATTTTTCTTTGAAATTTTACAAGTAAATTTTGGCAAATATCTTCTGCGTGTGAATCCTCATCTTCCCCATCACCATAGAAGCTGTCTATGGTCTGGATCTTCCTCTTGTTTACTCGTTTTTTAAAAAGTCGATTTCTTGACTTTATGTTAGATGATTTCCGAGTCCCAGGGCGGGGGATTTGTCTCAAGCTTCGAGGTTTTTTGTGCTATTGCTCTCTGGGGCGCATCAATAGCCGGATGGGGTCGCCGCTCCCCCCATTATTCTGTGGGTGCCTCAGGTGCTCCTTCTCTGCCTCACATCCACGACCAGGCGGCCATTGCAAACGCTCTACCTACTGTAGTTCCGGTTCACCCTTCTGCCCCGGAAACAAAACCAGGGTCTCCATTGCCCTGCGAGTGACCCCAGACTACAGCAGGCCCCGCCCCTTTAGAAATACACACAGGGCGCATGCTCACTCTTCCCTCAGTGGGTCTCTATCCAGCACCAGCAGAGCTCCTGCATCTTCCTCTATGGCTTTACAAAACCTTCCCAGCAGCCCCAGGGCGAATTTGTCCACGTGATCAACCTACCCTCAGGTCCTGCATCTTCAATCAGGCCCCACCCCCACCCTGATGCTTTCCTAAATCCTGCGAAATTATTTCAGATCGTTTAACTCCTTTATCCTGACATTTAATTATCTCTAGACCCCTAAAGTTCACTTCGAGGCATTTTTTATTCGGGAAAGCCGCGTAGTTTCGTGTCTTGTTCCATTTTTTTCCCCACAATTTCCTCCCCCAAATGGAAAATTTTTTAAAGAACATTTGTCAGCCTAAGAGGCAGCTTCCTCTACTGAGAAAAGCACAGGCTTCAAATCCCTTCTGGGACTAATCACCTGTGTTTCTAAGAATAGCAACGGCCTCTTCCTCAAGTAAGGAGAGGAAAGCTTTGTAGGACTGTGTGATGATGGGGCCCAGCCCAAGAATAAATAAATAATGACATCCTCAGGGAATGAGGGGAATGGCTAAAAGACCTTCCTGCAGACCCTTTCTAGATCTACAATCCTTTGCTTTGGATTTAAATTCAAGCTCCCACACGCACTTTGTGACGGTGGGTTAAACACCTAATCTGCACTTCAGTCTTCTCACCGGCAAAATGGGAATAACACTTGAACCGTCTGCCACAAAAACTGCAAATTTAAATTTGCAAATATAAAAGTGTTTTTAAAGAAAGGCAGTATGGGAAAGTTCTGGACTTGGAGAGACCTGTGTTCAAATCCAGATTTTAAAACCATGGGGAACCTTCATTCTTGTTTTTTTATTTGTTTGTTTTTTTAATTAAAGCTTTTTATTTTCAAATTATATAGATGGATAATTTTCAACATTCATCCTTACAAAGCCTCGTGTCCTAATTTTTTCCCTTCCCTTCTCCCCACCCCTCCCCTAGACAGCAAGTGATCAATATATGGTAAACATGTGCAATCCCTCTATATATTTCCAGAAATATCATGCTTCACAAGAAAAATCAGATCACAAAGAGAAAAAAAATGAGAAAGAAAACAAAATGCAAACTAACAACAAAAAGAGTGAAAATACTATGTTGTAGTCCACATTCAGTTCCCACTGTTCTCTTCATCACAAGGCCGTTGAATCTGGCCTGAATCATCTCATTGTTGAGCCATGCCCATAAATTGATCATCATATAATCTTCCTGGGGAACCTTCATTCTTTCCCTCCCCAGCCTCTTCTCCTTTTTTCAGCAATAGTCCAAGTGCCCAAAGAGCATCAATTTCTGCACATATTTTGGAGTGTTTCTCAGAAGTCAATGGAAGCGTTTTCTGCTTGTCTCTCCAAGGGAACCACAATATACAGTGGGTCATGTCAAGTTGACAAGCAATTAAGGACTTACCACTTGTGTGAACATGAATAAGTAAATCAGGTCACTTCTCTTCATTTAAATCTCAGTTTATCCACCTATATTTATTATTCTAAGATATTCTCTGCCTCAGTTTCCTCATCTGTAAAATTAGAAAGGATTCTGAGATCCCCTCCAGTTTTAAATCCCACAAACCTTTGAATGCCCTGTGCCTCAGTTTCCTTCTCTGTAAAAAGAGAGGGGCATGGACTAAATAGCTTCTGAAGATTTTCCAACTCTGCCTCTATGATCCTAAGATTTCTGCAAAATGAAGCAAGCAGTATTTTTCCTGCTTTCCCCCCCCTTTTTTGCATGCCTACTACTAATTATTTTCTAGCCTATCTATCTCCATCCAGATCAAATGTTTGTCTTGGGATTGGGGACATCTTGATTCAAATTCCTCTACATGTGGTTGCTTCTTGTCACCTAACCTCTCTCTGGGTCTCAGTTTACTCATCTGTAAAACAAGATAATAGATCCAGATATCTTGTAAGTCTGCTCTACTTCTCTCTCATTCCTCCCATTTTGAGGACAATGGCCAGACCAACCATACCCCGATTCCCCTCCAGGCTGCTTTTGAGAGAAGGATGGAGTTACTGGCTCCAGGTCCTGAAAGTTCCCTAACAATCTAAATTGTACCAGGGAAGAATGGTGAGAGTGTTTGGGGGGATAATGCCTCTCACTGAAGGTCTTCAAGAGGAGACTTTAACCCCTTGTCATGATATTGTTTCTATTAAAGGAATTTTAAATTAAAATCCCCCTATTAAAGGGGACTTAATTCTTGTTCAGGTAAAGTTTGGACCTATTAGGCCCCCAAGATCCTTTTCAGCTCAGAAATTCTATAATTAATGAAAAACGGACAGAAAGGACACAAGTTCTGAACACCAGTGAGTCTGCCAAAGAGCCTTTTATCCAGCAGACTGACTGATCCCGAACCACACTTCCGTAGCTGAACCCACAGCACTCATAAAGCTATTTAAGAAGGCAGTGGCCAAGGAAGGAAAGTCACTTTCCATGGATCAGCGAAGAATTATCCACTTCTTTGGTCCAAGTCCTTTCCTGCCAGCCCTTCACCAATTAGTGAAAATACACCCTTCAATACAGTGCCAAGAGAAACTGTTTCCACCCACTGCTTGTCCTCCCAGATGTTTAATGAAGATATAGCACCTGGATTCCTCCAGGAACACCATACCTAGAAAATAGACCCTAACCACAAGTTTAATGCCATGAAGGGAACAGGCTGTGCTTAACCTCAGGGAAAGAACAAACAGACTTCGGAGAGGGAACTTTCCAAATTCAAGTCCTTTATTGAAAAGAGCAATGGCAAAGGGAGGTAGAGCTTAATAAATACATGGAAATATGGGGCTGGGAAAGATCTGGGTCATATGGTTCACTCATGGGGGCTGTAAATATAAAATAATGGGGGCCAGCTTGAGAATTTGAAAGGAAAAATATCAGAAAGCAAAATAGAAAAGGCCTTTCCCTGAAAGGAAATTTAATTAATAGTATTTAGTTTCAGAAAAGATGTCAGCCCTCATTGGGAGAAGTTTTCTCACCTGGCCTTCTCTATCCCTGTTGTTTGCATTACTCCTGATTTGTGCAATAAAGCCCAGGATATTTAATAATGTATTTTACTTGATGATTATTTATCATTTAGTTAAAGATTATACAGAGTAATAACCACAATCATTTCTCTCTAGTGCGTTCAGAAGACAGTCTAGTGCAGAGGAGAGAATGCTGAATTTGAAGTCCCAAGACAAAATTTCAATCTTGGATGTACCCACCTGACTTTAGCCAAGTAATTTAATTTCTCTGAGTCTTGACATCTCCATCTGGATCATGAGGGGGTGGGGGTAGCCCCACCCCACCCTAGGTATCTCCCACCCCTAGAGCTAGGATCCTATAAGATTTTAAATGGAATTTAAAGATAACATAAGAAAGCTACCTTAAAAAGGTTTTCTAATTCTTAGAAGGTCAAGCAGTCAGAGATGTCAGAGGTGGGACACTCATTCTAGCTCTCTCCTGAATCAAAATCCAGAACCCTTTCCTCTTTTTTTTTTTTTTGTAATTTTTCAAAAATTTCAAACTTAAATACAAAATGAGAAAAGAAACAAAAAATGCCTCAAACATGACAGACCACAGGAGAGGATTCGATATAAAATAATAAATTTCCATTTTGAGAAAACATATATAATAAATACTATAAGGGGTAAACATGTACATAGAGAAACAGACATCCAGATAAATTATATATGTTGCATAGACATGCATATGTAAATTATAGTTTTATATATAGATGCATTGTATATATATGCATATGTGTAAATAATGTGTGCTATACATATTTATATATCATAATGCATATATATACATATGTACATGATTATACATCTCTATAAATACCTATATGTGTGTGCATATATATTATACACATATACATATTTTGTTGTTATTTGTCCTTCCTTCTTAAAGAGGACTATGACATCAGGGAGGGGATGCCATGACATGAAAGTGAATTGAATTTAAGTGAAAGAGGGCTGGGCAAGGTCACCTGCCTCACTGTCCCCTCCAGAGCCATCTGAGCAAGATATAGATCAAAACGACTGGAGATGACCCTGGATGAAATGGGAGACTTTGACCTTTTTAAGCTAAGGTCTTCAACAGATCTCAGTTTGACTGAGGCAACACCCCTATTCAGTGATATATGTGCATATATATGTGTTATGCCAAAGTTCCCTTTTAATGTTGTGACCCAGTTTCTCCAATTGTCCTATTTAGTTATTCTGCCTTAGGTTATTACCTTTCCCTCTTAATGTTTGAGATAAAGGTTATAGACATTCCTTCTTAATGTTTGACAAGATAAAGGTTTATCCATTTTAGATGTCATTAGAATATCAGTAACCTCCCTCCATTAGGTTATCCCCACCTAGGTACCTCCATCATGTTCTTGTTATTCTATAAAAAGCTCACTGTCCCGATACCGATACTCTAGACTCTTTGAGTCTCGTCTAGCCCTGGGATCAACCATGGATCCATTGGTCCCATTATTTCTCTCCATTTAATAAACTATTGAATTGGTCTCTAATCTCTTGTCTTGCTCAGTTTCTTTGAGCAAGTACATATATATATGTACTAATGGAGCCCTTGAGAGATCTCTCTCCATGAAGAGAATTTGGGAACTCTGTATTCCAGAGAATTGTGATAATATATAAGGGAAATGCCTTAGAGAGATAGACTATGGGATATGTAATAATAATAAAAAGAACAGTTAGCATTTATAGCACCTACTGTGTGCCAAGCACTGTGCTTATGTCTTACAAATATTATCTTATTTTATTTTTACAATAACCATGGAAGGTAGGTGCTATTATTATCCCCATTTTACAGGTGAGAAAATTGAGGCAAGCAGAGGTTAAGTGATTTGCCCAGGGTCCCAGAGCCAGTGAGTATTGGAAGAAAGAATTGAACTCAAGTCTTCCTGAATCCCGATACAATGCTTTGTTCACTTACCACCTATCTGCTCCACATTGATATTCAGTAACTGGCTCCCTCAAATAACCCTAAACTACAATTTTTTTAACTTGAATCTTTTTCAGCTTCATTCAGGATTCTTTAAATCTTACCAAAGGGGCAGCTAGATGGTGCCATAGTGGATAAAATGCCTAACCTGGAGTCAGGAAAACTCATTTTCCTGAGTTCAAATCTGGCCTCAGATACTTACTATCTGTGTGACCCTGGGCAAGAGATTTCACCCCGTTTGTCCCAATTTCATCAACCGTAAAATGAGCTGAAGAAAGAAATGGAGAACCACTCCACTATCTCTGCCAAGAAAACCCCAAATGGGGTCATGAGTCACACATAACTGAAATGACTAACCACCCACCACAAAGATCATATACCAACTTTGAGAGTTTCAAAAGGTCAAGAGAGTGGATCACAGTAATTCAAGAGTCAGAGATTGGGAGAGGTTTTATAGTGACAGTAACACTGATGGCTCAAAGAGCAAGGAACAATCATTAGGGGTGACTTTCAGGAGGCTGCCTAAGGAACCACTAATTTCTCCCCATTATTAGAGAACTTCAAAAAAAAATACTACTTTTAGGAATGATATAGAGGAGATTCATTGGTAGGTAAGGATTGAACCATATGGCCAGAGAGGTCCCTTCCCAATGTGAGATTCTGTGATTGTATTTTTTTCCCCTGAGTAATGAGTCTAAATTCAAAGATGATCACCAAGTTGATTCCAAGAAAAATTGAGTGTTTGGCCACAACATATCTTGAAGATCATCTACCAGCCTCTAGAGGTGTTATGATTTTCATCAGTGGGAGTGGTGCCCACACCAATGAAACCACAAAGTTTTAAAGAACGTCTAAGATCAGTCCCAAGGTGATTAAAAAAAAAATGAACTTACAAAATGACAGGAAAATACTTCTATTTCGGTTGACACACAGGGGATGGAGTGTCTAAAAGATGAGGCAGGAAAAAAATGAGGTAGGGAAGATTTTGTGTTATGCATAAACAAATATAGTAAACTCTAAAACAGCACCTACTCTGTGCAGACCCCTGTGCTCAGAGCTGGCGAGTTCCAATAAGATGTGATCTTTGCCCTCAATGAGCTTACAGTCTAGGGACCAACACAGATGGCTATATTACATAATTTTCTATGATAAATAGATGAGAATATTTTTTAAAGTGCTATGTAAGATGTGAAAGGGAAAAATGTTACTGATTTAATATTATGGAAATCAGTTTCTTCATTTATAAAGTCAGCAACATAGTACAGTGATAAAGTACTCAGGAAGATCTGAGTTCAAATATAGCCTCAAATACTATTTAAATGACCCTGGGTAAGACAACCTCTGCTTGCCTCAGTTTCCTCCATTATAAAATGGGGGAAATAATGGCATTTACTTCTTGGCACAAAGTAAGTGCTTAATAAATACTTATTTCCTTCCTTTCTTGTGGCAAAGTGAAGAAATTGGATTAGACAGGCTTCTGAGATCCTTTCCAGCTCTAAAATCTATGATCCTATGGTAAGTTACTTCTCTGGGTTTCAGTTTCCTCATTTGAAAAGATCCGACTCGATCCATGGGTCCCTTCCATATCTAACTAGGCACTTAGAATCCTACCATTGCAAGAGATAATTGCATAGCAACTTGGCTTCCATACTCTTATTTGGTCCTCTCCACCATCCCTGAGAGGGAGGTTCTCATTAGTATCCAGATCCCCAGTTTACAGATGAGGAAACTGAATCTCAGATAGCTAAAGTGATCCACCCAGAGATCCAAGAGCTGGTAGCTAGGATACAGATTGACTGATTCCCATTCTGTTCTACCACACTGCCCCCTAGTGGAAAGAGCTCTGCATCATGATGATGATGATGATGATGATGATGATGACAAAGATAACCCAGATTTTAGTCATTGTGATTTATGGGAAAGGAAACTCAGAGACTATCTAGTCTGATCCCTCTGTTTTATAAACAAAGGAACTGAGGCCCATGGAGAAATGGCTTTCCCAAGGAACATAGGTGATAAGTGGGGTTTGAGATTCAAACCCCAAGTTCCCTGAATCTAGAACGAATGTTCTTTCCACTGTATCACTAGGAATTCATTGAGTCAGGGTATTTTAGTGGAAGGCAACAAAGTTGGTATGAGTTCAAATCCAGGATCTGCCATTCACTACCTGTATGATCTTGGAAAAATCATTTCAAGTCTGTGAACCTCAGTTTCCTCTTCTGTAAGATGAAGAGATTAGACTAAATAGCCCTTGATTCACTTCCAGCTCTAAATTTATTTCTGGAACTCAGTGCCCCAATCTGTAAAACAGGGGTCCTAAAGCCTGTCTTAATAATAACTTTCCTGGGGCAGCCAGGTGACACAGTGGCTAGAACATCAGTCATGGAGTCAGGAGGATCTAGGAGAATCTAGGACGATCTAAGTTCAAATCCAGCCTTAAGCACTTACTAACTGTGGGACTCTGGGCAAGTCATTTAACCCCAATTGCTTTCCCCCCTCAAAAAAAATTTAAAAATAACCTTTTTGTGAGGAAGTGGGAAACAGGTTAATACGAGGCTGAGAAGGATCTTACCTACACACACTAATAATAGTACTACCGCCATTAATAAATCATTACAGTTATAGTTTGCAGAGCCCTTTCTAGCTAATATCTTATCTGGGCCTCCAAAGAGCCCAGAGTGGTAAACACCTAAAAGGTACTATTATTCTTATTTCATAAATGGAGAAACTGATGCAAATGGAAATGTGGAACATTTTGCTCGTGATCATGACCTTGGAAATGTCAAACATGGGATTTGAATCCAGATCTTCTTTACTCCAATCCCAGCATTCCATCTATTAAACAACACTTCCTACTGCTATCACTAACAATAAAGTTAGCATTTACATAGCACTTTAAAGTTTTTAAAGTGTTTTACATATATTATTTCATCTTATCCTCACAGCCATTATGGAAAGTAGCTACTATTTTTATCCCTATTTTACAGGTGAAGAAACTGAAGCAGACAAAGGGTAACAGACTTGCCCAAAATCACACAGCTAGTAAGAGAGGTATCTCTTCAATAACCTGATAGTTCTCTACGTGACTGACATCATAGGAGAGAGATTAAGAGAAAGAGACACACAAATCCAACTGAAGTTGAATTTGAATTCAGGTCTTCCTGATTTCATGTCTTAATGCTCTTTCCAGAATTCTAAATCTCTTCCAAGTTTCCAGTGTTTACCTAAAAGATGACATTTAAAGTCAGTTTTTTGCCCTGGAATCATGGTCTCATTCCAACCCCACCCCCAGGAGTTGTGACCTGTTTATACAGAAGCAGTCCTTTCTAGGCAATCATGAAATTTTGCTAGAACCCTGGGATATTTCAGCTACTGAAAAGATCCAGAGGCTTTCTCCTTCTGGAGCAAAATCAAATGGCAGGAGAAGGAGATACAATCTTGGAGATTGAAGACTCCCAGGTCTCCAAGAAGTCACTGAGATATTTCCTGTAGGGATGGATTCTATGCATGGCTTTTTCCTAAAGTTTTGTTGGAATTATTGACATTGATGACATAATGACGCTGGGTAAACCGGAATCCGGGGCAGATTCATTTCAAGGGAGAGTGTGACATTCAAATTTCTAGTTAACTCTTCTTTGTTTTTCTTTCTCCTCCTCTTCCTCTATGGCTGGACCCACCAGCCATAGAAGAAGAGTTGGACATGATTGAAGAACAACACAGACATATTAATTTGAGCAAAAGAAAGAAGGCAGTTAAGACTAATGACATCAAGAAAGAATTCCCATAAAAGATGGTACATGCACTGAGAGGGGAGCGGAAGGAAAATATGTTTTCCAGGAGTAGTGGACAGCCTATACAAGAACAAAGAGGTGGGAGATGGTATTCCAAGCATTTTGTTGGCTAGTCATTTTTCAGTGGTACCCAATTCTCCATGCCCCTATTTGGAATTTTCTTGGTATCTCTGTCAAGTTTGCCACTTCCTTCTCCAGGTCCTTTGACAGATGAGGAAACTAAGGCATTTAGGATGGAGTTGCCCAGGGTCACACAGCCAGGAAGTGTCTGAGACCAGATGGGAACTCAGGAATGGCACCACCGTGTTCCAAATATAAAAAGACAATAAATAGGTTGATTTTGATACAACAAAACATGACTGAGGAAAGAGACTGTGCCATGGGATTGCAGAGTAAGATTAAAATCAGGCTGGGACTGGCTTTAAAGGCCAAACTAAGGAGTGTGTTTTATCTTTGAGGCGAAAGGGAGTCACTAAAGTGTCTTGAGGAAGGGGTCAAACACAATTAGATGCGTGCTTCAAGAAGATAATCTGGTATCTGGCAAAGCAGAGAGAGAGAAACAACCAGGGAGACCTGGTTTAAGTCCTGCTTCTGACAAATACTGGGCAAATCAGATCCTAGTCCCCACCCCCACCCCAGCACCTCTCATGTCATAAACTGCAAAATACTTGCCAAGAGTTAGGTGCCTCTGCAATAGTCTGATAGTCCTCTAGGTAACTGGCATCATAGGAAAGAGATGAGAGAGACAATGACAGAGAGAGAGAGAGAGAGAGAGAGAGAGAGAGAGAGAGAGAGAGAGAGAATGAGAATGAGAATGTAAGGGGAAAATAGAAACAAAGACAGAAAAAGAGAGACAGAGACAGAGAATTAGAAAAAAAAGAAACAGAGAGAGACAAAAACAGAAAGACACAGTGATGAGAGTCAGAGACAAGAGATAGAGACAGAGGGAGAGACAGACATCAAGAATGAAGGATGCAACAAGAGACCAAGGCAGAAAATACAATCCTTTCATTTTACAGCTCAGGAAACTGAGTTCCCAGAGAAAGGGAATCAATTGGCTAAGTTAGTAAGGAGCAGTGCCCAGATTTGATTCTCAGATCACAAATCCAAAAGACTTGCAGTGACACTGGGCTATTGATGAAAATGACTCTCATTCTTCTTATAAACCCCAATCATAATTTCTCAGCTGGATTGAGACTCTCATCCGAAATCAATAACTACTCCAAATTACTCTCTGTGTGTGGGAGACTGGGTAACAATGGCCCGGCATGGAGGTAATGAATCCCACTGGAGCCCTACTGGGGCACGTTCAGGGAATCACCCTCAGAGAGACACCACTTGCTGAAACAGGGATCACTTGAGGGCACTACCCATTTCCCCTGGCGCAAGAATTGTCCAAATAAAGTCACAGATCTTCAATTATGAAGTTTAGCTCTTCAAGGGACAATAATCTGTTGTCTATAGATGGAAAAAAAAAGAGGAAGGAAAGAGTTGAGATAAATCAACTCCACCTGAAAGTACAGTGCTCCCCATTGAGCTCGTTTCCCAAAGAATCTACCACACAAGCTCGTAGTGAGGATCGGATACACAAACACACATATTGTTGTTAAGTCATTTTTTAGTTGTGTCCACTCTTTTTGAGCTCATTTGGGGTTTTCTTGCCAAAGGCGCTGAAGTAGTTTGCCATTTCCTTCTCCATTTAACAGATGAGGAAACTGAGACAAATGACTGAAGTGACTTGTTCAGGATCATACAGTCAGATCTTAACTCAGGAAGAGGAATATTACAGACACACACAAATGAAACGCATGCATGCATAAATGAATGAATGAATGAATAAAAGTGCCTTATCAAGCACAAGTGCCAGATACTGGGCTAAGCATCTGGGAGACAAGGACAATAAAGAAACAGTATGCGTTCAGAATCAGAAGCAAGATGCATGGCTAAGTCATCGAGAAGCTTCCTTTTGATGCCCCACAGGCAACTTTATTTCTTCCTTTTCTTTCTTTCTTCCTTTTGAGACAATTGAGGTTAAGTGATTTGCCCAGGGTCACACAGCTAGGAAGTGTTAAGTGTCTGAGATTAGATTTGAACTCAGGTCCTCCCGACTTCAGGGCTGGTGCTCTATCCACTGTACCACCCAGCTGCCCCTCCCAGACACCTTTCGAAGGCCAAAAGTCACAGATGAGTGGCCAACCTGCCTCAGTGAAGGGAGTTTCCATGATGGGAGTTCTCTTTAATTAATGAAATCTGGATCCAGAAGAAGGTGCAAAGTTCAAATCTCTCTGACCCTAACAACCTATGCAGTTTCAGGAAAGAAACTCCCCTTCTCTGAGAAAGATATAGTTTACTCTATAAAATGAGGGCACTGAACTAAGCAGCCTCTAAGGCTCCTTTCTACATCTGTGATTTTGAGATATTGAGTCTCCAATGGGACTAATGCAATTTTTAATGATTAACAGTTACATTAATTCATAATAATTAATAATCACATTAAAGCTGACCAAAGATACACACAATAACGTGCTGCCTAATGTTCCTATCAGCTCTGAAACAACAAAAAACAAAAAATAAAACACACACACACACACACACACACACACACACACACACACACACATTAAAGTGCTGTTATAAAAACCAGTCACCAGAGGGCAGCAGGTCCACGTGTTACAGAGCTACAAATAGCCCCTTAGAAATAATTCAAAGGGGTAAATCAGTAAAAAAATAAAAATAAAAGGAAAAGGAAAAGGGACCAATTTTGAACTCTTTTTATATATCCCAATAGGGTTGTAAGCAGGGGTTTATCAGAGTATGAAGTAGCAGGCTCTTCAGACCCTGAAGCTCCCATGAAAGGCAGAAACAGTGTTGCACTAGAGGAGCTTACATTCTAACAGGAAGATTTTGTGTGTGTGTGTGTGTGTGTGTGTGTGTGTGTGTGTGTGTGTACACAAGTATAAATACATATATAAACACAGAATGGGTCTCTGTGTGTACATGTTTATATATGTATGTATATTAGCTCACTGATGGTAAGGGCTATCTTTCTTTTTATTAATTGTATCCCTAGAGCTTATCCTTGTACCTGACACATTATCGGTGGTTAGTAAATATTCATTGGACTGAAGATAGTAGATAGGTAGATAGATAAATAGATGGGTGGATGGATGGATGGATAGATAGGTAGATGGATGGATGGATGGATGGATGGATGGATAGATAGACAGACAGACAGACAGACAGACAGATAGATAGATAGATAGATAGATAAGTAGATAGATAGATGGATAGATAGGTAGATGGATGGATGGATGGATGGATGGATAGATAGACCAATAGATAGATAGATGGATAGATAGGTAGATGGATGGATGGATGGAGAGAGAGAGAGAGAGAGAGAGAGAGAGAGAGAGAGAGAGAGAGATGGATGATGGATAGACAGATAGATATATAGGTGAATGGATAGAAATGGAAAGATGGATGGAAAGATAGATAAAAAGATACAAACATAAATAGATGATAGCTAAAGAAGTACATGGATAGAGACAGACAGGTGGATGAATAGACAGATAAATACATATATACATAAATTGATTGGTAGATAGATGGTAGATAAAGAAGAGGTCGATGGATATAGAGATGGAGAGAAAGATAAATATATACATATATAAGCTGGTAGATGGTAGATAAAGAAGTAGAAGGATAGAGATGAAGAGACAGATGAACAGATAAATACATATTTACATAAATTGGTTGGTAGATAGATGGTAGATAAAGAAGTAGATGGATAGAAATGGAAAGATGAATGAATGGATGGGTAGAAGGTATATAGACAGTCATATATGTGTATGAATATATAGATATGCATATGTATATGCTATGTATGTTGTGTGTATCTATATTATTGTATTAAAATAGCTTTATTTTGTATATATCATATATATATATATATATATATATATACACATGTGTCTATATATACACATACATATGAGACAGACACTGGGGTAGATGCTAGAGATACAAAGAATAGAACAATTCCTATTCAAGAGGAGCTTATATTCTAATGAAAGAAACAAATACATATGAAATAATATTAATAAATTAGAAATAAGTACAAAGTTGTGACGACCACGTTAACACCCCGGACATCTCAGAATCAGCTGGAGGCAGGATAAGCAAAAGTCCTTAGTCTTTATTCTTGGTCTTTAGAGGTAGAAGTGAAGGGATGGATGCAGAATCTCCACAATCTCCTTCTTCCTCATCTACTGCCAAAAGTGACTCTGGCTAGTCTTACTCCACCCCCCCACCCCCCCACCCCCAGTCCCTCCTACAATCCTCTGTATACACCAATCATTGAGCCGGCACAGGATAGTGGGAAGAGCCATTTTCCAAGCATATGCCCATAGAGTATTGTCCAATCAGTAGTTAGCCTCAAGTGCTCAGCTATCCTGACCTCAGTACATCGACTCAAGAGTTTCAGCCCTCTACAAAAAGTAATTGAATACAAACATCAATCTCATGATGATTATGTCCAGATTTGGAGGTGACCTTGGGAGTCTAAGAAGCCTGATGGTCGCTACTGGTTACCAGGGGAGTTTCTGCCTCAGAAGAGATGACTGCTGGCAAGAAGAATAGACCAAACATTAGCCTGTGTGGCCAGCCCTTAGGAACAGAGGTGCAGAGCAAGGTGAAATAGTGATGTTTATACAGTTTTCCCATAACTGCTTTATGTTCTGATGGAGTTTAGGTGTCACCTCCCAGAAAAATATGACAATAATTAAGCTACTGAATCCCACGTTCAGCCTGTAGAGATATGTTTATGGTTAGCATTTCTTTTGTATTTAGGAGAATACCAATCTCTCATACCCGATTCACATTGTACCTCTCTACTTTGGGAAAACCATAGACATGAGCTAAAACATAATAAAACCTCTGTAAAGGAGGATTTATGACTACTGCCAAATGATGGGAGTTATGAAGAGCATAGATGCAATGCTGACCCTGCTTTCAAGTAGTATGCAATTTAATGCAAGAGAACAAATAAATGAGGCTGCTGGTGACCTGAGTGTTAAATTTTCAATGTGAGCATCTATCCCTCAGAAATTAGTAAATGCTACAAATCAAGGCTTAATTTATTGTTTTATTGATTACCAAGACTTTGAAAAGGGATGTGGAAAATGTTAAAAAAATATGTATTAAATCTAAAAGTACAATCTCGTCTGATCCTACTAGGGTCAAAGCCAGTTACTGAATATGTATCCACCCACCCTTGACCAAACAAAGTGAGAAACAAGGGCAAAGATAAGGTTCAGGAAAAAGTCCATAAGCAATTTGAGGAGCTGTTGATCATTGCAAGAAGGGGGAAAGGGGAGGCAGAGGGGAAGCATTCCAGTATATCACTGTCCTTCCTAAAATATGGCACCTGGAGTTAAACACAATTCAAGGTCCTATCCACATTGTCAATGTCACTTTTCCCCTCCTAGACACTACTCCTTTGTTACTGTTTCCTATGTCACTATCTTTTATTCCTAAGTTCATTTCTCTATACTCTATGGAATTCTCTATGAATTATAATCAAAATTCTTGTTTTTAACATTTACAGATTCAAAATTTTTAGTCTCTCTCATTTTCCCATCAAAAGCAGAGGCCTGGGATCCATGGATAGATTTCAAGAGGTCCATGAACTAGGAAGGGGTGGAGAAGTGACATTTTTATTTCGATATAATTGATTTTCTTTATAGTCCTATGTATTTTATTTTATGCATTTAAAGAGTTAATTCTGAGAAAGGGTTCATAGGTTAAAGAAATACATAATACCAAAAAGAAGGAAAAGGAGGAGAAGGAGGAGGTGGAAGAGAAGAAGAGGAAGTGGAAAAAAAGGAGAAAGAAGAAAAAAAAGAAGAGGAGGAGGAGGAGAAAGAAGGAAGAGGAGGAAAAGGGGGAAGGGGAGGAGGAGGAGGAGGAGAAGGAGGAAAAGAAGGAAGAAGAAAAAGAGGAGGATCATGCAGAGTCACCTTTTAGACTCAGTTTCCTCATCTGCAAAATGGGTGTGATCAGATTCAACCTGACTTACTTTGCAAAATTAGGATGAAAGTGTTTTGTCAACCTTAAGATGAGTTACATGGGTAAGAATGGGTGTTCAAAAGAAAACCAAATATAATAAAGCATTGCCCCTTGATTACCGAGACAAAGATCGATTCATTCAATCTACCATGATCCTTGTTTTGCAGCCAGGGTTATGTGGCTGACTCACCTTCCATTTGTGGTCTACTATGTCCTTCAAATCACCTCCTCCCTTATGGGTGCTAGACTAACTATTGATGTTAGTGTATTTTGCAGTTCTATGTAAGAACCTTTCACAATCAACATGGGGGGGGGAGGGGGTCAATCCCTCCCAAACTGGTTAAGACAATATATGTCTCTCCAGTGAAGAGGTTGTATAACTTCCCCACTCCTCCAGATCTCTGCAGCATGGAGAGCACATAATGATGCGCATTTCTCATTTGCAAGACTTAACCTTTACACATTATTTAGCTTGATCTTTTCCTTCCAGTTCCTTTAATAAAAGAGAGAGAGAAAATACATAGAAACAGCTCTTTTCATCATGCTTTTCAGTCAACCCGTTCTGGCATTTTCCCTTTGTCCCCCCAAACCCATTACAGTTAGTTACCCATTCAGCTCCCCTATACTGATCATCTTTTCTATTTACCTTTTCAGCCCTGGTGAATCAAAAGAAAATCAACCTTTCTCATGCATTAATCTGGAAGAGCCAGGGGAAGTATTTGGCTGAGGTAGATTTTAACCTTTAATTTCAAAGATTTTCAGACAACTACCAGCTTTCCATTTTTCTTTTGCAATTCTCTAATAGGGAGTTGTCAATTATCCACGATGGTTTTGTTTTAGTTTGGCTTTAGTATATATATCACAAGCACCATCCTTATGAGACCTGGAAACGTTAACCTCAAGATAACCAAGTAAGGTAAGCGGATGGCAAGTGTAATTACCTTATAAGAAACACAAGACAATTCATAAAATGATAACTAGCTGAAGGAAAATAGTGAGATTTGACACAATAGCATTTATATTATACAATATATAATATTATATAATAATCATCATTTATATAGTGCTTACTATGTGTCAGGCACTGTGTTAAGAGCTTTATGGTGATATAAATAAAGATATGAAAAAATTTTATATTCAAGGAAATTCACTGAAGTCTTGACAATTATACTAATATAAATATGAAGAAAAATTTATATTCAGGGAAATTCAATTGGGAATATGCAAATTCAAACTCAATGATGGTTTTATGAACTACTATGCTAATAAATTATCAAAATTTTATCTCCTCTTGAAAAGTTCCAAGCTTTTTACTTAAGGACCGTTGTGTCCTTATGGTTATGATATGATCTAGCTATGTAAAATCATTCCAAAGTGATTTCTTTCCTTGAAATTTTTTAACTTGATGTATCACTAGTTCCATTTGTGGACTTGACTATATAATGTATCTTAATGGCTTTCTCATTTTTGAGTATTTTTGCTTGCTTCTTAGGAATATTACATTTACCCTTGAAAGTTTTACATTTACTCCACCCCCATAACACTCTCAACTTAAGGTAACCCATGCATGGTTTGGATGACATCATTCCTACTCAAAACCTTTTAGTGGCTCTCCCCACTCCCACCCCCTCACAAAGTCCTGCAAAACAAAGTCCAAGCATCTTAGCTTGGGATTCAAGGCTTTACCAAATCAGTTTCTTTTCTTTTTTTCTTTCTTTTCTTTTTCTTTTTTGTTTTTGTTTTGTTTTTTGCTGAGGCAATTGGGGTAAAGTGACTTGCCCAGGGTCTCATGGCTAGGGAATGTTAAGTGTCTGAGAATAGATTTGAACTCAGGTCCTCCTGACTTCAGGACTGATGTTCTATCCACTGCACCACCTAGCTGCCCCCAAATCAGTTTCTAAACCACTTTTTCAGCCTCATCTCAAACTAGTCCCAATCATCTAATCTACCAAACTAGGATGATTATCTATCTCCATCTTCCCTTCTTCACTTCTCTCCTTGCTCAATGCACCCACAATCAGAATCAATCAACCAATAAATATTTATCAAGTGCTTACTAAGAGCCAGACACTGCTGGAAGCACTTAGGATGCAAAAAGAGGCAAAAGATAGTCCCTGCCCTCAAAGAGCTTACAATCTAATAGGGGACAAACAAAGCAAGTTATATGCCAGATCAATGGAAAATAATTAACAGGGGGAAGGCACCAAAATTAAGAAAATTGGGGAAGACTTCCTGTAGAAAATGAGATTTTAGTTGGGACTTAAAGGAATCCAAGGAAGTCCGTAGTGTGAGTGGAGGAGGGAGAGTCTGTCTACTCCATCATATTGGAAGAATTTGAAATTTACATGTCAAAATCTTCCTCTCATCCTCAAGGGACCATAGGACTCTCCTATACTCAGTCATCTTGGCAACTCCCTAAGGTGTCTAATATATAAATTGCTCTGGGTTAACCTTCTAGGTCCTATACAACCTGCCTCCAAACTACTGAATTCTGGGAGGCAGCCAAATTAGACTTCTCACAGCTCCTCACACACCACATCCTATCTTGGTCTCCATTCCTTTGTGTGCATTTCCTTCTTCCTTCCATCTCAGAATACTCATCTTGTAAAACAGAGCTCAAAGCCTCCTTCTCTTTTCTGAGTCCCCAACCTCTCGTGCCCTACCTTGCAAACTCCCTACTTTGTATGTGTGTGTGTAAACACATATATACATACATATAAAAATGTGTGTATAAATGCACATACACACAAATACATATATACATACATGAGCATATATGTATATAAACTTTACTACATGTGCATCCATATATGGGACAATTTATGCATATGTACATATGTGCATATTTACATGAACATACCCTTGCTGTTTCCTTCATTAGGATGCAAATTTCTTGTGAGTGGGAATTATTTCATTCTTCATATTTATACCTCCAGCATCTTACACAATGATTGACACATTGTAGGTGCTTAATTTGTCGAATGAGTGAATGAACAAATTTCACCGACACATTTACTATATGGGATGTTTCTTGCTACGTCCTATTGCGGAAGAGAATTAAGAATCCATACTAAAGAGGAATATAAATGTTTTAATTGTCTAATTCCACTGGTAAATAGCATAGCAAATTACAGCACAGTATTTAAGTAGAGAAACTTACAGTTATTAGCAAATGAAATACTTCCCAAATAGCCCATTAGTTACTCATCAGTTATTCTTACTGATTTTGAATAAGTAAATAATATTGTGATGACCTAAAATTCTGGGAAGGTCATAACGCAGGTGGGATAGAACAGAAGACTAGTTGCAATGGCTACATGAGCCTTTGTACATAGAAAAGAGATGGTTAACCAGAGTTTTTACAGAACATGCAAAATCAGTATTCTGCTTAAAAAAAACACATTGCAACGAAATACATTATTCTTTAAAAAAAAGAAAGTTCTTTTGAGCAGTTGAATGTTTTAAAAGACTGAAAACCAGTAGTATAAAAGGGACAAAAATAGCCATGAGAACCTCAAACCTTTTTAGCTACTTGATCAATTTAAGATTTTACCAACCAAAAAGAAATTGATTCAATTTGTACCGAGAGCACTAAAGATTATAGATGTCAAATGTATGGTTTTTCATTAATTCCCTTACAATGCCTCATTATTAGATGTTATAAATAGAATGAAGATTTTTGTCCTATAAAAGCTATCCAAAAATGTATTGGTGAACTTATAATTCATGAGCTCTCCCATCTGGCCCCAGTGATGGGGAGCATGCTGTCTACTGGTCTCAAGGCTGATTTCTTTCTAAAGTGGCTTGCCCCAGGACAGTTGATGAACTTGATTTTCACAAGGTGCCCACAGGGTGGTTCCATACTCTGAGCACGATGTCCAAATAATTTCCTGCTCCTTCAGTCGCATTCAAGTTTTGCCTGTAACTTTGCCTTCCAACACTTGGGATTTAGGATGTCCAGAACCTTCTTGAAAATGTCTACAAGATGTCAGCGTCTCCTGTGTGACTAAGTTCTTCCCAAATGTTGATGAGTAAGCTACAAAAGGCCAAGGGAAAAAGGGAGAGAGGAGAAAGGTTAGTAGGCTAGAGTCCAAGACTCTTTAAAATATCATGCATTAGCCTAAACCTGAAAATATTTCTTATTTTATAAATGCATTTTTTAAATTGAGGCAGCAATATGGAGAGAGCTAACCTCTGAGTATGGAAGCCCTAGATTTAGATCCATACTTGATGTGTGACTCTGAGCAAATTTTAACCTTTTAGTATGTTTAAGCAACTTTCTGAGCCTCTATGTAGAAGGGCAATTGCCAACCCACATTGGCGGAAGAAGTTCCTCCCCCAAAACTCCCAACACAAATGAAGTTCAGGTTTTTAAGGGTAAGAAAAAAGAGACTGCAATACTCTCATAAATAAAATAAATGAAACTTTGCTGCTAAAAGAAAATCAAATGCAAAAGAAAAAATGGCAGGAATATTTTCAAAATCAAATGAACCAGAGCTTTCGAAATGCAAATAAAATAAGCAAAAATTAGTTGTCTCCTTGAAGTACCCATTTCATTTTCTGAAAGGCTTTTAACATGAAGAGCCCTCATTAACAGCTCAACATCATCGAGTTAAAAAAGCTAATATACCCAGTCAGATTTACTTCTGAGAAAATATTTAAACCAGAACAAGTAACTCCAATACAATTTAAAGTCTTTTCATAATTCAGCAGATAAATAGCAGTACAGACTTGTGATAGCTACTCTCTCTCTTGCGTGTGTGTGGGATGGGCATCAATAATAAAAATGATAACATTTATCTAGTGCCAACAATGTATTAACCATTGGTTGGCTGTTGTCCTTCCTATTCCAAGAGAACCAAAATGGCATCGCTATGTTAGTTGAGTTATGGTAATCCAACTGTAGCCGATCAGACCAATGAGAGCTTGCAGTGCTCTGCCGCAGATCAGACACAAATAGTCCCTATGAACATTTGAAGCGCCTTTTCTAATTTTGCACATCTCATGTTTCTTTGGGCTAATTCAGTTCTGCTTTGCTCCTAGAGTACAGTACCTTCTCCGATTAAAACAATAGTGCTGTCTTAAGTACAATAATAACAATGACAATAACTGACACTTATATAGTGCCTACTATGTGCCTGGCACTGTGCTGAGGACTTTACATTTATATTATATTATCTGATCTCTACAACAACCCTTAAGAGGTTGATGCTATTTATTATACCCGTTTTATCGATGAGAAGACTGAGGCAGATAAAGGAAAAGTGAATTGCTCAAGCTTTATGTGACTAGATTTCATTCTTCCTCCTCCATTATTTTCTAGGAAATTTGTACTTCCTTGGGGACAGAAGCATGGTGGACTGAGGGGGGTGGTGTGAAACTGAAATTCAGGGTCTGAGTTCAAGCCTCAGTTCCAATGCTTGCTAATTGTATTACCTTGGAAAAGTCATCTTTTCAGTCCTAGTTTCCTCCTTCATAAAATGGGATAATATGTATACTTCCCACCCCAATGGAATTAATATGAGAAAAGGACACTGTAGGAAAGAACGCTGTAAAACACCAAACAAATGTGAGCTATTATTTCATTAGATTCAGTCCCAATTGCCTCCTTCATAAAATGGGATAATATGTATACTATCCACTCCATGGGATTAATATGAGAAAAGGATACTGTAGGAAAGAATACTGTAAAACACCAAACAAATGTGAGCTATTATTTCATTAGAGAAAGTCGGCTTGTTATTTATTTATCCCCAAAACTTTCTTCACTGGGATTTTTTGGCATTATTTAGTTACTCTTTATAAGTCACGTATCAAGTTCCATCATATGGAAGAACCATAAAGCAAAGATCTGGCAGACTCGGTTATAAAGTTGGAATAGAGTACATGGTCCTTTTTACAGATAAGAAAACTGAGGCTGAGAACAAATATCATATTTAGCCATATTTTGGCAGAAAAAAAAGGGCAAAAATAAAATTATTCTGTAAGAAAGAGTGGAAGAATGAGCAGAAATCAGGAAGGAAGGGGTTAAGAAGAAGCATCATCATTATTATTATTACCATAACAATCACTAGGGCCATACTGCTTCCAGCTGCCAACAATTACACAGGCTAGGATTCGAGCCAGTAGTCATGTGGAGGAGACTGTGTTGATACAGAATGTATCAATGCTGCTATTCTTACTTGGAGCTGGATTACCTTCATTATTGGGTAAACAAGAAACAGCTCTGTCCTGGAGAAGTTGGCAGCAGATTCCATCATCCCCTATCCTCTATAAAAGAAGGGGGTTGTTCCATATGACCTCTATATGCCCTTCTGGCTGTACTCCTGGGATCCACTGGTCCGATGTGGAGTTACAGCCTTATTAAAAAGTCCTATAAAATAAAATTTAAAATACCTCCGAGATGGACAATATGGAATCCACAACTCTGGGCGCCAATGCTGGGGTTCCTGGAGACTTCACCCAAGCCCTCTTGGAATGGATAGAAAGAACCTTTACTTCTATCTGGGAAGAGTTTCCACCTTCTCCTTTACAATGGTAGAACCCCAAAATGGGAAGGCTGTCACTACAGCAGAAGTGGCTACTCCCAGAGCTTCTTCTGGTCCTTGTCAGAAATTGCCACTGACCCAAGGCTTCTCTATCCCATCCTCGCTCCTACCTAAAGGTTCAGCTCCAGCCGGCCTTGACCTTGGCAGACAAAAGCATACTAACTTCCTTTTAATAATACAGACAGTAATTATTTCAATTATTTTCCTAGATCTATCATCTTTCTTTACTGCATGTATTAGGAATTTGCCTGAGGAGCAAACATGTAAAAAGCCCCTACTTTGGATGAGACTGACTCACTACCAAAGTCAATGTTGCTATTGGCTTCTTTGTCCCAGTCCCTATGTGTCTGGTTTCCCATCCCTCTGGACCCAGACTTCTCTTTTTCCTGGTTCTTACTCCTTGGATTTCTAGATTAGGGGTTCTTAAATTGGGGGAGAGGATCTCTAGGCAGATTTCAAGGGGGCGGTGAACATGGATAGGAGGGGGGAAATGACATTTTAATTTTCACTATTTATATACCATATCTTTATAGTCTACATAGTTATTTTCACTTCTAAGTGAAATTTAGCATTTCCTCCAATTTTTTAAAAATATGATTCTGATTGTTTGGGAAGGGAAAGGTAAGGGAGGGAGGGAGGGAGAAAGAAATCTGGAACTCAAAATCTTAGAAAGACTTATGTTGAAAACTATATGTATAATAAAAAATTAAATATTACTGAAATTTAAAAAATACAAGTTAGGTTGGGTTGAAAAAATAATAAAAAATTAAAAGTAAAAATTATGATTCTGAAAAGGCTTCCCCAGAAAGGGTCCAAGATATGCAAAAAGATTTGGGACACTCTTTGAGATGTCCACCTAGAACACATTTCCCGATTTTAATTTTGTCTCCATCATCCTACTTGGGTCTAAGTCTCCACTCTCCTTACCTAAATTTTGACCCTCATCATTTGGCTGACCATCTAAGCCTATGAAATATGCTTTGCCTCCTAAACTCCCTGTTATCACAGATCCTCTATAGCCCCTCCATATTTGCAGAAGGACTTTGCCATTCCAACTCCTTCTCATTGCAGCAAAAGTGCCCCCAGAGATTCTCCTGTCCTTGTCAAAAACCACCATTGACCCAAGACTTTTTTACCCATCAAGTTTCCATTCTCACTCTTACCTAAAGCTCAGTTCCAGCCGGGCTTGACCTCGATTCTATTCAGCAATTATTTCAATTATTTTCCCAGATCTATCGTCTTTCTTTACAGCATGTATTAGGAATTTAGAGATCTTCCCTAGCCCAAATCTGTAAGTCTGAAAGTCTCAGACCATGATAGCATTCACATTGACAACATGAGTGCTTTAATGCATCTATTCTATCTTGTAATGATAACTCCTATTGAGAAGCCACAATTCTACCTTAAATGGTAATTCCCATTTATAAGCCATATTATAAGCACACACAAGAAGTCACTTATAGGTGTTCAGAGGACTTTTATCTCAGGAGCGTGCATTACCTCTATTTTATAGATGAGGAAACTGGATTTCACAAAGATTATATGGTTTCCTCAGGGTCACACAGTTAATAATAAGTATCAAAGTCAGAAGATCTGGATATAGGAGTTCTTGGCTATATACTTGCTGTATACTTGCTGATGCTAATGAGAAGCACCCTTGTGTGATGAATATCTAGTAATTACTCAGAACCCAGGGCATTATAAATATGAGATGTGGGTAAAGAATTTACAAAGATGACATACCTCTTATTTATTGCATCAGGATGTAATTTCTTCTAATCTGAAAGAAAGAAATTGAAGAGAATTAAATGTTATGATTTTTATAAGAGTTATTTTTTCAACTTAAAGCAAAGCTTTTTCAACTATGGGATCATATGATTAAATGTGTGGGGAGTCACAAAATTATGCTTTATTAACAGTAAATATTTGATTCATATAAGTATTTTATATATCTATATATCCAAGATCACATAAAGTGAAAAAGTCTGCAAGTAGAAAAAATGAAGAAGCCCTAATCTACAGGAGTGTTTTACCATAATTATACAGTAGTCTCTTCTTTCATAAACTGAGACCTATCGCAGATCTTAGCTTAAAAAGGCCATTGTATCCCATTGTAGCCAAGGTCACCTCTAGTTGTCTTGTTCTTTTGGCCATTGGACCCAGATGGTTCTGGAGGGGAAAATGAGGGAGGTGACCTAGCATAGCCCTTCCTCACTCAAACCTATTCACTTGCATGTCATGCCCCTCCCTGATATTATGGTTCTCGTTAAGAATGAAAAACAAATAACAACAGAGACCATAGTGGGCACAAACCCATTATGATTCCACAGAGCAAATAGGACTGTATGCTCACACAGAGTGTACCCAATACTATTGAGAATAGTTCAACTATGTATGTATGTATATATATATATATATATATATATATACATACATACATAGTTGTATATATATATATATATATGTATGTATATATATATATATATATATATTCTGATTCTCATAATTTTGTAGATACTCTTTGATGGCAGCAATTTCTCCACCCTTTCAGATTGCAGCCCATCCTAGAATTCTCATTATATAATATATATCCATATCCTCCTATAAATCCTCCCTTGCTTTATCTGATACTCTAGACTTCCTCATTTGGGTATTTTCATAATTTATGGCTATGATACAGCCTTTGGGCTGTCTGTTGTCAGCCCTAGCTCTCAGTAAATGGCTGGCCCACTTCCTCTTCCAATCATACATGACGTGCATGGTGACTTTGACTCCACTTCTTGTCTATAAATTATTACTGGTGAGATACCTAGTTACATTTCTCATTTGATTTTTAGGTTACTTGAAATTTTGATGCTTTGGCATATTAACAGGGCACATATAAAGCACTTTCAGGTGCCTCCATATGGGGCAATCTGGGAATGGGCAAAACTCAGTTTTAAGAGTTTGATTTAAAATTACTTCCACAAATAATATGTCAGAAATTCGGCATAGGCCAATATCTCACACCTCATACCAAAATAAGGTCAAAATGGGTACATGATTTAGGCATCAAGGATGATGCCATAAATAAATTAGGAGAACAAAGGAAAATTTACCTATCCGATCTTTGGAAAAGGGAGGATTTTATGACCAAAGAAGAATTACATAACATTATGAAAGGCAAAATGGACAACTTTGATTACATTAAATTACAAAAGTTTTGCACAAAAAATAACAACAGAAACAAGATTAAAAGGGAAGTGCAAAGTTGGGAAAAATATTTATAGTTGGTATTTCTGATAAAGGCCTCATATCTAAAATACAAAGAACTATGTCAAATTTATAAGAACATAAGTCATTCCCCAGTTGATAAATGGTCAAAGGATAAGAACAGACAATTTTCAGATGATGAAATTAAACTTATCTATAGTTATATGAAAAATGCTAAAAATTATTATTGATTATGGAAATGCAAATTAAAACAACTGTGAGGTACCACCTCACACCTCTCAGATTGACTAAGATGACAGGAAAAGATAATAAATGTTGGAGGGGATGTGGAAAAACTGGGACACTAATGGATTGTTGGTAGAGTTGTGAAATGATCCAACAATTCTGGAGAGCAATTTGGAATTATGCCCAAAGGATTTTGACCCAGCAGTGCCATGAATGGATCTGTATCCCAAGGAAATCATAAAAGAGGGAAAAGGACCCACATGTGCAAAAATGTTTGTAGCAGCTCTTTTTGTGGCAGCAAAGAATTGGAAAATGAGTAGATGCCCATCAATTGGGGAGTGGATGAACAAATTGTGGTATATGAATGTAATGGAATATTATTGTTCTATAAAAATGATGAACAAGCTGATTTTAGAAAGTCCTGGACAGATTTACATGAACTGATGCTGAGCAAAACAAGCAGAACCAGGAATACATTGTACACAATAATTGCAAGAATGTATGATGATCAACTATGAAAGACTTGGTTATTCTCAGTGATTAAGTTGTCTAAAGCAATCCCAATAGACTCTGCACAGAAAATGCCATCTGTATCCAGAAAAAGAATTAAGGAGACTGAATGTAAATCAACGCATGCTATGTTCACTTCTTTTCTGTTTTTTTTTTTTTTAATTTCTCCTATGGTTTTTGCCTTTTGCTCTAATTTTTCTCTCCAACATGATTCATAAAGCAATGTGTATTAAAAATTAATAAATAAAATTACTTTCACTTTCTAAAAATTTAAAAAATAATCTTTATTAGTGGGTCTCACTTAAAACATCCCTAACTTTGATCAGAGTTCAAATGGTCAAAGAGCATATTTTAAAACTCTAATCATACCTATGTTAAAATATTTTAATGCTATCCAACTGGTACCAATATTCTTCTTTGATGTGCACATTTAAGAAATTCAGAAAAGAAATTTTTTTTTTCCAATAAAGAAACACATTATTTCACTTATTCACAAAACTCTTCATCTTTGTGTCATGTTATAGAAATTCAACTTGTAAATAATTTTAGAATTTCACAAATTTACATAATTAGACCTCAGTGCTGATTTTTTAATTCCCCAAATGATGGCATTTAAAGTACAAAGTGCTGCCACAGAAGATAAGTATCAGTAGAAGCTAAATTTTATTTCAGAATTTGGCTTCGAAATGGTTGACAATTTCAACCAATGGGCATAATGAGTATAGTTATAAATAATTTTTTGCAGTTAAATAATTATGGTCTAAGTCAACTAAATTGAAATGTTTTTAAGAGAGAAAAATAAATAGAAGCAGCGCAATAAATACAACATACCCTTTCTTGCACTCTTTGTCTGACTGGAAACCATTGTAACAGTATCCGAGGGTAGGCCGACATAGACCCCTCCGTAGTTCCTTAAGGGAATGAAGCAGGTACACAGAATTTAAGTCTATTTCAATATTTCTATACCTCTATAGAAGCAGTGCTAGATGTTACCAAAATAAACTCAGCTTTCCCTTTTCAAAAGCCAAAGATTTGGGGGCAGCTAGGTGGTGCAGTGAAAAGAGCACCAGCTTTGTGTTCAAATCTGGCCTCAGACACTTAACAGTTCCTAGCTGTGTGACCCTGGGCAAGGCATTTACCCCAATTGTTTCAGGGGAAAAAAATGTCAAAGATTCAAGCTACCATTGTTTTGGGGAAACAATTGAATTATGTCCTATATTAAAACAGAATAAATGGACATTCATCAAGCATTCATTTATTATAAATACTGAACTAGAGGAAAGGAAGGAAATAAGCATTTAGCACCTACTATGTGCCAGGAACTGTGCTAAGCACTTACAGTTATTATCTCTTTTGATCTTCACAGCAACCTTTTGTTATTACCCACATTTTACAGTTGAGGAAACTGAAGCAGACAGAGAAGCTAAAAGTCATACAGCTAGCAAATATCTGAGACCAGATTTGAAATGAATCTATCAAATGGGCAAAAGCATCCCAAGGAAAATCAGTCATAATCAAAAACGCACCTTCTCTTGTCGTCATCTGTGATGGATTCTTCTGTCCTAAAAAATCAAAAACATCAAATGTGAGCCACTATTTATATATTTTCAATTCACTGGCTACAGATTGAGTAATGGAAAAATCAGAAAACAAAGAGTTAAATCTTATCCCATTTTGCTGAAACATGAACTACTTGTTTACTTAAAGAATTTAGTCCCAACCTCAGTCATTCATATAATATAGTAAAGAAAGAATACAATGATTTTCTACTTAATAAAGTTTTATTCACATACAAATCTAACAACTAGCAAAAAACTCAATTATCAGTGTAATTAAAAATATTTTCAAAACCTGTCACTCATATGAAGAAGCAATAATCATGAGGTATTAAATAATAATGGATTTTTCTGTCTACTTCTTTCTGGTAAAAAATAAAAAAAGGTGGAGGCCTACAGATGTAGAAAGTTACATACCCTTTCAGATTAGATCACAGTGTTGTTTGTTTTGCTTAACTGGATTTCTTTGTTACAAGGATACACTCAAAGTGCAGAAAGGAGTGGAAGGGAATGAATAGGTATGATATAAACAAAAGAATAAAACCTAAAGGATTTCTTAAAACAAAAATGAGTAACAATTTGTTTCCTTTTATTAAAATACTTTGTTTCAAATGGGTTATATGCTATGTAACCTGGGGGAGGAAGAAGAGGTGGGAGGGAGGGAGGGAGAAAAGACTACAGAGAGATCTCCTAATTTGAATTGTACAGAAAGTATCTATTATCTCTTGACTTCAAACCCAGTGACCAAAGCCAGCTTTTTGCCGATCAGAGCTCCACAATCAGGAATAAATTTCTAATGTGACATTATTAAGTACCTGCTTTTTACTAGCACTGGAAATGTAAAGATGAATTAATACTAACCATGAGCCTGACCATGGTAAAAACATGAGCTTGACTTCCTTATGGCATTGCCAACAGAACACAAGCTTTGGTGGGTTCCATCAGGCTGGAAAGGCTTCAAGAACATCCCTGGAGATATGTCTGCTTATTATGTGCTGCTCATGAGCCTGCTTGGCCAAGTCTAGAATCTGGAGACTGCAGCACCAGCTACATCTAGCTGTAGTGGAAAAGTTCTAGACTTGAGAATCTGGATTTTGAATCCTTCCTTAGATGCTTATTGCTCACGTGATCCTCAGGCAAGCTACTTACTCACTATCAGTTTCCTAATCTGCAAAATGGGGATGATGTTGAAAGCATTTAGTCTTCATGGAGCTATTATGAGAACCAATGAGATTTTAAAGCATTTTGCAGCTCTTAAAGAAATATATCAGTGCTGCTGCTAATGATGGTGATGAGTAGATTGGAATAAAAATCCTAACACTATTTTCAAGATTTAACACAGAATCTTTTTATGGCTTCTTCACATGGTGCAAGAACAATAGAATGCTTTTAAAAAAAAAAAAGCAGTGAGATTACTACCCATGTAACCTTGGACAAATCACTTTAGCTCTCTGGGACTCAGTTTCCTCATCTGTAAAATGAGGGGATTGGATTCAATGCCTTCAGAGATTTTCTTTAGCTTTGGAGCACTGCTTCTATGATCATAATAATAACTCATTTAATTTATATAATAATTTATAATCATAACATCATAATAACTCACATTTATAGCGTGCTTGGAGATTTGCAAAATGCTTCACATTGGTAACCCAAGGTCTCCAAGACTATGTGCTTACATGGACTGGGTATGATCCTGATCTCAAAGGGTCAGTTTTTCTCTTTAATTTATTGCCTTCGAATGGAGTGATTCCATTAATATATTAATGGAGTAGTTGTGTTGGGTGCCACAACTGCAGATAATAGGATGCCCAGATCCTTTATAAGTATTCAGTGTACTAAATTACATGTCTTGTATAGGGCAGCCTTTACTTCACTCCACAAAAAACACATAAGATTTAGAGTACTGAAAGTAGCCCACAGTTTCATAACCTACTGAAGTAGCACATCAATTTATCCCAGGTGGGAATTGAATGTGGGGTTACTATCAAAATGACCTTTTGATATTCTGAAGAAATTCTATTTTCTATTCGTGATACCATCCTAAAATTAAGACTCCCCTCAAAAGTTATCCTGTTTTGGGGTTTACAAAATAAGCAATTTTTTTTTCAATTGGACGGTCCATTAAGATGCTGTACAATAAATCAGGGATGGCAAACACACAATCCAAAGGCATAGGTGCTTTTATGCAGCTCCAACCGGATTAAAATGTAATTGGGAGATATTTAATAAAATTTTTTATTTAAAAAAACAATAAAACATGGATAATGTTGAATTTTGAAACTAAGTGGCCTAGCCCTGTTTCTATATGAGTTTGATACCACTGCAATAAACTACTCTCTTTTCTCCATGGAGAAATCTCTATCAAGAAATCTTCTTTTGGGGGGCAGCCAGGTGGCACAATGGATAGAGCACCAGCCCTGAAATCAGGAGAACTTGAGTTCAAATCTGGCCTCAGACACTTAATACTTCCTACCTATGTGACCCTGGGCAAGTCACTTAACCCCATTTGCTTCAGTTAAAAAAGAAAGAAAGAAAGAAATCTTCTTTTCTCTCCAGAAGGTTTTATCTTTGAATTTACAAAAAAAGAAGTTTTATAACCTTGAAGTAGGTCCCAATCTAGTGTTGTCCAGTAAATCAAATCTCTCTTTCTCTGTCTCTCTGTGTCTCTCTGTATTTTTCTCTGTCTTTATCTCTGCCTCTCTTTTTCTATCTCTTTGTCTATTCTCTCCCTCTCCTTCCTCCACCCTTTCCTTTCCTTCTCTCTTCTCACCTTCCCCCTGGAGTCATTCTCATTTTCCTAAATTCACATCTGGTCTTAGACACTTACTAATTGGTCGGCCCTGGGCAAGTCACTTAACCCTGTTTGGCTCAGTTCCTCACCAGTAAAATGGACTGTAGAAGGAAATGGCAAACCATTTCAATGTCTTTGCTAAGAAAACCCCAAATGGGGTCAAGAAAAATCAGACATGGTGAAACAACTGAACAACAAATCCCTTTTAATTAGCTTTACCTAATTAGTCACCACCTCCAGATATATAGTGAAGCTTTAATAGCTTAAAACAGCACTGAGAATTTTGGGACACCCTATATATAGTTTAATTTACGTAGACTGATTGTATAATTCTCCATCCAATTGTTTACCATATAAATCTGACCATGAACAAGGATCTTTTTTCAACTCAAAAAGTGTCCAAGTGTTAGAAAATGATGCTGTGCTAATCAATATGGTCTAAAGAACTGTTGTTCACTACTTGTAATTAAAATTGATTTCAAAGTGGAGTTCTGAATCTGTGATAATAACATTGGCCATGCCCATCAAGAGGAAGAACAACTTGCTCCTTGACTGCTTCCTTGTGTCCCATCCCCAATGGTTGACTGAAGGTATAATGAGGTCCTTTTGAAAGCTCTAAAGAGCAAATGAGTTTTGGAGAGAAATAGAATTTCATAAATTCTGCCAAGGCTCATCTTTTTCTCTTATTAGGTTTCTGTTTACCAAGTTTCCTCCTCTTGTCTACTATTCAATCTGCTCAATTCATGGCAGAGTCAAAGATTACTGCACAGCTTCCAGAAGAGCTTGAGTTCTTTCCATTAATAAAGCCCCATCCTCAACCGGAACAAGTCATTTAACCCTGTTTGCCTCAGTTTCCCCATCTGGCAAATGAATTGTAAAAGAAATGGCAAGTCACTCCTATATTTTTGCCAAGAAAACCCCAAATTGGGTCAGGAAGAGTTGGACACAACTGAAATGATTAAATAACAACAAATCCTCAGCCTAATCCTTCTTCCACCTCTACCATCCCAAAACTTAATAAGGAAAAAATTAAAACACAACAGTTATTTAACATCCTGGGGACTAAAACCATTTGTGCTCCCCATTTTAAGTGATCAGCTCCATCTTAGTGACCAAGATAACTAAACCTTCAAGCTCAAGGGAGTTGTAATTTCTTGATTAGGTCTACCCTCCCTACCCCCAACAAAGGATCACAACCTATCTCTGACTTCTTATCTTGAGAAAGTCCATAGAAAATCCACTTAACACAATGAAAGGTTTCCACTAAGACTTTTAATAATAATAGCTAATCTTTACATAGCATTGTAAGGTTTACAAAATGTCTTTACAAATATTATCTCATGTGATCCTCATAACAACCCTGCTAGGTAGATCCTATGTTTGTGCCCATTTTACAAGGGGAGAATTTGAGATAGACGGAGATTAAGAGACTTCTTGGAGTTACATAGTAAATATCTGAGACTGAATTTGAACACATCTTCCTGACTTCAAGTCCCATGCTCTCTCTACAAACTAGTTGCCTATTGGTAGCGGGGATATCAATATAGTGAATATGCTTATTCCAGGCCAGTTCAGTGATTCAAGCTCCAAAGGTTAGAATGTAATGAATTATTGAGGACTATAAAATATAATAAAACCAACTTTACTATTGGGATTAGGCTCAGAATGAGAGTCAGAGTCAGAGGATCACAGGACAATTAGGTGGTACCAGAGTAGATCAAGGCCTGGAGTCAGGAAGACTCATCTTCCTGAGTTCCAAATCGACCTTGGACCCCTACTAGCTATGTGAACATGGGCAGTCATTTAATCCTGTTTATCTCAGTTTCCTCATCTGTAAAATGAGCTGGAGAAGAGAATGGCAAAGCACTCCAGCATCTCTGTCAAGAAAAACCCCAAATAAGAGTCAGAGAGTAGGACAAGACTGAAAAATGACTGACCAACAGCTAGTGTTGGGTTAAAAGGATAACAGAAAAAAAAATCCCAGATCAAGAAAGCAACCCATAAGCAATTAGAACTCAGGAATAACCTTTGATTCATCTCTACCTCCTTTATACTTCTAGGGACCAAAAAGCAAAATGGCCCCAGCCTCGTTTACTTGGGATGCCTGGGAGGGCAACTTGTAGAAAAAGAAGGATGACTGAGGAGGTAGGGACAAAAAGAAGGAGAAGAGACTGGGTAGTGGTCCTATGCTGGACCCCACCCTCAGGATAGGCCAATGGCTCCTCCTGAACCATGGAAAACTGTAGCACCTACCCCTCACACAATCCAGTCCATGTTCCACCCATATATTGTATATGTTTCACCAATTTTCTCAATCTAGAAAATAATTTTAATCAACCAATCAATAAGAGTTTATCAAGTTTCTAATTAATAGGTAGTATTAGTAGTAGCAATAGTGGTAGGCTCCATATGAGGCAACAAGGATATAAAGTCAGATTTCGTCCTCAAAGGTTTTATATTTTATTGGGGGAGACAACATATACTCATATAATAATGATATATATATATATGTGTGTGTGTGTGTATACAAATGCATACACATACCCATGTCTGTGCACATGCATATATGTATATACTAATATGTTTGTATACATGTGTGTATATAAGTACATGCATGTATAGGTGTGCACATGTGTACAAGCATATTTGTGTGTCTATAGAGAGAGACAGACAGACACATACATATAGAAGATAAACACAAGATAATCTGGCAAGGGCATTAGCCATTACCCTGGATAGAATACAAGGCCTAGAGAGTCAGGATCTGAGTTCAAATGTATCTTCATTCCTAGCTATGTGACTCTGGAAAGTCACTTAGTCCCGTTTGTTTCATCTAGAAAATAAGTTGGAGAAGGAAATGACAAACCATTCCAGTATCTTTGCCAAGAAAATCCCAAAAAGGGTCACAAAGTGTTAAACACAGCTGAAAAACGGCTGAACGACAATTTTGGCACGGTACCATTAGAAGAAGCTACGATCAGAGGGGGAAGGAAGGGGGGAGATCAGGAAAGGACTCAAATAGGGATTTCTTTTTGTTTGTTTATTCCTCTTGCATGCAAGTCATTGCTGGTAATGTTTGCCAACTTATATAAGGCCATCATTTGTCTCTCTGGTGTGCATGTACCACGGATACAAGAAGCAAATAAATATTATTACGAATGAACTGTCAAATCACTGATCCCTTTTCACTTCTACAGTATTATTGAGGAGGAAAAGGGGTATATGGTTTAGGGCTCAGTCATGAGTTTAAGGTAGCTTGGGCTCGACTGTGAAAAATTAAGGTTAATCAGCAGAGGTCTGGCAGTTCATTGTTTGGGTTTTGGTGGTTCAGAGTGAGTGTAAATAGCAACTATTTTGATTCTGGCCAGAAACTCAGGGGGCCTTTTCCTCCCAGATTGATTTTTTTTTGCAAAGTCAAACTAGGCCATCTTTTGCCTCAGTTCTCACCTAGCCTTTTAATCACTGAATGGGTATAGCCTCAGACAAACCTGGGAAAAACCTTAACTTATAAAAGTCATGCTATCCCACTGCATTCAGGGCCATCTCTAGTCATCTTGATCTATATCTGACCACTGGACCCAGATGGCTCTGGAGGGGAAAGTGAGGCACAGACTTCCTTCACTTAAATCCAATTCACTTGCAAATCAAGATATCATCTTCCTGATGTCAATAAGCTTCTTCAAGAACAAAAGGCAAACAAGAAGAAAAGATCTGGCAAAAGCCATCTATGTCAGAACTCTTCTAGATTATTATTGAAACTATGTCAGAAATGATCATAATAGCCAATATTTATATCGTATCTACTATGTGCCAGAAAGTGTACTAAATGGTTTAAAAGAAGGTAAAATTTTCCTTAAAAATTTTCCTGACTTTTTGCTTTGGCTTATAGCATCTCCTTCGGTTAAAATGCCATTTCCCTCCCAGTCTCCACCTATCAAAACCCTATCCATTGGAAACTGCCATCCACATCTAGAAAGAGAATTATGGAGACTGAATGTGAACTGAAGCATAGAATTTTTACCTTTCTTTGCTTACTTGCTTTTTCTTTCTCATGATTTTTTCCCTTTTGGTCCAATGATTTTTGAACATCATAATAAATATTAAAAGGATTGTACATGTTTAAGCTATATTGGACTGGTTGGTGTCTTAAGGAAGTAAGAGAAAGAGGGGAAAAATTTGGAACACAAAATTTTAGAAAAATAAATGTTGAATGAGATGATTCAGAACAATTCCAATGATCTTCTGATGAAGAGAGCCATCTACAGCCAGAGAGAGGATTGTGGGAACTGAGTGTGGTTCATAATATAGCATTTTCACTCTTTTTGTTGTTTTTTGCTTGCATTTTATTTTCTTTCTCATTTTTCTGATTTGATTTGATTTTTCTTGTGCAGCAAGATAATTGTATAAATGTTTATGAATATATTGGATTTAACATACATTTCTACCATATTTAACATATATTGGACTACTTGCCATCTAGGGGAGGGGGTGAGGGAAGGGAGGGAATTGGAACACAAGGTTTTGCAAGAGTTAATGTTGAAGAATTATCCATGTGGAGCAGGACCAGGAGATCATTATATACATCAACAACAATACAATATGATGATCAATTCTGATGGACCTGGCCCTCTTCAACAATGAGATGAACCAAATCAGTTCCAATGGAGCAGTAATGAACTGATCCAGCTACACCCAGCAAAAGAACTCTGGGAGATGACTATGAACCATTACATAGAATTCCCAATCCCTATATTTTTGTCCGCCTGCATTTTTGATTTCCTTCACAGGCTACAAGTACACTCTTTCAAAGTCTGATTCTTTTTGTACAGCGAAATAACTGTTTGGACATGTATACATATATTGTATTTAATTTATACTTTACCATATTTAACATGTATTGGTCAACCTGCCATCTGGGAGAGAGGGTGGGGAAAGGAGGGGAAAAATTGGAACAAAACGTTTAGCACTTGTCAATGCTGTAAAATTACCCATGCATATAACTTGTAAATAAAAAGCTATAATAAAAAATTTTTTTAAAAAGAATTATCCATGTGTATGTTTGAAAAATAAAAAGCTTTAATAATAAATAAATAAAATTTGAAAAAAGAATGAATCAGAGAGATTAAATTTTATATCAAATAAAAAACTATTGCAACCATAAAAAAGAAAAAGAAATGTTGAAAATTATCTTTATATGTATTTGGAAAAATAAAATATTATTAGTAGGGGAAAAAAAAGAAAGCATTTAGATGCATCAAGAGAAGTAAAAAAAAAAAAAAAAAAAAAACCACAAATAAAATCATATCCATATTTTAAAGCCAAGCCCCAAGAACTAGATAGTAAGTTAACAAGTTTTTCTAACTCAGAGAAAATATTTGTATTCTTTAGGTTCACTCATTATACAATCTCTACATTCATATAGGATCATGTTAAAGAATATTTGAGGGAAAAACACTTTTATCTCATGGTAACTGCCAAAGTGACATTCTCCAAAAATGACCTTGCCTTCATTCTTTCCAGACAAAAGTTACCTCTCCCTCTACAGGACTTTATTTATCTTCTCCTATAGTACTTTCAACTTTCCTTTTCCCTTGAGTCATTATCATTAGTGCTTCTAACTCAGATCTCTTACTAAACTACAAGTACTTGAAGTTAGGAATAAAGTTCCTATTCATTTTTGTGACTTCCATAGTATCTAGGAGTATACAAGGTAGATGCTGGGGGAAATTGTAAAATTCAGTTGAAACTGTATTACTTTAGACTCCAATGAAGATATGATAGGGAGCAGAGATTCCAAAACATACAGCGACATAAGAATATCAAACTGACTTTAGTCTGAAAAAATAGAAGAAAAAAACTAATCCTTTCTAGCCCTGGAAATCTTACTGGAATTTACTAAAACATATTGCTTAATTACTTAGGCTTAACAGAAGATTAAATAGAATTGTAATAAGGAAGAAAATATCTACAATCTGGATCTACTAGACAAATTGAGAGAAATTTTGCAAGTTGCATTGGAGATTCACTTCTATCCACATTATTTCCTGCCCATCAGTCCTTAATAAACACCTACTATACACTGAATATCAGCTCTTCACCTATCCAATTTCTCTCTTCATCTCCTGCAAAGTATTTAATTCTCCATGAATATCTATAATCAGCCAATTTATGAGGCTTCCCTTCTCTTCCTAGAGCAGCTACCCTGGCTTAGACTGCCTTTGTTCTCAGTTTATTTAATGTCAGCCTGTTTATGAAATCCAGCTCTCATCATTCCTGGGTACTTTCAGTCTGAGAATCATTTCCATTGCTCTGAATTTTCACCTTATCAACAACAACATTTATCTTTAATAGACTACATGAGAAAGGAAACCTTAACCAAAGTTATCAACTCCCACTGAAGTCACCACAGCTTCCTTTTGGGACCGACCCAACATATATATGCTTCCTCTGCTGATGTTTGGCCTCCCTTGCTGCTTGATAAAAGGGGGATTGGGGCCCTCCACAGCTGCACCTCCCCAGAGAATCAAAGAGTGGTTGGAAAGATAAAAAGCATTCAGACAAAGTAAAAATTGGTTTTAAAAAATCTCTTAAAATTAATCCCCGAGGGGTGACTGTGCAATGTCCCAGCCTGCAAATATGCTTTCTCCCAGGCAACATGACTCTACCGGCTTCTGGTGAGTCTCTAGCTAAAAGCTTTATTTAATTGGGAGACTAAACTCAATTTGTATGATTTTGGACATGGGAGGAGGAGAGCGGAGGAAAGTAATGGGTAGGGAGGAGGTGCTCTGGCCAGAACAAGCATCTCACTCTCCTATGCAAGATCAAGCCTTCTTCCCACCAGAGTTATTATTAAGATGCCACTCCCCACACCCAACCACCAGGGCCTAGAGGAGATAAAACAGCCCTCTGGGACAGGCTCTTGGCACGAGAATCCAGGAGCCATTAGGACAATTATGGTCCCAAATCCAACTTAATATATTAGCTAAGGGCAATAGATTGATAATGTGGAAGTGGCTATAAAAAAATAAAAGCTAAAGGCCAGCCCTGCCCTGTGACTAGACAAGGAGCAGTAATTATTCCTGCTACAACTAACAAAACAAGGTCGTCTCTCTAGATTTATAATATGGATCTGTCTATAGATGTGAATAATCCTGTGGTCTTAAAATATACTCATATTTACTACCTATCCATATGCATAGATAGATGTATAGAAAGATAGACATATTACACATATCATATTAAACATGCATTTCTCACACTCTGGAGTAACTAAACCTGGTACCTTCCCAATCAGCACACAATCAGAAGCCATTTCAAAAAGCTCAATATAACTCAAGATCTCCCATAACATTTTTAAGCTGGAAAAGTTTAATTTATTTAAGGGTAATGGGAGAGCATGAAGGCAAGAAGATATCATGATCCTCTATAATGTTAATTTTCCAATCATGCTATATTAATAAATTAAAAGGTCAAATGTTCAGTCCCCATCATAGAATCTTAACATTGGAAGGGATGCTCATATAAGGGGAGGTAGGTAATGCTTGAAGTTTCCCAGGAGAACTGTCTCCATATAAGTAATATGGACGTATAGATACACAATTCACAAGCATTTAATTAAGCACCTACCTATTTGGTAGGTACTTTTGGGCCAGGGACATGCTACAGGCTAAGGAACTAAAGGAAAAAAAGGAAACAACCCCTATATACACATACAAAATACATAGGACTGATCCATTAATAAGCATTGATTAAGCACTTATGGTATTCTAGACTAAAGCTTCTTAAACTGGGGTCCTATAACTGAGTGTGAGGGTCATAAAATTATGATTTGTTATCAATAGATGTCTAATTTGTAAACCTATTTTATTTATCTATGCACCCAGGATCCTATTTTATCTATATATCCAGGATCATGTAAAAATTTCTTGGGTGAAAAAGGATCACGAGTGGAAATAGGTTAAGAAGATCTGCCCTGGATAATCCCTAATCATTTAAGTACCTGGCCAGGTACATGTTACATGCCAAAAATCTAAAGGAAAAAAGGAAACAGCCCCTACAAACACATACAAGATGCATAGGATTGATCCATTAATAAGTATTGATTAAGCACTGATATACTCTAGACCAAAACTTTTTAAACTGGGGCATGAGGTCCTATAACTGAGTATGGGAGGGGGGGAGTCACAAAATTATGATTTGTTATCTCTAAATGTTTTATTTGTAAACCTATTTATCTATAAGTTTTTATCTATATACCCAGGATCCTATTTTGTCTATAAACCAGAATCTTGTAAAAATCTCTCAGGTAACAGGGATCACGAGTGGGAAAAGGTTAAGAAGACCTGCCCAAGACACTATACTAAACTTTGGTATTCAAAGACAAAAAAGAAATAGTGCCTTCTCTCAAAGAGTTTACATTCTTTTTTTTTTTTTTTTTTGGTATAAATTTTTTTTATTAAAGCTTTTTATTTACAATATATATACATGGATAATTTTTCAACACTGACCCTTGCAAAACTTTCTGTTCCAAATTTTCCCCTCCTTTCCCCACCCTCTCTCCTAGACATCAGGTAGTCCAATATATGTTAAATATATTACAATATATGTTGAATCCAATATATGTATACATAGTCATACTGTTTTCTTGCTGCACTGGAAAGATTGGATCAAGAAGGAAAAAAGAAACTGAGAAAGAAAACAAAATGTAAGCAAACGACAATAGAAAGGGTGAGAATGCTATGTTGTGGTCCACTCTTAGTTCCCACATTTTTCTCTCTGGGTGTAGATGGCTCTCTTCATCACTGAACAACTGGAACTGATTTGAATCATTTCATTGTTGAAGAGAGCCATTCAGAACTGATCATGGTATAGTTTTCTTGTTGCCGTGTATAATGATCTCCTGGTTCTGCTCATTTCACTCAGCATCAGTTCATGTAAATCTCTCCAGGCCTCCCTAAAATCATTCTCCTGATTGTTTCTTATAGAACAATAATATTCCATAATATTCATATACCATAATTTATTCAGCCATTTTCCAACTGATGGGCATCCACTCAGTTTCCAGTTTCTGGCCACTACAAAGAGGGCTGCCATAGACATTTTTGCACATGTAGGTGCCTTTCCCTCCTTTAAGATCAAAGAGCTTACATTCTAATAGGGGAAGAACACTATGTACTAATATAAGTAAAAACAAAGTGATTTAATGGGGGCAAGATGGAAAGGGAGCTGAGAGCTCACTGAGTTTATCCTTCCACCCAATTCGGTACTGTCTCTAGAGATTGGATTTGCCTTGCTTGGTCCCAGGAGACTAAAAGTAGGGCTAATTAGGAAGTTCTGGGGAGGAATAATTGACTCATCTTAAGGAAAGATAATGGAGTCATACAAAATTAGAACAGGATGCCTCAGGTTATAGGTCTTCAAACAGAGACTTTATGACCACTTGCTAGGTAGGGATTCTGTGGACAGGATTTTTACTCTGGGTAAGATTGATTTAAATGACCTCTGATCTCCCTAGCAATTCTGGAATGAGATGATTTTATTGTCTTTTATTTCAATTTTCTTAGTCTACAATTATCCTTCCATTTGTCTATCAACCATTTTTTTAAAATTCCAAAACCATTCTACAGTAAATGGATGGCATATTTTCTATTCTTTAATTTACAGGACTGTTGTGAGGGTTCCACGAGATAATATTTGTAGGGCACTAAGCACAATGACTGTCATGTAGTGGGTTCTTAATAAATGCTGGTTCCCTCCCCCCATCCCTTTCCCATTTACATTGAGGGAATTGTATAATTGCACACCTATTCTCACTGACAGAGTTGGCTGCAACAGTGTGGTTATTTCCATGTTTTCAGAGCTGCCAAAGAGCATGAGCTTATTTTGATTTGTAACAAATTTAATAAAGAAATCCCTGAGAGACTAACCATAAATTCGGACTCCAGGCCTCTGGCTTTTGGGATTGGTCCCTGACCATCAAGATTCCCGACCACTAAACCAAGGCCAGAGCTGCTAGTCCTGCCCAGGTCTGTTCTCCCAACCCTATCCCCAAGAAGGTAAAAATCAGCATGCTATCTGGAGCTTGGGCCGCAGCTGTCCTGGTTAGTGGAAAAAAGTGACAATCACCATCAAATTCTCTCTTCTCCTTCTCAATTCAAAATACAGATTGTCTGGGTGCAAAATACTTAATCTGCAAGAAATCTTCTGACTTCTTATCTCTCAGCCCCATTCCTCTCATGTCCCTGCTTTTCATAGCCCTTCCCTTCCTTCTCTTAGATCTTCTGGAATACACACACACACACACACATACACACACACACACACACACACACACACACACACAAACTTATATCACTAGCAAACTAGCCTTCATATTAGACCATTGGCCCTCATAATCCTTCCATCTTTTCCCAGCCATAGGAATCTAGCTTTTCTCATTCTTCTGAGGGAAAAAAAAATGGATCCCTTAGTCATGCTCTCCAGTTCTGCCTGTGCATGATAACTTAGACCTCTGTTTTGTCATCTTCTGCTCAGTTTTAAAAAATACTTCAAACAACTCTCTTTTCATAATTTTCTCTTTCTTTCATTTCTTTCCTTCCCTCTTTCATTCTTCTTTCTTTCTTCTTTTCTTTCCTTCTTCCTTCCTTTTTTGTTCCCTTTTCTTTCTTTTCTTCTTTCTCTTTTCTTTCTTCCTTCCTGTCTTTCTTTTTTCCTTTCTTTCTTTTCCTTTTTTCTTCCTTCCTTTCTTTTCTTACATTCTTTCCTTCTTCCTCACTTCTTTTCTGTATTCCTTCCCTTATTTTTCCTTTCTTTTTTTCTTTCTTCTTCCTCTCTCTCTCTCTTTCTCTCTCTGTCTGTCTGTCTGTCTGTCACTCTCTTTCTTTCCCTTTCCTCCCTCCCTCCCCCCTGGCTTTCTTTCTTTGACAACTCTATTTTTCACTCCTTCATCCATCAAACTGAAAAAAATTAAACCAAAACCTTTTTAACAAATGGATATAGTCAAACAAAACACGTTCCCATATTGGCTATGTCCAAATATGAATGTGTCATTCTGCATCTTAAATCTATTGCCTCTCTGTCAGGAGGTGGGGAACAGACTTCACCATCAATCTTTTGGAACTATGCTTAGTCATTACATTGATCAGAATTCTTAAGTCTTTCAAATTTGTTATTCTTGACAATGTTTTTTGCCAACTTTAAATTTCTCTGCTCACTTCACTGTCTTTCCAAACCTCTGAAATCATTCCTTTCATAATTCTTATATAACAAATCTAATAAAGAAATCACTAAGATATTAGCTATAAAATTCCACCTCATATATATTTTTTAATCACTGAATCAACAAGTATTGGCTGCTAGGTTGTGCTAGGCTTCTCTGCCTTCAGGGAGCTTACATTTTAAACAGGAAAGGCAAAGAGAACATATATGGCAAATGGAGAATGGTACACACAAAATATCAGGACAATTCCTAATTCTGAATGGACTAGATCCAACCAACATTTCTGCCCTTAATTTCCTATTTTCCCATTAACTGCTTTATAATTTCACTCATACATTCTCAGTTCCCTTCTCTTGGGACATAGCTCTGAACTTTGATTCAGGAAGATCTGGATTCAAATTCAACCTCAAAATTTAGTTGGGAAACTCTGGGCAAATAATTTAGCCTCTTTCTGGCTCGTTTTCATATCTGTCAAAGAAGGATTAGTGTAACTTGTGCATAGAATATTAGGACTTAAATCAGGAAGACTCATGTTCCTGAATTCAAATATGATCTCTTGACTTTTACAAGCTGTGTGGCCCTAGGTAAGTCACTTTACTCTGATTGCCTTAGTTTCCTCATTTATAAAATGGGCTGGGAAAGAAAATAGCAAACCACTTCAGCATTTATATGCCAAGAGAACCCCAATGGGGTCATGGAAGAATCATGTTGACCAAACAACAATAAAATAGAAATCTTTTAAAACCTTTAGGACTCACTTCCCAGGTTTATGGTGGTGATCCATAGAAATCATTTATGGCAAGTACTTTGGTAAATCATAAAGTGTTCTATACATGTCTGTTCTCTCCCGCCTTCTTTTCCTTATTATAACTGGCTTCTTCATTACTTCATGCATTAGAGGACAGCTATATCTGCAATTTTTGGCTCCAAAGGATACTACTTATTTCTTTCAATCCTAGAGGCAGGAAACCCAAAGCTCAGTGCCCCCCTTCACTACCACCTAGTAAATTGAAAAAAATCCTTACTAGAGTCACCTACTATATACGGTAATAAAGACCTGAAGACAGGCCACCCCTGGAGAACTCCCTTGAAAAGGAAGAATACAGATATAATTATGAAATTGAGTTCCATGTACCAGATGCTACATGATCTACATCATTCAGCTATAGCTGCATTTGAAGTGCCTTACTTTTATGACCAATAAGTGATTTGTACTTTTCTCTATTCAGTGGCAGTCTGTTTAGCTATTAAAATGAGCATTAAAAGCTCTTTTCAATTTCTCAGATTTCCACCTTCCATGACTCATGGCGTCTGTTCAGTTGTAATAGTTTTGCAAATCTTATTTTAAACAAAACTAAGAAAAGGGCTTTAGTGAAAATCCTTTAAGGTAGACTGTGAATGGAAAAAAAATAAACACTAAATTTACTATATTTCACTTATGAATGTGTCACTAATTAACAAAAGTACATAGGTCACTTATGCTATATGTAAAGAAAGGCCAAGGATATGCAAAGGCCTGTCAATTTGAGAATAGGATTAAAAGTTATTAAATGGTATCAAAAATCCTGGGAAAAGCTGATCCTGCTTACAGAACTTCCTTAGAAATGACCGGTATTATTGGGAATCTCCTTCAGAGAAAGGAAATCACCTTTCTCTTTTTATATTACCTTTTAAGGTAAGGTTAGAAAATAAATTTCACTCATTATTTACTCTACTGATTTTCTATTTTAAATCATTGAGGTTTTGCTTATGAGTAAATAAGTGGTAATTTTGCAATGGGACACCCAAAATTTTAAGTGACTAGTATCTTTGGGAATCTCATTCAGAGAAAGAGGAAATAGGAAATCACCTTTCCCTTTCTATGTTTTTATATTACCTTTTAAGGTAAGGTTAGAAAATAAATTTCACTCATTATTTACCTTACTGATTTTCTATTTTAAATCATTGAGGTTTTGCTTATGAGTAATAAATGGTAATTTTGCAATGGGAGATCCAAAATTTTAAATGGGACTGTACTGAAATGTACTGTACCTAGGTTAATACTTATATATGACCTTCCTGATGAGTTCAATCAAGGCACCATATCCCGACGACATCCTAAAACATTGTTATTGGTCTTTCTAGGATGACTAATGACAGGAAGATGATCTCTAGACTTGCATTTTATGGGATTTTAGGGGGGAAGAGCTGCATAGAGTCACCAGCCTCACTCTCTCCTCCAGAGCCAGATTGGGTACAGACGGGATGGGCAGAGGTGATCACTGGACCTCCGTTTCAAGGAAGTGTGTAGGATGGAAGAGGCATCATATGGCTGGACACGAGTAAATACTGTTCCAATTTTTGAAAAAGGTTAGAGAGCTGAATTTCCAAATTAAGCTTGACTTCATTTTTAGCAAAATTCTAGATTTTATTACAAAAACTATAGGATCATAATTTTCAAGCTAGAAGGGAATGCAGAGACAAGAAAATCCACTCCCTCGTTTTATAACAAAATACAAAAATATCTGACATTTATCTAAATAAAGATTTACAAAGCACTTCATATATCAACACATATATATGTATGTTCATTCATGTATACATTCATATGCACAAACAGGTACCTATATATGAATTACTCCCCCTTTCCCCAGATCACTGCCTTGTCATGGTGGAGAAACTTATATAGCTCAAAGAAACTACGAGATAACTCACTCCAGTATCTTTACTAAAAAAGTCCAATGGAAGATGTCGCCATGGTCTGGTACACAGAATCATGAAGAGTCAGACAATTGAACAACATACACGTGCATACTACATATACATTTTAAATTTTTCATATGATAAAAACTGGGCCCCAAAAAGTTTAAATAACATAAATTGTAGGAAATAGAAGAGGGCTATCAACCAAAGGGTTGATTTTCACATTCACTCCATTACATCACACTGTCCCATTTTCCACATACAAATCTGGAAATTTATTCTTTTGTCATGAAAATGCCATATTTTGAATGGAAGATTATTGGAATAGGGGAAGCAAATTCTATCATGAAATAGATTTTTGAAATGTTATCATGAAAGGTATGTAAGAAAAAGAGGTACCTTGTGAGCATCTACCAAAGAAAACAAGGCTATTTATCCTGCCCTAAATTTAGGAGGACTGCACCATATCTTTGTACTCTTGCTCTAATTATAGCACAAGTGGCATATGTGCTTTTATTAATGTGTGACACTTTCATAAATAAAGATCACACATAACTACCATAAGAGCTGATGTTTATATAGAATAACATATTGACATAGGGCCAGCCTCAGAATTAGGAATATCTCAGTTCAAGTCTCCCCTTCAACATATTATGGTTGTGAAATCTTAAGAAAGTCACTTACCCTCTCATTATCCCCAGGCAACTGACTAAGACTGAAAAATTGCTGAACTGCTTCTAGGTGGAGCAATGAGTAGGGCACTGGGCTTGGAATCAGGAAGACTCATCTTCCTAAGTTCAAATCCAGCTTCACTTAACACTGTTTGCCTGGGTTTTCTTATCTGTCAAATGATGGAGAAGGAAATGGCAAACCTATATCTCTGTCAAGAAAACTGCAAATAGGATCCTGAGTTGGAAAGGACTGAAAATAACTGAACTTCAAGATATGCATCAATTGAAGTAGTTTCCTTATGAGAAGTTCCTTCTACCAATAAAATCATGAAATCATAAATCTGACTTCTTTCATTAAAAAAAGATACATGGAGACAGATTTTGGATCAATAAAATGAAAAACTTTTAAGTGATAAAGAGATTTCCCAAAGGAGAATGAATTGTCTTGGGAAGCAGGGTGTCAGTTCCCTTTAACTTGATCCTAGAAACTCAGCATTTAAAGGTTCCTCAAGAAAAATTGCATTGCAAGAAGAAATAGAATGCAAAACCATACTAGGAGGGGATCTCAAACTTCCTCTTTTAGAACTAGATAAACCTAACTACAAAATAAACAAAAAAAAGTTAAGAAGATGGAAGTTTTTTTAGAAAAGTTAGATATAATAGACCTTTGGAAAAAATTGAATGGGGATGGAAAAGAATATACCATTTTTCAGTGTACATGATGCCTATATTAAAAAATGACCATCTATTAGGGCACAAAAACCTCACAATCAAACATAGAAAGGCAGAAATAGTAAATACATCCTTTTCAGATCATGATACAATAAAAATTGCATGTAATAAAGAATAGGGGAAAATAAACCTAAAATTAATTGAAAATTAAATATTTAAATGCTCCTCAGCAAGTATCAAATCTAACCCATAACTTGTCAGGGACATCACAGAGTGGTATTTTTATTGATTTCCGGGTTAGACAAGCACCCCTTTTGAGGTATCTTAGAATGCTAAAATTCTGTGATTCTAATTTAAATAGGAAATATAGTATCTAGGATTTGGTCCAAAAATGATCATACTTAAATTTCTGTGAAAAAAATCCTTTAATTGAAAATCATTATTGTAATCCTTATTAGGCAAGCATTTCATTCCTTCATCTCTCAGATGGCTCACACCTAATGGGGGACAAGAGGTTAGAATTTATACTTCCCGAATACAATGGGGTTGTATATGTCATTATTCTCTGACAAATCATTTCTATTTGCTAATGCAGGAGTTCTACCCAAATTAGGGAGAAGGATAGTTTGACATCTTTGGCTTTCAGAAGAGAGATAGCCCTTTCTGATTAAATTTGAGGTCAAATCTAAGGCTAAAAATGTGAACCACTAACAATAATACACTATTCTAGAAAGGGTAAGTAAGCTATAGTCATAAACCAAAGAAATAATTTCCACACATACCCAAAAGAGAAAAGAAGATTGGTTGCACATTAACTTTTCCACTCACACCAATACATACTTCTTCACCAGTGTGATTTTCAAAAAACAAAGTACACTAATAAAATTTTAAATACTCACACATCTTTAACAGCTCCAGCAGGACCTAAAATGCAAAAAAGATGATAATATTAGTGTTAATCTACAGTTCAGTTTAAAAATTAAGCCCAAATAATACTTATAAATTAACCTAATAACCACTAATATTTCAAAAAAGTAAAAAATTATAAATAAAATACAGATCTAAATTTAGTTTTGACTGGTGAGAATCACTGAATTTTAAAAATGCTGTAGAATGGAGCATAGGTGGAGTTTCAGAAATAATTTTGTTATGCTTCAAGTCACACTTTCTTAAGGCATTATGTATTATAGAATGGCTTCATTGTTATAATGACTAATTATCACTAATATTATGTGTGTGTATGTATGTGTATTAACCAGAAATTGTCTGATTAAAAAAAACCTGGCTGTAGCCCATAATTATTATTGTTTTTCAACATATCTTGATCATCTCTTTTTCCTTTCAAAAAATCTTATTTAGGATACAGCCTATATTCAAACCCACACAGAATATATTTTTCACTTATATTTATACTAATATATAAAATAAAACTAGAACTACTGTAATGAATTGAAGTAACAGAAAGTTCATTTTGATCTGAAACTGAGCAATTTCAATAATTACATTGTATACAGCATCACTGGGGCAGATGTTCTTATGGATAGATGCTTCTCTGTGACCTAATCAGTTTTATATTATAATTTTACAAGAAGAATGGGATTATGGTAGCAAATTTTCTTTCAAATATTATTTTTCATTTTGGGGACAGTGAGGTACAGTGGATAAAACCCTGATTTTGGAGTCAGGAGGCCCTGAGTTCAAATTTGACCTCAGATACTTAACACTTACTAGCTGTATAACCCTGAGTGCTGTATGACTGTGAGCAAGTCACTTAACCTCAACTGTCTCACCAATAGATACAAGGATAGATAGATAGATAAGTAAATAGATATATTTCACTTTCACAGAATTACCAATATATGATTTGTTACTAGATGAATGATGAATTAGTTCTGAATCTCAACATGAAGGAAATATTTCTTTTCTTTTAAAGAAAGGAAGTAGTCGGGTACTTTTGTACTAAATAAGGCTGGCTACAAAAGTATTCTTTGATCATTATACTTTGTCAAGAACATCCGATTCAAACAATATTTTACTGAAAGTTCTCATAAAAAACCACCAAATCAGATTTTTAAAAACATATTTTTCTTCAATCCAATCACATTAACTCAACTTTGGTTTAACACTACATTTCGACAATATGAATGTTGTATTCACTGTTAAAAGTTACCCAATATCACAATTATCAATTTATCTTAGCACTTTTTAGACAATGAAATTGGAGAAAGTAATAAGTATTCTCTCTCTCTTCACTGTCAGTCAGAACAGCAGTTATTAGAAAAAGGCAGGGACTTTATGTCCCAGCGGGACTTTATGTTGCCAACGGGGAGGGAGAGTCTTGATTCCAAAACTGTCCTTATCTTTAAAAAAAAAGGTATAGAAGCCACAATAACGATCAGATTTAGCACAGAACTCATATTGTAGAAGATAAACTTTTGCCTCCAATATCCAGAGAGCACTGAGAGGTAAACCGTGGAGAAAAAGCAATTTTTGTTGAGTTCTCTGACTTATGCCTTGTTAAACCAAAAGCAGGGGAAAGGTATAGGAAACATTCCCAAAAGACTTCCACTTTCTTTTCTGGTGACTACATTAGAAGCCAATTATCAATTTCTCTATGATGATATCTTCTCAGGACTTTTTCTTTTTTCATAGGCAAAGCAGCCTCAGTCTCCCATACTATCTGACTCACTTTCAGAAAAGGCTCTCATCTTACTATATCCCTCTCTTCCAAAGCCAGTAAGTAGCTCTATCGCTTATCTATTTATCTCTTTTCTTTCCCTAGCTTCTTTTCATATTTGTTTTTAATATTTGGATCTAGCAAGCTACATGACCTTGTGTCAAGCAAGCCCATTTGGGGTTTTTATATCACAGAATGAGATACCAATTCATACCACAGATGTATGAATGTCTAATTGAATTTCCTCCTATTAGGCATTTTGCATCTTGAAGGTTATTATTAAAAATTATATTCTCAACTTACATGAGGTTTTGATTGAGGTACATTTTTATATTGAGCCAAGTCCAAGTCCCTACTGTATGAGAAAGGTATGTCTGTGACAATGAGGGAAATTCAACCCACCATGACACTTAGTCATTTTCTCAAAATTCAAAGAATTTGTGACTGAGCTGCAAAGGGAATAGCTTCCTAAAACAATGTTCATAACACATGAGACCAAAAGCTAAAAGTCCTTTTCCTTTCCTAAAAAAAACCTACAGTAGACTCCAGTTATACAAAGTCAAAAAAAATACAGTAAACTCCAGTTATACAAAATAAAAAAAAAATCCAACTACTTTTAGAAAGTATTAGAAAGTTACACAATTATTCATGTTTCTGATGATAACCTAGATCAGAAATTTTTTAATGTGCCATAGAACCCTTAGTGGAACCTATGAAATCTTTCAGAAAAATGTGTAGGGTTTTTTTTGATAGAAATATTAAATTTCAATTAGAGGCTAATAAAAACAAAATAAAATATTTTCCCATCCAAGTATAAATACCCAATGAAATCTATCCCTGGATTCTAGATTAATAATCTCTGGTCCAGAGGAAAGATACTGACTTGCTTCTTGAATCATCAAAAGATATAGTGCATTCCATTTGACTTGGTATATATTTACTGAGCATCTATTTTTCCCAACACTATATTAGATAGTATAATTTTAGTGTTAAGAACATTTTATTATATTCTAATTATTTTAAAACCCTTGGTTACATATAATAATTAGTTCATCAGAATACCAAGTAACTCCAAACACCCCATTTTTCAACCACCCTAGATGAACCAACATTTGACAAGCATTGATAAGCATTTTCCTCCCCCCAAAAGTTTCCTTCTAAAAAGCAATATGGAACATAATTAACATTTTTCAAAATCAAGCCTAATGGAATATAGCCTACATTTCAGCATCCTAGACCTAAATCTCTTGGAAACATTAAGACATGCCAGCTGGAAAGCACCTAATTAGTTATGGCAGCATTTTTAACATTATAATATATGCGTGTTACATCTTATTTCTTATAGGCAGATGTTTTCTTTGTGACCCAATCAGTCTATATTATAATTTTACAAGAGGAAGGGAATCATAGTAGCTAATTTTCTTTCAAATATTTTTCATTTTCATAAGATTATTAAAGTAGGATCTGTTCCTAGAAGAATGATAAATCATAATGTTAAGGAAATATTTGTTCTTTAAAAGAATGAAGAAGTCAGACACTAGTCAGTAGTAAAACTTACTAGAAAAGGCTTCTTTTGATCACTGTACTTTGTCAAGAATATCCAATTTAAATAATATTTTTCTGAAAGCCTTCATGGAAAAATTAATTGCCAAACCAGCTTTTAAAAAAATTCTTTTCCAAAATTGGCAGGTGACAACTATTTCTTTCTATAAAATAATTATCTGGGATTGAAAAATACTGGAGACCTATACAGAATATTTTCTTCCAACATAAATGATTATGCCTATAGTTTTCAGTATTTTATGGGAAATAATAAAAAGTGATGATAAATTTTTTCCCCTTTGTTCCATAAACTTTAAGAAACTATAAGAAAAACTATATAAGAAGAAAAGGTGCTTCTATACAGCTAAAAAAAATGATAGAATCCCTTTTAAGAACACTATATTCAATCAACTAGGTTTTTAAATCCCAGATTAGCAAGTAAAAGTAAAAGACAAATTCTTTAGTCAGACCAATTTTTGCTTTTCAAAAACTATTAAAATATATAGATTTCCAAGCAATTTCTTCAAATACTTAAGTAAGGAAAAAAAGGCCTATTTGCCTAAGATATATCTGTATAATGAACGCACAAAGAATAGTTTTGTTCAGAGTTGTCCTTGTTTAGATATTGTATTTTTACTATGCAAAAAAAAAAAAAATCAAATAAAGGTCAAATAACTTACAACCAAAGATAACACTAGCTTCTTGTCCACACAGATATAAACTGTGCAGAGAGATTACTCCTCCATAATGAGACAGAGATGTCAAGCCTCAGATTGGGAACATATTCTATTAAAATGGCCTTTAACATGATTGAATTGTTCATCCATAACAATCGGTGTACTATGAATTCTACTGAAAGGGATGATAGAAATGGATAACAATAAACTGAATCCACTTGGGTCCACAGTTTCGAAACCTATTTGTTTCTACTGAATTACTCATCTAGCTAGAATCCACAGAGGTTACTTGGTCACTTCTACTTGTCTCACCATCACTTGGAGTGGGGAGAGGAGATACCTTGAAATGTACTAATACATAGTAGTAGGTGTAAATGCCCATTGTATATAAGTGTTTATTGAAACAAATCAAATTAAAAATCAACACTATCCTCCAAAAGCCCAGATTCCCTCATCATTATCATGAGTGACCATTGCTCAGATCTAAAATCTTGGAATCATTTCTCACTTTTCCTTCCTCTTCAGCCGACATATTCAACCAGTAACTGAGGCTTCCTAAAATGTTTGTGTCCTTCCTTCCTTAATCTTCCCCTTCTATCACACATCCAGATTTCTACAAAAGATTCCTTAGGAGCTGGGGTCTTTAATTCTTGATTCTCCTCCCTCTAATTCAACCTGCAATCCTGAACCTTAACATTTCATTTAATTTTTCTTTTTTTAAGCATATTATTTACTTTTAACATTTTTTCTTTTTAAATTTTGAATTCCAGATTCTTTCCCTCCTCCACACACTGAAAAGTTAAGCAAAATGTTATCAATTCTACATGTGAAATCATATAAAACATATTTCCATATTAGTATGTCACAATAGATATATAGAGTGAGCAAGAAAATTATCCTTCAATTGCCCTCAGTTCATCATTGCTCTTTCTAAAGAGTCTTTTTTCATCATGAATCCTTTTGAATTGTCTTGAAACATTCTCTTAATTAGAGCAACTAAATATTTCACAGTTGATCATTATAACATTGGGTAGATAACATTGGTCTGACTAAAGAATTTGTCTTTTACTTTTACTTGCTAATCTGAGATTTAAAAACCTAGTTGATTGAATATGGTGTTCTGCTTTCAATAACAAACTATTGAGATTTAAAAGGATTTTATCATTTTTCTAGCTGTATAGAAACACCTTTTCTTCTTATATGATTTTTCTTTTAATTTCTTAAAGTTTATTTCCCATAAATCATTATAACATTGTTATTACAGTACACAATGATCTTGAGGTGCTTCTTATTTCACTTTGCATCAGTTTATTTAATTCTTGATTGTTTTGATTATATTGATTATCTGTTATATCATGTTTGTTTATTTTATCTACCCAATTATTATGTTATATCATGCTTTTTTATCTTATCTACCCAATTATAAATCCTTTGTGCACAGAGGACCAAAACACTGCAATAGCTGCAAAGTTTGAACATACTAGGCATTCCATAAAAACTGGGTGAATTATCAATTCAATTTAGGCAATCGGTAAAAACAAAACCGCCCCTTCCTTCAAGAACTCTACATGGAGGAGAAAGACAGGACAGCAGAAACACAAATAAATGAATGCAAACAATACAGACCTAGCATAAGGGCCAGCAATTAAACCAACTGAACTTAAATGGAACCATGGATTCTAAGAGCCTTAGATGTGACTTTAAGTAGGCCTGAAGATAAGGAGAATTTGCAGTTAATTTGGGCTTGTAGATAGCCAAACCCCATACCATTAAGTTCTGAAACCAAACCAACTAGTTTAAAAGCTAAACTGTTGGTCCAGATGACCGTTAAGATTTAGGAGGATTAATTGCCAAAAATTCTCCTTAAACTATTTCTACACAGATAATAGCAGAATCATCACGGAAAAATTCTGACCACAAGTCTTCACAAAAATAGAATACAAAGAGTTGCCAACTACATTATCACAGCTAATCAATCAGTCCAAAAGTCATGGACAGAATGCTTTTGCAATACAACACTCAGAAAAAAAATGGCCTTAGCACCATGTTTACAGGGACTAAGTCAACCATCCAGATATCAAGGAACAGCCAGACCTTTGCTCAACTGTCTGCTCGGCCAAGGATTAAATGGAGAAAAATAAGGAGCTAAATTGCCTTTATTTAATAGCTGGTTGCCTTTTGAGAGAGAAAGAGAGAACGCGAGAGCAGGTGTAATTCCTCTTTCAGATGCAATGATTTTTAAATTGATTCTTTAATCAAGACAGTTTTATAGACAAAGCAAGGGAAAGGTCAAGCTAATTAACTGGGTTTTCAGAAGTCACTAAAAAGAAAATACATTCCATAAAGATACCAAGTCTTCATAATACATTCTTAGGTTAGGGGAAAGCTAATCATTCTAACACCAGAAAGTGATGATGTCCTAAAACATAAAGAAATCGTGTTTTCATTGTCTTATTTTAATCATGTGACTATAGTGGCTCTCAATTCTACTTAGGCTGAAAATTCAACTCCTTTTGGGACATTTCCTCAATTTCTACTATTCTAGTCACTGAGGTCTTGTCAGCACTTAGCTAGATGATAGCTAGATGATAGCATCAGAGATAGAGAAGAAAGATTTCTAAAGCTTGGCATTGTCCAAATCTAAGATTACATCGGTTTCTTCACTTCCTGAGTTCAAATCCAGCTTCAGACACTCACTAGGTATGTCATTTTGGACAAACTGTCTGCCTCAGTTTCCTCAACTGTAAAATGGAGATCACAATAGCATTTATCTCCCAGTGTTGCTGAGAAGATTAAATGAGATAATATTTGTAAAACACCTAGCACACTTCTGGGCACACAGTAAGTATATAATAAATGCTTCCTTCCTTCCTTCCTCCACACTGAATTTATACCAAGTTATTTTGCTTTGGCTAATACATTACCTTCTCATTTTGATTTTAGTCTCCCTAACCAAATCATCTACCCCTTTTGACAAGGAATTGAATCTTGAGGTTTTAGACCTGAAAGAACTCTAAGAGATTATTTTCCAGGATCCAGAGCCCAGAGAACTTCACTTGAAGTAAGGCAGGTGGCCCAGTGGTCACTAAGACTTTCTAACTCCAAATCCATCACTGTTCCATTTTAAAATATTTTAATTTCTTTCCTTTATCTGCCCCCAAACACCTCCTAATGAATGTAGTGCCTGATATACACATGTTCAATAAATAATTGTAAAGTAATAATTAACTCACAGAAATACTTTTGAAGGACAACTTCATCTTGGCCATGGTGAATCTATATGGTAAACTCTTAATTATATAAGCAGTGGCTATTCAGTTCACGGATTGTTTAGGTCACTTTTCTTTTAGTCTTTACTCTTTTATTGAATTTAGTATTAGTGTCTTCATTTCTCCAAGGTGTATAGAATCCAGATTCAATATGGCATAAATATTATTCATCCTTCATTTCAAAAGCAGAATAGGAATATAAGATAAAAACAAATCTGCCTCAACTTTTTTTTTTTGAAAGTGACATGGGCTGGGAAGAATGAACAAGAAGATGGAAAGCTATCTATGATTATTTAGGTCAAGTCATGTTTAGGACTTGGAATGAAAATTTCAGGTTCATCTACATTTGGAAGACATTTTAAAGAATTTTATATCTTCTTTAAAAAGAAACTGGTTTTTTAAATGTAACTGAAAATTTAACTTTTTATTAAAAGTTTTTTTTTATATTTTCAAAATATATGCATTAACATTAACCCTTGAAAAACCTTGCGTTCCAATTTCCCCCCTCCCTTTTCCAACCCCTTCCCTAGATGGCAAGTAATCCAAGATATGTTAAACATGTGCAATTCTTCTATACATATTTATATAATCATCGTGTTGCACAAGAAAAATCAGATCAAAAGGGAAAAAATGAAGAAAAAAACAAAATGCAAACAAACAACAACAGAAAGTGTGAAAATGCTATGTTGTGAACTACACTCAGTTCCCACAATCCTGTCTTTGGGTGTAAATGGCTCCCTTCATCACAAGATCATTGGAAATGACCTCAATCATCTCTTTATGACCTTAATCATGTCCATCAGAATTTATCTTCATATAATCTTGTTTTTGCCACATACAATGATAAAAATTTAATTTTTTAAAAAGAAAATAGCTACTTCTAAATTTAAAGTAGAAACACACTTGTGGATGCCAGGTGGCAGAGTGGATAGAACATGTCCTTTTGGACAGAGGAAGACCTGAGTTTGTATCCTAACTGAGACACATACTAATTGTTGTTTGTACTTCATTTTCAGAGAGGACCAGTGACATCACAATGAGCAATGTCTTGACTTGTGTGTGAATTTGGCTTTATGTGAGGCAGAGCTTGGAAAATTTGACAGCCCCTCTCTCTCTTCCAGAGTCATCGAAACCCTATGAGAAGACAAAAATCCAGATGCTTGACAATGGCCTGGGATACAGTGGGTAATTATTCTCTGCCTCAGTTTTTTCCTATATAAAAAGAGGATAAGATCTACAACTCCCAAATTTGCTGTAAGGATTAAAAGAGCTAATATATTTAAAGCACATTGCAAGCCATAAGATACTAAATAATGCTGGTTTTGGTGACAATCTTAAGGAAAATAACTCTTGCACTTAAGAGGTATTTGAACATTAAGAGCAGACTTTTCTGAAATATCTTGGATGTATATAGATAGATGGATGGATGGATGAAAAAAAGAGAGAGAGGGAAAGAGAGACACAGAAAGAAAGAAGGGAAGGAGGGAGAAAAAAGGAAGGATGAAGGAAAGAAGGAAAAGAAAAGGGAGGAAAAGAAAATAAAGAAAGAAGAGAGGGAGGAAAAGAAGGAGGAAGATAGATATAGACAAACAGGCAGGCAGACAGATAGACAGACAGATATAAATGTATAATTATAAATTTCAAACTATCTGATTCTTGGGGCAATTTAAAACTTTTTAAAGGTTTTTGTTTTATTCAGAGGGCAGAAGGAGAGGGAAGGGAACAAATATTTATTAATCACCTGCCATGTGCAAGACACTGTGCTAAAAGCTTTAAAAATATTATCTCCTCTGGTATTCACATTACATCACATCACATCACAATCATTACTGTTATCTCCATTTTACAACTGAGAAAACTAAGGCAGACAGAGAATAAGTGATGTGCCCAGAGTCACATAACTAACAAGGGCCTGAAGTAGAATTTGAACTCAGGTCTTAGTCACTCCAGTCCAAGTGGTCTACCTACTGAATAAAATTATTTAATTTCCTTCATGTACTTTTGAGGCCTCAAAATAACATGTAACTAATACTTTACTTGGTATTTATGATAAAACTTTCAAGTGAGAAGATCATTTGTATTTCTGTGTTGTGCCTTTTCTTTACTTTTTTTTTCCAACTTATTTTTCTCATCATGGCCCATTTCCTTTCTGGAAATGAATTCTCTACCACCAGCCAACAGACAACATCAAAGCAACGATGAGCAAACCCTGAAGCCAGCCAGCCAGCTGGATTCTCAAACAGGGAAATGTTTGGGAAGTGACTTCTTAGATGCAAGGGCAGATTCATCAAAGAAGTGATGTAATAACTCTCTGTTCACTCTGTTTTTCCTTCATGTTACATTGAGTAGCCTTCCTAACCTGTTCTTTGAATATAAAGTCATTTCTGGCAGATCGAAAACTAAACTAGGAAAAAGTGCTTTTAAAAGTGTATCAACCTTCATGAACAACAAAAGACACTAATGATCCAATCACCAAAAGGATTGATTCTCTAAATTCTTCTCCCAATAAAAATGTACTTCCCTTCACATTCTAGAGGGGAAGTTTATTAGAAGTTTCAAAAGCCACATTTTTATAATTCAAATCAGTTTCCCACTGGTTTTTTTAATTCATACAAAAACTTCATCAATTTTGACTGACAACTCAAAGTGGCTCCTACCATGCATTTGTATATGTCTTCTTGCCCTATTCCAAGGAATAACCATTTATTAAGGACTTACTATGTGCAAAGCACTATGTTAAATCCTGGAGATTTAAAGAGAATACTTTTGAAGGACAACTTCATCTTGGCCATGGTGAATCTATATGGTAAACTTTTAATTATATAAGCAGTGGCTATTCAGTTCATGGATTGTTTAGGTCACTTTTCTTTTAGTCTTTACTCTTTTATTGAATTTAGTATTAGTGTCTTCATTTCTCCAAGGTGTATAGAATCCAGATTCAATATGGCATAAATATTATTCATCCTTCATTTCAAAAGCAGAATAGGAATATAAGATAAAAACAAATCTGCCTCAACTTTTTTTTTTTGAAAGTGACATGGGCTGGGAAGAATGAACAAGAAGATGGAAAGTGGAGAAAACTCTGCTTTCCGGGAGCTCATATTCTGATAGAGAGAAATGAAATATGAAGGAGTTTTCAACTGCAAATCAAATGGAAAAGCACAATGGCAAAACAGACTGTAATCCATCATTTCGTATCATTCCCAATAATAAAACCACACTGGTAGCTTTTTCCCCCCTCCAAGTCAATCTGCTAATTAATCATCTCAAAACAATCACTTAAATATATTGCTTCAGATCTATTTTAATGGAAACTAATAGTTTGTCTTTTGTATAATTCAAACAATCATCATACCAATGAATGTTTTTAAAATGTTGGTTTTCTTAAAGTATGAGATAAGCTTGCACTGAATCACCCACACTTTTCCAACCAGTTCTCCTGTGTGGCCAAGGGCTCGTAAGTGTGAGAACACTAGCCAACATTAAAGGTATAGTCGGAGACCCTGAAATAGAAATTTTTTTTTCATATAGCCAACAGGCCCTTTTAGAGATCAAATGGGGTCTTATTAGCACCATGCTCTGAGTTAATCATTCTGTTATGTAACCCTAGGATAGCCACTCCCCCATGTCTTCTGAAAGCCACAAGGCTGAAAATTTAACAGGGAATGAAATAGAATTAAGATCCTTCTCATTGGGTAGACAAAGGTCCTCACAGCAATGCTTTTATATCAAATTATACATGTTAAAATCTATTTTCAACTACTTCTTTAAGACTAGAATTTCCTACAGATTTTGGAAGACCCCAAATCCTTTTTTCTTACCAAGTTAGAACCAAGATATGTAATCATCGAGATCAACAAGAATTATTTTTTCCCCAATTAACTGGCAAAATGTCTGAGTTCAACCTATTAAAGACCCTCAAAAAACAAGGGTCAGGGTTTTTCATTGTATCCTGAAATAAAGAGTGAATTAAAATTAACAACTGGCCCAAGGTCACAAAATCATTGGCAGAGTTTTCAACTGGCTACCAGTGAAACACTTTACTGGCAGGCTACTATTTGCATACACTGGACGGGTTATGACATGGCATTTGACATATCTGAATGAAATGAACTAAAAGCAGACATCCAAAGGGAAAATTAAGTAGGTCAAATGATTAACACCCAAAGCAGACTTTGCCTATAAGAAATCGTAAGATGCTAGCTGGGTAAAATAGGAAGGATAAAATTGAGAATAGGTCATTTGACACATGAGCTGGCTGGCCCTCAGAACTATGGGAAACTTCTGCCAACCAAAACAAGTGTTGAAAAGAGAACTGTCAGTGAAAGGTTTTAAATAAAGTATTAACAGCAAATCCCTGTTAATTTTTTTAAAAGCTCTATCACACATTGTTTATATCCCAATAAAGCCCTAATAATTTTAAATCTTTCTTAATCAGAATCCCACTCATTTTCCCTACTTAGTTAATTATCTTTTCCATAAAGTCTGATCTCCCAACCACCAACACTTCCCATCCCATTACTGTAAGAGACTAATCTTTACAGGCAGCAGAAATGCTGACAAGTCATTTTTTTGTCTTTTGCTTTCCCCTAATCCTACCCACCCATCACCTACCAAAATCATCCTGGATTTCTCTGCTGTACTTTTCCAGTGGTGGCACCAAAGCAGGTAATGTTCTGCTCTTGAGTGTGAGGAACTCAAGAGCGCATATGTTTGAGGAGAATGAGGAGGAATGGGAAGGGAGATGAAGAAGGGATTGTTTTCCCCAATAGGATTTTCTTTGCCCCCCCCTCTTTTAAGAAAAGAATAGAAAGTTTATTTCATTATGATGAAGGTCCTATTGAAATGAGGTAACATACATTAGTGCACCTCTTTAGCCTAAGGATTTTCAAACCCCATGGAAACTCTCAATCTCTAATCCCAGACACCAGGCCTTCCTTTTCCCACCCCTGAATGGTCATATATCGGAGATTTCCAGATGAAAGGCAAGCTAGAGATAAATGATTCAATCCCTTTGTTTTCCAGAAGGGGAAACTTGAGGTCTAGAGCATTGTAAAAGAAGGTAAAATTTGGAGTTTGAAATCTGGATTGTCTTATTTGACTAACCGCATGGATTTATGCAAATCACGTGTTTGCTAAGGGCCTCAGTTTCCCCCTGTGAAAAAATAAAGGAGAGGCTAAGGAAATCGCCTCAAGTTCAAATAAGCATTTATTATGTGCCTACTATATACAAAGTCTTGTGTTTTCTAGTTTTCTTCCCATTCTAAAATCTTAAAACCAGTCCTTACCAGGGGAAGTAACTTGCCAGGAATCACCCAGATAGCAAGCAGCCCAGGGACAGAGTTTGGGCTCAAACCCAGAGCCTCTGCCTCCCAATCCATAATTTCATTGCAGGCAAAAACCCCGTGCCATCCTCGGCCATGATCCCTTGAGCCCCTGAAATGTAATCAAAGGAGAGGGTAGCTCTCTACCCCCCTTCTCATGATTTTCTTCCCATCTTAAACCAAAGATGGGGAGTGAGATGGGGTGGGGAATGATGCATTGAATAAAGCTTTTGGGCTTGGAAGCAGCTAATCGGAGGGTCCTGGTTCTACCGCTGGAAGAAGCTCAGAGACAACCCCCACCCTGGTCCCATCCCTTCCTTTTACAGATGGAGAAAGTAACACTCGGAGAGGTCGCAGCTCTAAGGATGAAAGGGACCTCAGATACTACTAGTCCAACCCCCCTCGTTTCACGGATGAGAAAACCGGCTCGAAAGCAGGAAAAGACTTCAAAGTCCACGAAGGGTCACCCCTTCATCTTACAGAGGAAGAAACTGAGGCCCAGGGACAGGGGAGTGACTTGTCCAAGGTCACACGGATAGTCTGATTAGTCTGGCTCGGGTCCTGCCTGGGGCGCCGGGTGACCTTGGATGCCGCGTTTCCTCCCGCTCCCCCGGCCTCAGTTTCCCCGCCTTTCGGATGGGAGGGAGGTTGAGAGTAGGGGTGAGGGTCCCCCCTCTGCCCGCCTCACCTCGGACCGAGCTGGCTCTGGTGGCCGTGGAGTTCCCGCAGCCCATGGCTCCCGCTTGGGCTTCCTCTCCGGCTCCGCTCGCTCGGGACGGGGACCGGGACGGGGAGTAGGACAGCGGCTGGCCGGGCGGCGTCTGGCCGCGGCCGAGGGGGAGGAGGGGCCGCGAGGAGCGGGAGGGAGGGAGAGGATGGAGGGGGACGCGCCGCCGCTGCCGCAGCCGCCTCCCACCCAGGACCAGGACTCCCCGCCCGCTCCGGCTCCGCCAGATGGTCAGGGAAGCAGGGAAGCCCGGGCCGCGCCCCGTCGCCTGGGGAACGGCGCCAGCCAATCCGAGGCGCCGCGGCCGTTGATTGGTTCTGGCGGAGAAGGGCCGAGAGTTTGAAGATGGAGGGGGCGGCTCCCGCTGGGGGAGGAGGGGATGGAGACCCAGGGGTGCCTTAGGGGACTGGAGCGAGCGAGCGAGCGAGCAGCGCAGCTCGCCTTATGGATATACGTGGTTTCTGCGCACGTGTCAAGAGAGGGTGGGGGCGTGTGTCTGAGTGAGTGGAAGCGGGAGTATGTTTATTGCGGGGGCATCATGTCTCCGAATACACAAGATATGTGCAAAGTAAGCAAGTTTATAGACCTGGTGTAGACTTGAGTGTGTGGGCCTGCGTACCTAGAATGTGTGTGGGGAAATGGGAGGCTCAGCCTGTGTGATCTTGTGACTAATGCATGTACACCCTACGTGGGTCCATGGTGTGAGTCTCCAGATGTGCTGGGAGTGCTTTGGGTGTAAGGGAGAGCCTGGAAGCAGTTGTTTCCATCCAGCTTCAGATATTTATTAGCTGTGTGTTCCTGGGCAAGTCTCTTAACCTCAACCTGCCTGGTTTCCCTCAACTGTAAAAGAGGGATGATGTCCCAGCACTTCCCTCCCGGGATGGTTGGGAAAATCAAATGAGACAATGTTTGTATGGGACTCTGAAAATTTTCAAATGTCGTGTGTAAATGCTAGCTAGCTGTTATTATCACATCACAGTTATTTTCTAGAGTGATAAGTACATGGGGTACATATATAGTGGGTATGTATGAGTGGTAACACTGTGGCTTGTGAGCATGTGTGCTCGTGTTAACTTTTGTATCTTTGTGGTATCTGTGCTAGTGGACAGATGTATGTGTGTTCACGTGTACAGATTCAATGGGGGTACATTTTGTGCACGTGCATTTTGTGTGCTTGATCTCTGTATAGAGAGTGTGGCCATATTGTGTCTTTGTGACATTCATGTAGACGTGTCAGAGGTTCATAGGGTTCAAGCAGGAATGGAGGTGAGAGTTCCTTTTAAAGGTGAAAGAACTGAGGTTTAGAAAAGATGAATATTTCACCTAAGCTGACACCATTATTTAAACCCAGAACCCTTGATTTTAAGTCTAATATTCTTAGTTTATGTGTTTGCATCAGGTATATGTAGTTTCTGTGCACATGTAACATATGTACTGTGGTGATGCACACATATAGGTTTTGTATTCTCTAAATATAGATTTATGGGATAGATAAATAATCTGTGTGTTATGTGTGTAATCTATGTATGTATAAATTGTGTCACTGTTTGTGGATATATAGTCTATGCATATGGGGCATTTGTTATGTGTTTTCTTATTGTAAGTATATATACATATATGAATATGTATGAGGGTATGTATCCTTTTCATCTGTATGTTGTCTGGTACATGAGTAGAACATTTTGGTTCCAAACCAATACTTGAAGAAACAATTTCTTTTCCACTCCCGAATACTTTGGGATACATATGTCAGCTCTCCATCGAAAGCTAAACACTGGGACTTGCTCTTGTTAAAAACACTGTACCATCTATAAACCAACAAGCCAAGAAAAATTTTCCTGATCCCTACTTTGAAACATCATGTGTGCCCCTGACAATGACCAGTATTTTCTCTCTTTCCTGTTGCCCTTCGATTCTAGGGGTTCAAATTCAGGGATGCCCCTAATCCAAATCCAAACTTGGCCTGAAAGCAGAAGAGATGACCTTCATTGCATTAGACCTCCACCAAACATGAGAAATAAGAAATCTCTTCTACACTGGCTGCTGTCTCACTTGAACCCTAGATTCTGATAATATATAATGTGAGAAATAACCTTATGGGCTTCAGATCAAAGAAAGTAGAGAGCTGCTATAAACTAAGGGAATAAAGTCTGAGGTTTTTTTTGTCTTCTTTTCTTTTCTTTTTTTGATTCAGCAAACACTTATTAATCCCTCACAATGTGCAGAGAAAGAATTGATGAGCTTCTGAGTTTAGATAAGTTTAGTAAGCTCCTTGTGCTCAAGGGGCTCATAGTCTGATAGAAATGGCCCAAGAATAGATACCTACAAAACATGATGCTCCATTGTGCTAAGGATAAGGGATACAATGTCAAAAGTCACACTACCTCCAATCTACATAAGTCCATTAGAGAAGTGCAAAATACACGGTTCTATCACATCCAAATTTTACTTAGAGACAAAAATAATTTTATTGGACATTACAAAGTGTTGTAAAGAGGTAGTATGACATAATGGTTAGAGAGATGACCATGCTACTAGGAAGACCACCTGCAGGGAGAGAATGGTTTCACTTTGAGTGCAGATTGAAATATATTTTTTGTACTTTCTTAGTTTCTTGTCTTTTTATTTATTTGGGCATAGTTAATAAGGAAATATGTTTTGCATGACTGCATATGTATAATAAGCATCATATTTCTTACCATGTCAGTTGTGGGAAAGGAGGCAAATTTTGCCTCAGATGCTTTCTAGCTTACAAGTCATTTAACTTCTGTTTGCCTAGGAGGAAGTTAGGTGGTGCAGTGGATAGAGCAGTGGATCTGAAATTCAAATCTGGCTTAGACACTAGCTGTGTGACCCTGCAAGTTACTTAACACTGTTTGTCTCAGTTTCCTCATGTGTAAAATGAGCTGGAGAAAGAAATGGCAAACCACTCCAGTATCTCTGCTAACAAAACTCCAAATGGGGTCATAAAGAGTTGAATATAACTGAAAACACCTAAACAACAGCAACCTATTTTATACTAGGTGCTATGCTAAACATTAAAGATACAAATAAGGCAAAAACAGTCCCAGTCCTCAAAAAGCATACATTTAAACGGGGAATAATATGAAATATCTAGGTACCAAGAGGATATAAAGAATCTCACAGGGGAGAGTCCTAGTATGGACAGTGGGAAATGGGGGATTAGGGACAGGAGGAAAAGGTTTTCCATAGAAGATGGTGTTAGAGCTCCAGGAAAGCTAGAAGGTGAAGTTGAGGAGGCAGAACATTGTAGTCCTGGGGAGGAGCCATTGCAGAAGCCCAGAGGCATGGTGAGAGTTGGGGGTGGTTAGAGATAGAGTGTCATGTGTGAGGAACTGCAATGAGGCCAGTGTACATGGACTGTCCATTGTACAGAGGAGAATAAAGAAAGCTGGAATTAAACTATCCAACCCAGCCCTTCCTTCTTTAAACAAGAGCTGATTTGAATGCTTTCAAAATAAAAGCAGACAGGAATACAAGGAAGGAAGCTAGTAATGGAGGAGAGTGTAACACTGAGTGAATGTTACAATCACATTCAGTGTTTGCTCTGTTATTTTACAGGTGTTTCCCTGGCTCTGAAGGACCTTGAAAAGAAGATAGCAGCAGCTTTATTCATGGCTTCAGAGGTCAGTTGAAAGTAACTAAATCTTCTAGCATTTGAATGAAAGTTAATTTCTATTCCTATATTTCATAGAAATTTGAAGCTTAATATTTATTTTTCTGTTGTTGCTTAGTCATTTTTCAGTCATGACTGCATTAGGAGCTTTCTTGGCAAAGATACTAGAGTGGTTTGCCATTTCCTTCTCCAGTGCATTTTACAGATGAGGAAACTGAGCCAAAAAGGGTTAAATGACTCGTGTGGGGTCGTGCAGCTAATAAGTGTCTGAGGCCATTGGAATTCAGGTCTTCCTGACTCCAGGCTCAACACTTTATCCATTAAGCTTCTGGTCATTGCCTCCCAATATTTATTTATTTTATTTAGGCTAACTTCCCTTGTTGTTGCAAGTGATGATATACGATGATATACACTGAGTCCTGACAAGGCTTCCAATGTCCATTTCATTCACTTTTGGCACTTCTGTTTTGACTGCTCTTAATTCAATCCTTTATGATAAATGTAGCTCATATTTAAGATCTACTTTATTTCACTAGATACTACTTGTTTCATGGGCAGCTAGGTGGCACCATAGTGGATAGAGAACTGGACCTGTAGTAAAGATGCATCTTCATGAGTTCTAATCTGGCCTTGGACATTTCCTAGCTGTGTGACCCTGGACAAGGGACCACTTAACCCTGTTGGCTCAGTCTCTTCATCCGTAAAATGAACTGGAAGAGGAAATGACAAACTATTCTAGTATCTTTGCGAAGAAAACTCCAAATGAGGTCACAAAGAATTGAACGTGAATAAGATTAAAAAATATATATTGAACAACAAAAGTTGTCTTATAGTATAGTATTCCCACTTTACACATAAGGAAAATGGCTCAAAAGTAAAGTGATTTTTCCCAAAACCAATTCAGATAGACCCAGGATTTGAACCCTGGGTCCTTGTGACACTTTTCTGCCTCCCACACTTACCAAAATCATTCTCTGTTCAAAAATCTTCAATGAGTTCGCAGGCAGCTTTGGAATTCTGTGCCATAGGGTTGAGTTGTTGTGATCACTGGATATGCTGAATGAATTCAAATAGTCCTCAATCATTACAACTTTGTGGGCAGCATGCAAGGATCCTACCCCTGCCCATGAGGACCAGCATCCCAGGGTCTCTGACTCTTTCCAATGAAGTGGTATCCAGAGCATCTCTCCCCTGCCCCACCACCAAATAAATGAATCAATCATAAAACATGGATCTGAAGGTACATTACATGCTCCTCGCCCAGATGCATTTGATGCATTTCCCTGGATGCCCAATGCTCACTGCAGCTCTGCATTTCACAAAAGGGCAGATGAAAAATGGGAGGTTATTACCTTTACATGTAATTACTGGAGTTCTGAGCTATTGAACTAAAATCCCTTTAATACCAGTAGGCATACGCACATGCACACACCTACCTTAGATACCATATAAAATTCCAAAGTTAAAACATACAATTAACTAACTTGCAAAATAATAGATTATAAGCATTTCCCATTTATTACTTTCTAGAATTATGTAATACAAAGGCTTAGCGTGTGATCGGGGCTTGCTTTTGATGGATGTTTCAAGAGCTTGCCATGCTACAAATTCAAATGTAAATGGAGAATTTTGATAAACAATGAAGGAGCTGGTTCTCTATATCAGAGAATGGAAGGAAATTCTGAAGCATAAAAAATTATCGATCAGAGATTTAAAAGGGACCTTAGAGGTCATGGATTCCAACCTGCTCATTTTATAAGTGAGGAAACAGGTCCATAGAGGTCGCAGCATCAGTTAGGGACCTCAGAGGTCATGGATTCCAATATACTCATTTTACAGATGAGGAAGCTGAGGCCCTGAGAGCCTAATTAACTTCCTGAGGTCATGCAGGTAATATACATCAGAGGCTGGATTTGAACCATGGTTTTCTGATTTCAGAGCCAATATGCTCTCCAACCGGATCATGTTACCTGCCCTTCTCACGATCTCTCTTTCATGATCTTTCTGAAAAATTTCTTCCTTTTTTTCCCCTTGAGGCAATTGGGGTTAAGTGACTTGCCCAGGGTCACACAGCTAGAAAGTGTTAAGTGACTGAGATCAGATTTGAACTCAGGTCCTCCTGACTTCAGGGCTGGTGCTCTAATCACTGTACCACCTCGCTGCCCCAATTTCTTCCTTTTTCTAGAATTAAATATGATTTACTCTTTACTCAATTTCCTAGGGCCATAACTCCCTTTTCATATGCAGGTCAGGATCCATTCAAGACTTGGTAGATAAGACTTAGGGAATTGCCCAGAGCTGACAGTTAAATAACTGCCCCTGTGTCACTGGACTATAAAGTGTCATCAATTAGGATTTGATCACTGTTCCTGATTCTACGCCCAACACTCTATCCAATAAACCGCATTACTTGTATAATTCAATTTCACTCAGAATTAATTTTTTCCATAAAACATTTCAGATGAACCTAGGTGGGTATTATTTCTCCCTACATGACTTCTTTGCAAATCCATTAGAAAAACAGATTACTTTACTCTAACAACATCACCACAAAACACCCACTCCTGATATAAGCTAACAAGTTCTTCTTCATCATATGAGCTAGTGAACGGAATTCCCACCCTACCCCAGCATGGCTAACACTGTGGTTGGCAAACAATGTCTCTAATTTCAGTGGCTGTTGACCTAACTAATGGCTCTGTTGCCATGGCTAGCTAAGCACTACATAACAAGGGTCAGGATTAAATTGCTTGAAAAATGAGTAGAAAAAAAGGGAAGGTAAGAAGTGGGTGTTTAATCATTAGCCAAAGAAAATAAACTTGGCCTTCTTTGCTGAAAATCTGGACAGAGAAAATTTTAAAGGGGATAATTTTCAAATTAAGCCCTTTTCTTTCTTCTTTTTCAAAAAAAAAAAAAACCGCATGTTCAATGGGTGACCCTTGTCTACATCATAGACAATTTAGGGGGAAAATTCCTCTCTCTACCTCTCCTGAAACAAAATAAAATAAGTAAGAAAAAGCATCTAATATTGAAGCCTCAGCTGACATTGCATCCAATATTCTGTCTCAGTAATTAGACACACACACACACACACAAACATATTGCATTTAAAATTTTACAAAACACTTTACATACACTATTTCATCTGATCACTCCTTCTAACTCTGTGAACTAAGTGTTATTATTTCAATTTTGAAGATGAGGAAGCTGGGGTTGACCGAGATTCTGGCCTAGAGTCACACAGCTGCTAAGTATCTGAGAGAGGATTCAAACTCAGGCCTTTCTAACCATAAATCCTATACTCTACCCATTATACCATCTGTGTTCACTACAAGAAAATCCCTCTTCATTTTGAATTTTGAAAAAAAAATAGCAGAAAAGCAGCCTTTATTTCTTTATCTTGAACCATATTTTCCCACCATTGCAATTATATTCACATTGTTATTGATGTCATAAAGCATCATTAACTCTTATATAGACGAGATTGTGTCAAATCTTTCATCAGATTTCTGTATTTCTTCATCCTCTGCCACAAATATTAACATATCTGCTGTGATTATCTTTTGTTTCTCTTTTGATTTTTCCCAATACATGTAAAGATAGTTTTCAACATTCATTTTTGTAAGTCCCTTCCTTCAAGATGCTTAATGATAGCTCATGGCCAATATGAGAACTTGTTTTAACTGTTGTTACAAGGCAGGGGGAGTTCTTCTTTTAACTCAATGCAGGGGGAGTACAGGGAAGTGGGGAACTAAAGAAATTAAAATTAAAAAGAAAGACAAAGAAAAGAGGGTCATTGAAACATGTTTTTGAAATGCATAGAAAGGAATCAAAGGCTAGCAAGAAGTAATCACAGGCAAGCTGGACAAATTTGAAAGCTATAAGATTCACACATACATACATACATATATACACAGAGAGACATTTATGTGTGTGTATATATAATACACATATTATAATCTATGTGTGTATTTTAAGCAACCTAAACATAATTGAGATTCAGAGTTTCTTATACTGCCCTCTCTTTCTGTTCTACTGTAAATATGGAAGTATTTATTTTCGTTTCTTTTTAAGTTCAGCTTTTTTTTAAATCGAAGAAAAAAAGAAGTAATCAGAAACAAGAAAACCATGTATATAATGACTACAATACAAGCAGAAAGACCAATTAGACGGAAGTAAAAGCTGAGTAATTAGAGTGCCAAAGCCTGGCCCCAGAGGAGAATTGAGAAAACACAGTTCCCTCCCTTAATTGCAGAGGTGTGAGACTTTGGATGCAGACTATTGTGCATTTTGCTGTCAATAGGTCGCTTGGTTTTTACTGAACTGGGGCTTTTTGTTTTAATTTTTTTGTTTATTTTTCTCCTTTTTCAATTTTTGCTCCAAGGGATTGGCTCAATCCTGAGGAATGGAGAGGGGTATATTTAAAAATAACTGAGTTGTAAAAAGAAAAGACACCAGTGGAAAAAAAATTTCAAAAGAAAAAAATTCACAGTTGGTATTTCCAGAATGCTTCAGAGTTCTCAAAGCATTCTATATGCCTCATCTCATGTATATCTCACAAAAGCCTTGTAAGATAGATATTGCAGGGTTTATGCCCACTAGACAGATGAGAAAACTAAAACTTAGAGGGGCTAAAGTGACCTATAGAGAGTTCCATTGTTACTAAGTGTCAGAGAGAAGATTGGATCTCAGTACTCTTCTCCCCATTCTCCTTTCTTGGCCTTTAGGATATAATTAAATGGCAAATGTAGGAGTAGGGGAGAGAGAGAAGGAAAGGGGCTGCAAATGACTCATGCTACAAGGTCAGAGAAAAAAGGAGAACATTATACATCATTGTCAGGAAAAGCTTCATATAAGTAGCAGAAGTTGAACTGGCCCCTGGAAAAAGGAAGAGTAGTTTAGGATCAGAACTAGACCTGAATGTCAAGCTAAGGCATCTGAAAATGATGCCTTAGGGAAAGGTCTGTGAGCGATGGAACATCATAAATTCTAGAGCTAAGCTGTTCTTTTAATATCTTCAGTGGGAAAGCAGAAGTGCTTTTCAAACTCAATCCCTATTTTCTATCTGTTTTCAAGAAGGAACATGCTGAAGTGGAAAGAATGATGGATATAAAGTTCAAAACCCAGCTCAGACACTTATTACCTGTGTAACTCTCTGGTCCCTGTTTCATTCTGTATATGAGGGCATCAGCTTAAGGGTATCCCTATGATTTACTGAGATGCAACTAAAAATGTGAACCCAGTATTCATAAGACAAAAGTTTGTACGTCTTGAGAAGCAAGATGTGAACCAAATTGCTCTATTGTGGGAAAATCAGTTAGTCTGGAGTGAAAGGACCTATTCAAGTCCCAGCTCTGCAATTCTTTTACCTAGGAGATTTTTACCTGTCACATGCTCTCCAAGCCGTCTTTATAAATTGAGTAGAATTGTCCACAAGAACACTCAATTCTCTCCTGATCCTAAATCTCTGAGCTTCCCCGTTTGCCATCAGGACACCGAGGACAATTTCCCACCGGGTGTAGATAACAGAATTTCATGTTGTTCTGTTCCTTGTCAACTGTAACTTTTTGTTTTGCTTTTCTTATTTCTTTGGGGGGCCATCATAAATATTGAATTTCTCATTCTTAGTAAGGAGTGTAGGAAACTATTGTCTCTGATCCTAAAACACAAGCTAAAGATATGCCTCGGGAGCCATGTGTCTGGAACACCATCTTCCACCTCTTAAATGCTTAAGAACTGAATGCTTGTAGAATTTAAATGAGTGGACTCTTACAATGGAAACAATCAGTTGGGTTTTATCCACATTAGGTAGCTTCCAACTCTACACTTTTAAAGAATACAAATCATTTTGATTTCAAGCCATTATATTATTTTCACCTCTATACTACTTGTGACCCAATGGAGCAAGAAATGCTTGGGGACAAACAGTACCAGTAGTGAAGAAGCCAGAGCTTGAGATATCCCTGCCCGACTTAACATAATCCCTCTGTGCCAGTGATTCTATTCTGAGTCCTCCTGGGAGCCATTTTGGCAGAGCCTACAGTCCTTAGGATTGAAATCCCATACTCCTCTATATTTAAACCTAGGCTGGCTTTATCTCCTCCCTTCAAGCAAATTGTTGCACGTTTCTTACTGTTCATAGAATTGTAGATGGTTACAACCAAAAGGGAACATTGATATGATGGGATCATAGCTTTAAAAGAGACGTCAAAGGGAGACTGAGGGCCAAAGAGAAGTGAGTTGCCCACTGTATAGTAGGTACTATGTAGAAGAGCTAAAATATGGATCCAGGTTTTCTGACTCCAAATCCAGAAGTAATTCTCATCTACTGGCCCAACACTCATTCTCAGCCTCTTGTCACTCATCAATAACTGCCACCACCATTCATGAGAATATGTTTGTTCATACTTCGACCAGCAATAGAAAAGATGGAAAAAAAAAACTAGGATAGTTGGGATCTGCAAACCCCATATGAGATAAAAGTATGACATGGGAGCCTGAGAAAACTAAGACAATTTAAGAGCCCATTGGGAAAGATGGTGGCTAGAACCAGAGAACTGGTATCTTACTATACTCTGTCCCATTCACATCACATCTGGAAGAAAGTGTTAATTTCTAAAATACATCATATTTTAGGAAATACATTAATAAGCTGGAAAACACTCTTAGGATGGCAATCATGTTATGAGGAATCTCAAGTTCCTGTCTCATAATGAGTGGTTGAATAGACCAGATGTTTCGGGGCTGAGGGAAGATACAATAGTTGTCTTCAGGTATTTAACAGGCTGTCATAAGAAAAATTGGAGCAACTAAGTGGTGTCATAGTGGATAGACTGCTGCGCCTGGATTCTGGAAGTCTCAACTTCCTGAGTTCAAATCTGGCCTCAGACACTTCCTAGCTGTGTGATCCTGGGCAAGTTGCTTAACTTTGCTTACTTCAGTTTCCAACTCTGTCAAATGAGCTGAAGAAGGACATAGTAAACCATTCTGGTATCTTTGCCAAGAAAATCCCAAATAGGGTCATAAAGGACCAAATGTGATTGAAATGACTGAACGATAAGAACATAAAAAGGCCATCATGAAGATCAGATCTGTTTTACTTGGTCCCTTGAGAAAAAACTTGGTGTAACAGGTAGAAATTGGAAAGAGTAAATTTTAAGCTTGCTATTATGAAAAATTTTCTCAACAATTCAAGTTATGTCAAAATGGAATATTTTATCTTAAGAAGCAAAGGTCTTCAAGCCATTATACTAAAAGAAACCTTAGTAGCCATGAATTCCAACCACATTATTTTTCAAAGGGAAACTAAGGCTGAAAGATAATAACTGAATTTCCTAGGGGCACAAGTTAGTTTGTGTCTGAGGCAGGATTAGAACTCAAGTCTTTATAATCCTGAAGACTTGCAAATAATAATGTGGACAGTGTGCCACCTATCTGCCTTCCTAGGTTTCTCCTTCTCAGTTCACTCATACAAGAGATTCTGATTCTTATTCAAGTTAAGGAATTGGGCTAATTAGTTTCTGAGTCCCCAATGAAATGGACTAATTAATCTCTGAGTCCTCCACCTCAACTCTGAAATATCATGATTTTTTAAAGTTCAAAGTTGTCTTTTCAACTGGCAAAAATTAATTTCCTTTCAAACAAGTTCATATTGAGATTCTGGGTACTCCATGCACTGTCTTTTTCTATTAAGAGATTTTGAGGAAGCAATTTGAAGTAACCTATAATGAAACAGACCAGGTCAATCTTATACTCAGCACTCATAAATGATAATTCCCCACTGGCTACTGTCCATGAGAATGCTTGTTCTTCCTTAGACCAGGATTTTGAGAATTTTGGACCCTCTTCTTTTCTCTCATATTCTTCAAGCATAGGAACTGAGCCATAACTAGGATAGGACCAACAGCAAAGTTTAAAAGACAAATGATAGCATTTGTATTCCTGCAGGTAGAATCAACTGAACTCAATGTCTAGTGAGGGGAAAAAAGAAAAATAAAATAGGAGATTGAAAAGTGATATATTTCCTCCTCATTGCAACTTTAAGCCTGGTGAATTCTTCAGTGGCCTGGCACTGATCTAATCCCTTCCCCAGTGGTAACCTCCCCAAGAGTAGCCCAGCAGTATCTAAGGCTGAACTCAGTTTAATTCTCTTAGAAAGTTCGCTCTCTGGCATCATTTCCTATTCTTTCCCTGGGCTATTTGAAGGGACTTCAAGAGTCACCCATATTTATTTTATTTATGTATTTATTTATTTTCATCTATCTTTTTTTTTCCATTAGAAAATGGAAGCAAGAAAGGTAAAGTGATTTTTCCAAAGTCATATAGCTAAGATCAGTGGTTCTCAAACTTTTGTTTTCAGTATCTTTATCATATTAAAAATGATTGAGGATCTCTCCAAAGCATTTTTGTTTATCTGGATTATATTTATAGACATTCACCATATTGGAAATAAAAACCATTTTTGAATTTGCAGACCCTCTAAAAGGGTTTCAGAGATCCCCAGGATTCTCTACACCATACTTTGAGAACCACTGGCTAAGATCTTCAATTTAGAACTGGATGGAATACCATCAATCCAACTGTGGCCCAGAGAGAGGAGGTGAGTTATCTATGGTAACACAGTAAGTATCAGAGGTAGTTACTTAATCATGGGTAGAATTTAAACACAGGTCCTCTATCACAAAATCCAATGCCTTGTCATTCAGCTGTCCTGTCTGTTTAGGCTGTGATAGACTATCAATTATACAAACAAATCCACCCTTGGCCACATCGAATAAAACAACACTTGATTATAATGGAAAGAAATCTCAGAATGCAAACTTTCTTTATGTCAATACTTTCATGAAATGATTGCCCAAATTAAACGACTTGCCCAAACCCATACAAGGAGTAAATAATAGAATTTAAATCTAGGTCCTTTGATTCCCAGTCAATTATTAGTAGCATGAAGCAGATCAGATGACATCTGGGAAATAACAAAGTATTTTCAATGATCCCAAAATGCATCTTTGTGATGTGGCTATGTGATGAAGATACCCACCCATATTGATGAAATTGATGAGGGCCAAGAGAGCTGGTACTTCTCCCTTATTAATAATAATTAGTATGTATATATTATTTGTATAGTATATAAATATTATATAATTTATAATATATATAGCTTTAAAACTAACAAAGTGTTTTATATATGTTATCCTCAAAACAGCCCTGTGAGGTAGAGATAATAATATTATTAATTATTAACAATAACATCATCTCTATTTTATAGTTGAGGAAACTGAAGTAGGCAGAGGTTAAGTGACTTGATCAGAATCACACAACTAGTAACCTAGATCTTTATGACTTTACCTTCAGTGCTATATCCACTGTACCCCCTAACTACCTTCCCCTCAGAAGCCAAAGATAAGGTGAACTACAGATCTGCTGGTCCACAATCTTTGTTTTAACTACGGAAACATCTAAGTATTGAAAGCATTTTTCCAAGCGTGCCTTATGGCTGTAACTCAAGAAACACCACAAACTCCAAAGAACAAAACTGAAGGTTGTTCAAAGGAAAATGGAGAGACAAATGATAGATGTATTATAAAAGAAGACTTACGGGCAAGAAGTAGCATAAAAGATGTGTGAGGAAGAAAGGAAGAAGGCTCATCATTGAACAAAAGCAAGGGACAATGAATGGAAGGCTGAAAATTGTACTGGTTCTCATAGAATCATTTTTTAAAATAATAAAAAAGACCCAGAGGGAGGCCTTCAGAGTTCTGTGTATGACAGAGAAGCATAGGAATTACTGAAAGTCACCTATTCCCCTTCTGTTCCCCAGCTTCTTAAATTGTAGTTCACATCCCTATATGGGGTCTCCTAACTGAATGTGGGGACTGTGAAATTATGATATATTATCAGCAAACGTTTGATTTGTATACACGTTTTATATACCTATATGCCCAGGATGATGTAAAAATTTCTAAGGCAAAAAGGGGTCCTGAGAGGAAAAAGTTTAAGAAGCCCTGTCTATTCCGACTATTCTCATTTTACAGGGAGTTTAAATGACTTGTGCATATAGGTACTAAATATATTTGTTCAAAGGCTGAAGAATTTTCTCTAGGCCATTAAGCATTTTCATTCATTCATGTGAGAAGCAGAATTAAGCTCAACCTAAAGAAAAGCTGCCCAAAGTGGAGCCGGTTGCCCTGAGAGATAATGAGTCGTCCCAGAGGCATGCTGGTAAATGTTAAAAATCATGTCTCTGAAGGGAATCTACTTTTAAGTTTATGCATTACTAATACTTTTAAATGTTAGATAAACAACTTAACCCTAATCAACAAAACCCTAAATCCAGTTCCTACTGTAGAATTTGTTGATTTCTGTGATGCAGATGATCACACTGAAAATTTAACAATCAGCTCTCTAAAGCCAGTTCATGTCCTGGTTCTTCCTTATTGAAGCTCTCCAGTCAAAGGCTAGATAGATCACCCTGTTGGGTTTTTATTCATGGAGGTTCAGGTTGGAGTAGATATCTTAAAGGATTTTCCAAATCTCTGAGTTTTAGTAAGAAAAAGCAATGTTGGCAAAGCAAAGCAAAGCTTTCAATTACTAAATGAGTTTCCTTTTAAGACATTAAGACAGCCAAATGATTTCAAAACATTTTGCAAATGTTTCCCAAATGCTTTATCTGTCAAGTCATTACCAAACGTTTTGAAGAAATTTTCTTAGATGGAAAGTATTTGGTTTCTCCATTTGTTTGTACCAGTTGAGGACTATTTGAATTGTATTTTCTTGAAAAAAGGGTCTGTTTTCTTCCTTTTTAGCAACACAAATGGATTTTTTTTTTAAATTGGGTTCTTGGAGCTTTGTAAGTTAGTGGCGAGATCATTAAAGGAAAATGGTGGCTATAATCCAGAAAGGAAAAAGAGAAAATCTGTTCTTTTTTTCTCTACTAGTCTTCTCTGTCCAACAAGCTGCTTTTTCTTGACTGGTAGCCCTTTCTCCTACGGGCTACCTTCTCTAGGCTTTCTCTAAAATCTCCTCATATTTGGATCTCTGATATCAGAAGATTTCTAGTCCAGAATTGATTAACAAGCATTTATTCATTAAGCCATTTACTTTGTTGCCAGGCACTATAATAGGTTCTGACCATATTAAAAAAAAATCCCAGGCACTATAACAAGTTCTGGCCATAAGGGTGGGGGGGGAAGCCAGGACAGTCCCTGCCCTCAAGAAGCTTATATTCTAATAGGAGAAATAACATGTAGAGTTTTATACAGTGAAAAGCAAGCTGGTTCTGGAGTTAGAAAGCTTGGATTAAAATACTGTCTCAGCTACTAGCTGACCCTTTCCTAAGTCCCCTTCCCAGGTTTAAACAATCTATTCATTTGTAAAAATGAGGGAATTAGACTTAATGGCCTTTGAGATCCCTTATGGCTATTTCTGTTGCTATGATCCTATATATAAATCAGAACTCAAAATAAATACAGAATGAAGAAGTTACCTTAGGAGGGAAATTTTCAACTTCCTTGAAGATGGATGGCTACTAACCATAACCTCAGGGATAAAAAGCTCAGCAGAATCCTTTCCCTTATTATTAAACACCTGAGCTACTCGGAGTTTGGAGGAACTTCACCACTCCTCTCATCTCCCATCTCCCTCAACAGTTCTGATACTCAAATCCAGGAGTCTTAGAACATCATCGATTACATTAGCATGCCTGGGCCAGAAAATCATCATTGTCAAAGCTCCTACACTTCTTTCTTTCCCTGTTTTCTATCAGTATTGATCCCCAGCTCATTGTAAATGGATAGAGGGATGAGGGGGCCAATCAGGGGTCCATTTAAGGGCATTTATGAAATCAAAGAATCATACCTCTAGAGTAGCAGGGAACCAGAGATACCATCAAGTCCAACACTTTCATTCTTCAGATGAGGAACTGAGGCCCACCATTATGACTAGGGCTAGGGCTAGATTTCTTAATTAAATATAGAATAAAAGGAATGATAAAAGATAAACCAAATCATCTAACTTACATGAAGTTGGAAAACTTTTGCATATAAAAATGAACACAAATTTAGGTTAGAATGGAAATAAGCAAGTGGAGGGAAATCTTTGCCTCTAATGTCTATAATAAGGAACTAAGCTATCTGAGATATATAGGAACCCTATTTACAAATAGGAACTGAGACATATAGGAACTATATATATAAATATAGATAGGAACTGAGATATATAGGAACTATATGTATAAATATAGATAAATACAAATATAGATGACCTTAGCAAATGAGTAGATCAAATTACATGGACAAAGATTTCTTAGATAAATTGCAAAGCATCAACAACCATATATGAGAATATTTCAAATCATTAATAATAAGAGAAATATATCAAAATAATTCTGTTTTCATTCCACACTCACAAATTGACAAAGAGGAAAAAGCCAAGTGTCCTTCTCATGTGGTCCCTGCATTCCATGCTCCCTTGGGCATCAAATGTTAAGCAATGTGACCCCCCCTTTTTTTTTTCAGTTCAGGACCTTTCTTAAATATATTAAATAAAGGTCTATGGTTTGATTCATGGTCTTTCTGGAGAGTCTCTTCAGTCCCAGCTACATACCCTGGCAATGGTGAAAGGAGAGACCCTGTGGATTTAGGCACATGACTGGTCATCTGGAACCACAGTGACCATTGCAAGCTGTGGTCTTTGACTTCCTGTGAACATTGTTTTTACCCTCTGTGACCATTCCCTTATGAAACAGGGATAAAAATAGTTAACTACCTCTCAGGGAGAGCATGGAGATGAACTATTTGCAAAGTCAAGAGGAAATACAAAAGTTCATGGGATATGAGATCTCAAGCTGGAAAGGATCTTAATTAGCATTTTGAACTGATAGTAATTCTTTCATTTCATACATGGGGGAATTAAGGCTTGAAGAGGCTACATCACTTACCCAAAGTTAAACAGGTGATGAGGATCAGAAGGAGGATTTGAATTGAAATGACAAATAATAAACAGACTTCTAGGAAAAGTTTATTATATGCATATATATACATTTATTTATATGTATGCATACATGTATATGGATACACATACCTATATATTTATATAGGTATGTGTGTATATACACATGCATATATATGATGAAGGAATTGAGCTAAATAAATGCTAAGACCCCTTTTAACTCTAAATCCCTGATTTAGATAAAACCAAGAAAGTGCTGAAATATTATCTATCTCCAAAGAAAGAACCGATAGAGAGTGCATGTAGATCAAAGCATATTTTTTAAAAAAATTTTTCTTGGGATGATTTTTTCTGATCTGTGTTTTCTTTCACAACATGACTAATATGGAAATATGTTTTGCCTGCCTGCACATGTATAACTTATATCAAATTGCTTGCCTTTTCAATGAGGGGAAAAGGGAAGGAAGAGCTGAAAGAATTTAGAACTCAAATTTTTTAAATGAATATTAAATATATTTTAACATGTTTAACATATATTGGATTACTTGACAACTAGGGGAGAGGGTGGGGAGAACAGGGGAAAATTTGGAACACAAGGTTTTAGAGAGGGTCAATGTTGAAAAATTATCCATGTATATGTTTTGAAAATGAAAAGCTTTACTAAAAAATTAAGTGAATGTTAAAAACTATTTTACATGTAAATTGGAAAAAAAATTAGAGAAAAAATCAGAAAATTCTGCTGTTATGCTCTTGTTTTATTATCCCAACTTTTCTTTCAATGGGCTTTACTTTTGCATTTGGAAAGTGACCTCTGGGGTGGATCAGAATAGCACAAGAAGAATTTGTACTCTTATTGTTGATGGATGAGCATAAGAAATACCTAGCAAGAATAATAAAAACCCTACTCTGTTTTGTTTTTGTCCTTACTTTCATATGGATGACAATACAGCAGAATCTTGGGATGAGGGGCGGGGCTCCTGTCGCTTCCCACACAGCATCCGTAGAGGTGTTGTTGGTAATGTTATTATTGTTAATATTGCTGCTGTTATTCCAGTTTTTGTAGGACAAAATACCAGAAATAAGTTTTGAGAACTCAGGCTCATTTTCTTTTTTCCCTGGTCTCTAGTGATACTTATTTTGTTTTGGGTTTTTTAATTGAATTTTAATATTTTATTTTTCCCAATTATGTGTAAAAACAATTTTACCTTCATTTTTTACAATTGTAAGTCCAAATTTTCTCTCACCTCCTTTCCCCTCCCCATCATTGAGAAGGCAAGCAATTTGATAAAGATTATACTCATGCAGTCATGAAAAACATTTCCCTATCAGTCATGTAACACGTGTTTATTTTTAAGAATTTAACTGGAGTTAAAAGAATTTTTTTTTGTTTCTGGGTCAGATAGCAAGGGCAATTTTTTTTTAAAAAAAGAACAGATATGTCCCCTAATTTTAAGCAAGTCACATGGAATAATCCTATCTACCTTTCAGGATGCCTGTGAGAATCAAAGATGGTAATGGATGCAAAAGCAGTCTGGAAACCGGACAGTGCTCCACACATACTGGAATCACTTTTGTCTGAAATCCATGTTTCAGTGAAAATTGAACTAACCAAATGGTTATTTTTACTCTTCTCCTTCCATCTATATGTGTATTTGTCCCATTAAATAACTCATGCAATCAAGCATAGAACCTTTCTACTTGGAATAACTAATGTATGACCAAATTAAAGGCTAGAATGGCTTAAAAGCATAGCAAGTACCAAGAAAACATTTCAGAAAACCTTTTAGCTCACCAAAAGAACTACAGGATCTACCATCAATGTATCTTGCTCTAAGAAAATGGTGTATCTGATGAGCTTTAAAAGCAAAATGGGAGGGGGGAACCTTTTAAAGTACATTCTTCTTTACGAGTGTAAGAGATGGAATCTGCCTCTCCAAAGCAGAATAACTAATATAGTCAAAAGGATTTCGAATTAGAAGTTGGAAGACCTTAGTTCAAGCCCTGCTTATTTAGCAATATGCACTTGGGCAAGTCACTGATGTCTAGTTTTCTCATCTGGAAGATGGTACAATAATAGATATATAACCTATTTCACAGAATACCCATGAGGAAAGCACTTTGAAAAATGTTACCTGTTATTATTACTGCCAGTGTACTGGCTAAGGCAGGGTGGTCAGCATGGGCTGTCAGCACTATAGCAAGGGACAGCACCAAGTTAAATAGGAAAAAAAGTCAACGTTGTCAATAGCTATAGGCTAACAGATATTTTGTAGTATCTTCAGTCATCTTCATACTGTAATCAGATCCAGGTTTTCCCAAGATGTTCAGAAAGATTATAGCTATATTATTTATATTTCTGGGGAATGTCCAGGACATGGTCATAGCACCAGGACAGTGATGACTGAGAATTCTTCCAAGGAAGCCATGCATATCTGTTTTCCTTACCTTTCTGTGTCATATGAGCCATGGTTATATATTTGGTCCTCAGTGGCTGGGAGAGGAAAGAGAAGTCAACCTTCTAGTACTGGGGAAGTCTCATGATAAAATTTTCCCAAGATCATTTGTTATTGTTGTCGTCATCATCATTGAATCATTTCAGTCATGTCCCCATCTTGACAGTTTGCCATTTCCTTCTCTAGCTCATTTTACAGATGAGGAAACTGAGATAAACATGGTCAAGTGACTTGCCTGGAGCTACACAGCTAGTAAATGTCAGAGGCAACAGTTGAACTCAAGAAGATGAATCTTCCTGACTCTATCCAGCTTACCATCTGACTGCCCATAAAATCAGATTTAAACCTAGAAGGGACTTAAAAATCCTTCTCTTCTAATATCAGGATTTTAAAGATGAAGAAATTGAGACACAGGTCAAGTGATTTTTCCAAAGTCACATAAATAATCTGAGTCTATCTCTAATGATTGTCTGAGATGCAAATATTATGACCTTTTGAATACAAGAAATCTATTCTTCTCTGCATGAGCAGAAGGACTTTGTATAAAGCCGTGTAAGATATGAATGGCAAAAGACTTCAGAGATTATATAGTCCATCCCATCACCACCACACAGGTATCCCTGAGTATTCCAGTTTCATATAATTATATACTAATTGTATACTTCCATATTCCTCCTTCTTCAGGCCTTCTGCACTCATTCAGTGGCTGTGCAGTTCCTCTGCATTAAAAATAAAGGCTAAGAAGGGCTATAAAACTCTGCCTTTGATCCAGCAATACCACTGTTAGATGTATATATTCCAAAGATATATTAAAAAATGAAAAGAACCTATTTGTAGAAAAATATTTATAAATGACAAGCAGGATGATTTCAGAAAAGTGGTGATGTACAATAGATGTACAATAATATATTACCATGTATATTTATATTGATTTTTTCTTTTTTTATTTGTTTAATATTTTTACCCAGTTACATTTACATTTTTTAAATTACATTTGTTTTTAAAATTTTTGAGCTCTAGATTCTTTCCCTTATCCCCCCTTTTATTCTTCCCTTTCCTAACTATAATCTATATAATAATAGAACTTTTTTTTCCTCTTCCCCCCATAAATTGGGATCATTCTCATGGCAAGATTATACGATGATCAGCTCTGATGGACATGGCTCTTTTCAACAATGAGATGATTCAGACTAGTTCCAATGTTCTTGTGATGAAGAGAGCCATAGGCAGAAAGAGGATTATGGGACTGAGGGTGGATCACAACATAGTATTTTCACTTTTTTTGTTGTTTGCTTGCTTTTTGTTTTCTTTCTCATTTTTTTTATCTGATTTTTCTTGTGCAGCTTGATAATTGTGGAAATATGTATAGAAGAATTGCTCGTGTTTGACATATATTGGATTACTTGCCACTAGGGGAGGGAGTGGAGGAAAGGGAAGAAAAAATTTAGAACACAAGGTTTTGCAAGGGCAAATGTTGAAAATTATTCATGCATATATTTTGAAAATAAAAAGCTTTAATAATGATGATAATAATAATTAATTAATTAATTGTGATCATTCATATTTTCACTGGGCTTGATTTTCACTAGACCCAGGAAGTCTATAATTCATCATGTTTCAGATGACAGAGAAATCTGAGACTTTTGTCATATGTGGGTCATTAAATTTTTGCAAGGCCATTTCTCCAGATCTACAATCTAATGGGTAGCTAAATTCTGCCTCTTCCAAATCTTGTCTTTCCAAAGCTTCCTTTCTCTTAAAAGACCTTTTTCTCCCCCTCCTCTTCCCATCAGAGTTACATTATAAAAGAAATGGAGCCATTCCCTAAGAAGACAACCTTTGGTGAATTCCCTCCTGTGGTTTTTTGAAAGGCTTTTAAATGCTACCAGGATTTCTTCTTTTGGATATCTGCTATAAGTTTCTTTTGAATACAATTTGTGACAAATTCTTTTGTGATTCAGAAATGTTACAGAGAAAATGAATCCATGATTCACAGTCATTGCTAGGGTATGAGGGCAACTGTTGTTGGCCAGAAGGAAGGAATTGGGACCAGCTGGCCTTGTCATGGAACAAGGGTACTTTGGGTTGAGTTGTTTTTCCGTCACAGCTGATTATTTGAGCCCGCATTTGGGGTTTTCTTTGCAGAGATATTGGAACAGTTTGCCATTTCCTTCTCTAGTTAATTTTACATGTGGGTAAATTGAGGCAAACAGGGTTGAATGATTTATTCAGTATCACACTGCCAGTGAGTATCTGAATTGAGTTGTTTTTCAGTCATAGCTGATTCTTTGAGCCCCTATTTGGGGTTTTCTTCGCAGAGATATTGGAATGGTTTGCCATTTCCTTCTCCAGTTAATTTTACATGTGACTGAGGTAAACAGGGATCGGGACAATAGCTGGTTGTTGATGTTGATGACCAACAGGAAGAGGAAGGTGGGGAGAAAAGATCTATTAAATTTGGGTGGCAAAAAGGGACAGAGAGGAGGGAAGTTAGTTCTGCTTTCACAAACCTCTGAGGCTGGATATTATACTTTTAATAATTCAACAAACAAGCAGCAAGCATTTATTAAATACTTGCTATGTGCCAGGGCATTTAGATTGTACAGTAGATAAGAGTACTAGGGCGTGGAGTCAGGAAAACTCATTTTCCAGAGTTCAAATTCAGCCTCAGATACTTCCTAGCTGTGTGACTCTGGAAAAGTCACTTAACCCGGTGTTTGCCTCAGTTTCCCCATCAGTAAAATGAACTAGAGAAGGAAATGGCAAACCACTGCAGTAACTTTGCCAAGAAAACCCCAAATGGGGTTCCGGAGTCAGACAGGATTGAAAATTATTTGAATAACACCATAGTATAGTGAACAAAGTGCTAGATAGAAGCCAGTGTTCAGATTTTGTCTCAGATATTTAATAGTTATGTGTCCTTGTATATAATGTCACCTAATCTTAGTTTCCTTATCTGTGAAATAGGGAGAACTGCATCAATCCCACACGGTTGTTGTAAGGATCAAATTAGACCTAGAAGCATTATTAAAATATTGGGTATTGTAAAGTACTTACTAGGATTTCCTTTACCACCCTTGACTTTTGACTACAAATTCAGGTTCTTTGTCCATATGTAAAGGCTTGTTAACCACCAATGGGAAGTGATGTAGAAAGAGCTTAATTTTAGAACCAGAGAGTATCCATGTTCAAATTCTCTCTCTTCTTTACTTCTTGTGTGAGCATGAGTAAATGTTCTCATTTCTTGAGCCTCAGTTTCTCCAATAGCAAAATGAAAGAAGGAAGCTTAATTGTATTGGATGGTCCCTCAGATTCCTTCTAGCTAAAGATCCAAGATCCCATGATGGTATAATCACATTTACCGATTGACAGGGTCTCAAGGAAGACAGCAAAAATGGTGAAGCTCGTGGAGATCATACCATACAGGCAATAATTGAGGGAATTGAGGATATTCTTCCTCAAGAAGAGAAAGCTTGAGGATGGAATAATACTATCTACAAGTATTTAAAGGGCTACCATATGTAAAACAAATCAGACTTTTTTTTTAACATGGTCTCGAAGGAGAAAACTAGGAGCAACAAATCAAAGTTTAAAAGGCATAGTCTCAATATAAGGAAAAACTTCCTAACTGTTCAAGTCATCCTAAAAAGGAATGGGATGCATTGGAAAGAATTTAGTTCTTCCTTCTCTCCATCCCCTCCATTGGAAATCTTTAGGAAAAGTTAGAAGAATCACTTGTTTTGTATGAGATAGAGGACACTCTTTTTAAAGTTCCTTTGATGACCAACCAGTGTGTACTCTTCCTCTAAGATTTGGTAAATATTAAGAAATAATAATAATGATAATTCCTTAAAATGCATGTTTCAAATGCATATGAAAAGGTCCCTGAGTTTCAAGGCATTTTGTGGATCAACACCTGTTAAAAAGTAGGGACCCACAGGCCCTTTTGACATGTTTATTGGCTAATAAGGGGATATATTAGCTCAAACAAAGGACATTTTGTCAAGCGATAGAGAGAGGAGAATAACAAGAAAAGATTCTCCCTGTGTCCCCAGGTAACTCTCAAAAGTTATCATATCTCTAATAAAGGAGAAAACACAATAAAGAGCACACATTACCAATGACCACTCATGGAAGGCATGCACATGAGTAGTGATTAGGAAGCCTCTACCTGATAAAAACAGTTTGACAATTCTTTAGCTAAGACAGCTGTGATTCACCATACATAGATAAGGGAGGGAAGTAGACATGCTACTAGGCTAATTCCTCTTAATTCCCCATGTCTGGAACTGAATCTTGACTTATTATTCTAAAAAGATATCTGTTTTAAGGTTAAAAAATTCTTAGAACTCCTCCTTAATTCCCATAGAGATTCAGTATCCCTTAAGCCCATTTTGGAAGTCTTCTACCAATGATATCTCATAAGAGCTGTCAAAGCTGAGTTACCAAGTCCACTTTAAGTCCAAGATGGAATTTAAATTGGCAAGCAAATGATTCCCAGTAAGAGCAAAGCTAAGTGAAGTCAGCAAGGTCATTACCCTATTACCACTTTTCTCTTGCATGATTTCAGTTCTGGATTACTCCCTCCATTTGCCTTCCACTCTTACTTCTAAGTTGCTGAACTAAGATGGTGAAAGTCTCACAACCATATTAACTATGTCTATTACAAATTTATGTTAACCAAACTCCAAGGGCAAGACAGTCTTTAAGTTCCTCCCTAATTGATTCCCTATCTTATAGCCTTTAGAAGATACTCCAAGCCTCCTCTTCCTTCTTGAAGCTTCCCACACCTCCTCATCCCTGCTGAGTACTTTGCTTCTTACTTAATGAAAAGAAATTCAAAGGATTCATGGTTATTTCAAAATTGTTATACTAGCCATCATGAGATAGATTCATGGTTTCATTCTGTTATGAAGTCTCAAGACTTTCAAGAGCCAGAAAAGTTTAATATTCACAAGCAATTCAATGCCAAAAATATTCACTGTGCATCCACCCGATGACAGTCACTTTTGAAATTATCTGTCATCAAAAGGTCTCAGACATGCATTCAAGCATTACTGAAGGGTTGACTTATCTAAACATTGGGCGGGGGGGGTTTAGTCATGAAAGGAAAGCAATTAAGTAATAGAAGGCAATTTTATTTTTTCAACAAACTCTGTTTTTGGAAATGCCTCTTTTGTGCAGAGAACTGAAGAAGGAAAGGGAGCTGTCTGGATGATGATACAGATATTCCTGAATGTTCAGAAATTGTCAGTCTTATTCTTTCACATTCTGTTTCCTGGGTCACCCTGGCTGCCTCTCCCCACCCCCTAATTTTCAAAAGTCCAGGAAGAGTTCAGACAAGGACAGATTCAAATGCAAAAGACAAGGCCATACCCAAATAATAGCCTCTCTCTCCTTACTGCTTTTACCTGCTGGCATGTACTTTGTACCTATATAGGGGGACTGAAAGAGAGGCAAAGGATGGGAGATAATTGGATTCATTCCACTGCTCTAATTCCTTTGCCATACACATAAACCAACATATGGAGCCCTTCTGAGATCAAAACTCAGTGATCCACTGGCTTAATAGGACCCCTCACATGCTGATTTACTTTTCTCTCCAGTATATAACAAAATTCACTTCAGTCAATCAACAATTAAATTTTATTTTCAATGAACAAAAATCTATTTTCCCTTCCTTCTATCCCCATAGTGAAAGAAACAAACCAACCTTGAAACAATATGCATAATCAAACAGCACGAAGTTCCCAAATTGGCCCATAAAAAATGCATGCCTCATTCAGCACCTTATACCCATCTCTTCTTGGTCAAAGAAGTGCTTCCTCAGCAGCTTTTTGGTACCATGGCTGGACATTGTATTAATTAAGCCAGTAAGTACTTATTAAGTGTTACAAAGATTGCCCAGAGTAATGGATAGCGAGATGGCCTGCAAGTCCTATATTCAGGTACTGTCACAGCTTGAGTCATTGAAATGTTCCATGTTCTCGACAATTCTCTAAGTTATAGAGAACTTGCTAACCTCCATTAATGCTTGGTATATAGTAGGGGCATAATGAATGGTTATTGATTGGCTCGTTGATTCTACTAGGCTACATACATTCTTGCTTGTATAATACACTTGTTTGTGCATATAGATATGTAAACCCAATATGTAATATATATATTTACATAGGTGAATTCTCATATATGTGTATGTATACAAATAAGCAAATAATCTTTCAGCAAAAGCATCAATAGCAATAACCCCCATCTTAGATTTAGGATTACATTTTTGCCAGTGAAAAACCTTAACTCTCATTTTTCAAGTGCTAGTAAAGGGACTTTCCTCACCTGGAAGTTCCCTATGCCCAGGATATTACAGGTTCAATCTGCCTATCCCTTCTTGTATTCCAGGCACTGCACCAAGCCCTGGGGATGCTAACAAAAAAAGTGCAGATGATCCATTTCTCATGGGTCTGGAATGGAAAGGGACCTCAGAAGCCATCATGTTCAAACCATCATTTAACTAATAAAGGAAGTGAAAAGACTCACTCAGTTATATAGGTACTAAATTAAAGGGACAGAATTGAAAGTAGGTTTTCCAGCCCCTTACTCATTCACTCATCTGATGGTCAGAAGGACCAGAATTCAGATCTTACTCTGACCCTTAACAGTTGTTGGTCTTGGGCAAGTCACTTACTTCATCTCAGAACCTCAGTTTTAAAAAATTTTAAAAATAGAGATAATCATACCTAAAGCCCATACCTTGCAGGATCAATGGGAAAATCAAGTAACATAAATAAAGTAATTTACTTATCTTAAAGGTATATAAATATGTATGTATCTACAATACACATATACACACAACATACATGTGTATATATACACATGTATGTTGCATGTGTGTTTGTTCAAATCCAGCCTAGCTGTGTGACCCTGGAAAATTCACCCCTGTTTGCCTCAGTTTCCTTATCTGTAAAATGAGCTAGAGACAGAAATAACAAATCACTTCAGTATCTTTGCCTCAAAGGGGGTCACAGGGAGTCAGACAGGACTGAAATGACTGAACAATAAATATTATATATGTATGCAATATATGCTAATTATTGTTTCATTTCTCAATAAGTATCAGCAAATCAGCAATGGGAATTAATATTTATTCACAATCAGTTCTGTAATAAGCACTGTGATAAACACTGGGAATAAAAAGATAAAACTGAAACCTTTCTTAGAGCTTACATTCTATCATGACCCTCATTTATTCATTTGTTCAATAAGCATTAAGTACCTACTATGTGCTTCAGCAAGGTACTGAGGATGCAAAAAGAAGTTAAAAATAATCCCTGGAGCTCATGTTCTCCCGGATTAAATGCCAACTTGGGTCCAAAAATACCACAACAGGACACACTTGAGACTCGATTTTTGACTATTACTAGTTTCTAGGACTAGTCAGGGCATCATATAGGTTTCACAGGAATTCATATCCCTGATTTTTTAAGGAAGTAAATGATTTCATTTAGGGGATGGTTAGATAACACAATACATGTAGTACAGGTCTTCGAGTCAGAAGAATCTGAGTTCAAATTTGACACTAGCTGTGTGACCTTGGACAAGTCACTTAAACCCTATCTCCTCCTCCCCAAAAAATAATAATACATTTTCATTCAAATTAAGAATAATCTATGAAAGAAGGAAACAATATCTAGTGATTTAAAAAAAACTTTTATTGATGCCTTTTATTTCCTTCATATTCATATTCATATATTCCCTGCCTTCCTGTTCAACATGGCACCTTCTCTTGTAATAAAGTGTAACAGTCAAAACAAAACATTCGATAAAGGGATCGCATCTGACAGAATATTCAACATACGGCCTCCATTCTTCTCCACCTTGCTGCTGATAAGAAGGAAATAGATGCATTACTGTTCCCCAGGACCAAGACTGTTTATTACAGTTACTCAGAATTCAACTTCCTTTCTATATATTCTTTATTTCTAGTCTTATGTATGGAATATTGAGCAGCCAATAGGAATAGGAATAGTCAAACTGAATCGCTTCCATTTGAATTGTCTTGGGAAGATTCTGAAGATCACCTGGCAGGATAAGATCTCAGACACTGAGGTCCTTTCTCCAAGTAAACTGCCGAACATCCCAACTCTACTGCAGAGAGCACAACGCCACTGGACTGGCTACGTTGCTTGAATGCCAAATGTACATTTGACCAAAAAATTATTTGATGGAGAACTCACATAGATCAAGTACTCACAAGGAGGTTAGAAAAGGAAATACAAGGACACTTTGAAGGTCTCGCTTAAGAACTTTAGAATCTATTACATGATATGGGAGACCCTGGCACAGGACTGCCAGGAATGGAAAGCCCTCCTCAGAGAAAGTGCTGTTTTATGAGCAAAGCAGAATTAAATTAGCTCAGAAGGAACATGAGATGCACAAAGTTAGAGAGGCACCTGAAATGTTCCTAGGGACTATTTTATGTCTGACTTGCGGCAGAGCCTTCTGAGCTCCAATTGATCTGATCAGCCATAGTCCCATACAGTATAACTCAAATAGAGTGATGTCATTTTGGTCCTTTTTGAGAACAAAATACAACAACCAGCCAACCAGTTACTAATCAGTGATAGTCAGTGTATGTAATATTCTCCTGGTTCTGCTTATTTTACTTAGCATCACATCATACAAATCTTCCAAGGGTTCTCTGAATTCCTGATATTCAGCAGCCAGTTTCTCATATTCATTTACCTCTAGAATAGCCAAAGCAGCTTTCAAAGAGAATATGGCAGGAGAAAAAGCCAGGAGCCATCAGCAAGCAGCCTTTCTTTCTGGGGGCCCATGACTGCCCCTGAGCACAGCTCCCTACTGAGAGCTTCTGTATTCAGCCAAAGACCCAGGAGTCAGACTATCACCTTCAGTGTCACAGACCACAGAATGTGGTACATCTCCTGTCTCATTTGTCCCATTTTCTTTCTTGCTGCTCCCATAGAGAAACTTGACCACATTTAGATAAATGTTGGTGGTTGGGAAACCAGCACTTTTACTTTAAAAAAAGGGGGAAAAGCATGTAGAAGCTAGCTGGGTAAATCACTATATTTAGAAATAGAATGTCCTTTGTTCACTCAAGTCAACATATCCTAAAACAGTCTTCTAGCTAGAAGGTCTAACTTTATATTAATGCTTTTTTCCCCCGATGCCTAATTGTCTCCACATTGTATTTAATGGGAAGATCATCAGAATGATACGCACTCCAGCAAAGTCACCAGACTGCTTTGGCCACCAGCTTCCTAGCTATCTGGATGATTTGTTGCCGTTCCCTTTTTTGAGGCACTGAAGAACCAGACAATATAGCAGCTTGTTTTCTCCTGGCACTGAGATAAGATATCACAGAAAATTTCTCCAGAATTTTCTTCTCCAGGACACACAGACCTGGAGATTGTTTTTTTCCTCTGTGTACCCATATCCCGTCCCAGTGATGATACAAATTATGGCCCTTATTTGAACTAGAAGGCAATTTTCTCTAGTTCCTGTGATCCAAAACATTGCCTTTTCGATGAGGATGCTTGCTAAACTTAGTCAGGCTGACTCAGCATGGCTTTTGACTCTTGGATCACCAGGAAATGTCACAGCTTAAGACTCCATGGGTATGGCCTTCAAGGATCCAGAGTGACTTCCTAACTACAGTGAGACATCAGAAGAGATTGTTAAATGAAGGTGATGTAATGGGACTCTTTGGTCCCCTGATCTGGGGGGAGGGGGAGAGGAGAGGAGAAAGAGGGAGCCTAGGTCAGAAAACCCTGAATCTTCTGGCTTTGGAATAACTCTCCTGATTCTAACCCACTACCCTCCACCCTTAATTCATCTGGAAATTGCTCCTTAACCTCAGTCATAAAATAAACATGTACTCCTTAGCCTTAAACTACAGGATAAAGGTTGCTCTGTCTCTCAATGCTTTGCTACTTTCCAATCAGAAACTTAACTTGCTTAAAATACTCAGTCTCAAAATAAACCCTTTTTTTTTTTTTTTGCCAACTTAACTTAGAAACTGGGACTGCAAATTTTTTTGAAAACGTATGACACCGACCTGGGGACCCTCAATGCTGTTAGAGTATCTCATCCCTCAACAAAGGAACTATCCACAGTTCTTATAAAAACTAAACCTCTTTCTTTGTTCAGTACATCATAGAGATTTCTTGACTAGGTAGAGATTCTTAAACTTTTTCCACTCCCAACCCCTTTTTGCTCTAGAAATTTTTAGGACCTCAGCATGAGGTACTGAATGGTAGGTGTGGTAGGCAGAGAGAAACTGAAACATTGATCAAATTATTCTCTGGGGCAAGCAGGAAGAAGGTTCTGATAACTGAGATCAATTTAGCTTCATGATCCCATCTTCTGTGGAGGTAATCCAGTCAGAAATGCAAGTTATGTCAAGTCCCAAGCTAAATTTTCTTTATAAAACAATTCATGGCCCAGGGCTTCACTAAAGCCTTCCTTTGGGTCAGTCCACCATTGGCACTCTGCCCCTCCTTTACCCCTCCCACATGCCACATGATATCTCTCCTAACTCCACCATGTTTTTCAACCCCTTTCTCCTTCTTATAGCTAACTCATTTCATCAGGGGGCTAAGTCCCATCCAGGATTTAGCCTGTCAGCTAACAAGTGTGCCCCAATCTCTTGAGTTTTCCCTTTCTACTGGGTAACTGAGTTCCACTAAGGAACTTGTCTTTCATATGCTCTCCCATTCTTTTTCATATTTACCATTCCTTGTGTCTATTGTATTCCTTCATTTTGTCTGTAACCTCTTCCTCTAAATAAACCTATCTTTTGCCAAAGAGAATAATCATTGTGAATTCTTCACATGAACAAATTCCAATTTTGCTGCTCTCCTAAAGCACATCTGGTGCCACATCGTTTGCTACATCAGCCACATCACCCGGATGGATAGGGATATAAAAGAGGTATACAAACCAAACATTTGCTTATAATAAATCATAATTTTGTGACCCCTACTTTCAATTACAAGATCCCAGGTGGGATCACAATCCATAGGTTAAGAAGCTGGGATTTAGATGACCTCTAAGATCTCTTCCGATGTTATATTTGCTTGAATTTGGGAACACAACAGAAAAGGCTCTTTGAGACTGAGGAATGGAGCACTAAAGCCTGAATGCTGGCTTTGCCAGATTTTTGTTTTTATTGAGTCATTTCAATTGTGTCCTCTCTTTGTGAATCATTTCAATTGCGTCTCCTTTCTGTGAGCCCATTTTGGGGTTTTCTTGGCAAAGATATTGGAGTGGTTTGCCATTTCCTTCTTTAGCCTAGTACTACCTGTGTAATCTTGGGCAAGTCACCAACAGCTAACTCCTCATCAGTTAAATCAGTTAAATGGCATGCCCCACTTCAAAATCTTGATCTCATCATTGTATTTTCTAAACATGCTAAATTGAGAAAATCCATTTAAAATCCTATTTAAAACTGGAGTAATTGACATAAATATCAGATAAATTAACTCATTTGAGCCCTTTCACAATGTTCTGAGGTAGATGCTACAAATATCATTATTCCACATTTCAGACAATGAAGAAGAAATCGAGAGTTTAAGTTATTTGCCCAGGGTTATACATCTAATAAGTGCTGGAACCAAGATCTGAGTCCCAAGTCGCGTTTTCTTTCTATCTTCCCACATCACTACTCTAAAAATAATTCTAATAGTCTACCTAGTGCTTTAAAGATTACAAAGGACTCTACATTTATTATCTTATTTCAGCCTCACAACAACATTGCAAGGAAGGCACTACAGGCAAATATTACAATCCCTATTTTACAGATGAAGAAACTTGAGGCTTAGAGAGGTGAAGCAGGATCAAACAGCTCGTAAAAGTCAGAGGCAGGATGTAAATGCAGATCCCTCTTCTCTTCTGGTGCAAGACTCTGCCTCACTTATATTGAATTGTCCCTTTAAGATACCTTGTTTATTTGCTTTACAGAGAACAAGTACTTTTAAAATATTTCTGAAACTATTGTTGAATTGAATTTATCTTATGTGATTCAGACAAATTTTACATATATATGTATGTATATAAAATAACATTTAATTTGCTACTCATCTGTACACATCTATTCTTAGATATTGTTGGCATAAAAATAAATTTCGGGGAAAGAACGAAATCCATGTGTTCTACATTAAACCCAAGGATCTATGCACTGGTTTAATTTTTTTTAAATAGTGGTATTTTTAATCTCTCCTGAGATCACTCTGTCCCAGCTAGAAGACATGTCAAGGTATTACAGTATGCTTTTTAATCTCAGAGTCCCAAGACAACAAGTGCTTAAATATTGAATTGCTTCAGAACCGTACAATATTTGCTTTTTCAGTATCTCCTAGATCTGACAAGATACAAAGCTTTTTCTTGGTCTTAATGAAGGATAGTTTCACATCCAAATACAGTGAAAATCAGATGTTATATCTATTACTGAACTGAAGGGTCCAGGGTAAAGCATTGCCAACTAAGACAATCACTGGCAAAAATCAAAGAATAAGGGACTAGATTTTCCCACTCCTTCCCTTACCTCCCTCCCTTCCTTCCTCTCTCTCTTCTCTCTTTCTTTCTTCCCTCCTTCCCTACCTCCCTCCTTTCCTTCCTTCTTTCCTTTCTTTTTCATTTCCTCTTTCTCTTTCTTTCTTTCCTCCCTTCTTTCCTTGTTCCTTTGTTCTATTCTATCTTCCTTCTCTCCTCTTTTCCTCCCTCTCTCCATTCTTTCCTTCCTACCTACATTCCTTCCTTTGTTATTTCCTTCCTTTTTATTTCTTTTCTTTTCCTTTTCTCCCTTTTTCTTTCTTTCCTCTCTTCTTTCCTCCTTCCCTTGTTCTATTCTATCTTCCTTCTATCCTCTCTTCCTTTCTCCCTCAATTCCTTCCATCATTATTTCTTACTTTCCTTTCTTTTTTCCTTTCTTTCTCTCCCTCTCTCTTTCCTCTCTTCTTTCCTTCTTCCCTAATTCTATTTTATCTTCCTTCTATCTTTATTCCTTTCTTCTTTTCTTTCTTCCTCCTTCCCTCCCTCTCTTCCCACCTTCTTCTCTCCCTTTCTACCTTTCTTCCTTTCTCTCTTCTTTAACATCCTTTTTCCTCTTTCTCCCTATCTTCCTTCTTTCCTCTCTTTCTGCCTGCCTTCCTTCCTATGTTCCTTTTTTCCTTCTTTCTTCATTCCTTTTCTCCTCCTTCCTTCCCTTCCTTTATTCTTTCCTCTCTTCCTTTCCTTTCTTCCTTCCTATTTTCTGCTTCACTTTTCACCGGTCTCATACTTACTATCCATGGCCATAGACAAATCTTTTCATTTCCCTCAGCCTCTGTTTCCTCATCCATAAAATGGGCATGATAGTACTTGCTATGAGAAAAACAATTGCTCTCACTATCCTTCTCCCCTTTTGTCCTTCCCTTTGCTTTTCTCCCCTTCTATCCCCCCCTCTCTTTTATTACTCCATTATTTTTCCTTCTCTTCTAGTGAAGCATTTGAACTGTCTGTTGGCTTTCCAGCACTATATAATTAACTTAACTCCTTTGACAATAAGTCTATAAGCTTTGTGTCCTAACAAGAAAAACCCAGATACATTTTTCATTTTTTGGTACACTGTTTACATTCAAGTTACCTGAGAATGTAAGCCTCTGATGTTACCTCAAGACTAGCTACCAGCCCAGCCCCTCTTACATGCACACAGGCTCAATAGGCTCAGAAGAGGAGTGAATGATTGTATTTACAAATTCTAAAAGATCATGTATAGATTCTGGTGGAAAGAGCATTGAATATAGAATCAAAGGAAGTATATTCTAATCCAGGCTCTTCCAATTTATTTTCTGAGTGACTTTAGGGAAGATACATCTCTGGTTTTGGCCTGTTTTCTCATCTGTTAGCATTATGAGCATTATTATATTCTCATCTGTTAGCATATCTGAGAGCATTATGAACTGGGTAAACTTTTAGGGCTTTTGGCCTCTTAACCTATGATTCCTAATGAAAATATACCAGATATTTCTAAGCTTTTGGAAAATAATGGCAGTGATGGCTAGTAAATGTTTAACAATCAGCAAAAAGTGTGCCCACACTGCAATATTACCATTTTTCTCCCATCACTTTATTAGCTTAGATAACCAACAAAACAATAAATCAAACCCTTATTTGCAATGTTTGCTGATTTCCAAGGCACAAATGCCCACACAGAAAATTTAACAATTGTCTCTCCCAAATGGTTTGAGCTGCCTCTGCTATACCTTTGTAATGCACCCTTGAGCAACCACCCCTCTAGAGATTCAGATATTTTCTGTGATTAGTAATGCTATCTCCTACAAGACTTCAACAGTCATGACCCTTCTACATTGGTAATCCCCTCGGAGAAGCTGAGTTAAAGGCAGTTCTAGTCATTGACATATGTCACTGTCTTCCATGAGCTTTTTTCCTACAGATCTCATCCACTCCAATCTGGTAGAAATTTCATTTTTAGCCCTGTTCAGGTGTCCAACATTGTCATATAACTAAGCCGTCAAAAGATGGCACTAATCCCCTTTCCCAGGGGACCTGCCCTCTAACAAACACTAGGAATATTTACATCTCTAACACATCTCAATTATTTTTTGCTATTATTGCTATCATTCTGAACTTGATAAATATCAACCAAAAACGAACATTTCCATATGCAAAAAAAAAACAATTACAAGGATTTACACAAAATTGCAAGTATCTATTATATATAGCTAGGATTTTTTTTTAGAAGTATATAATAATTCTTAGTTCTAAAACTGTCCCATTTGTATATATCTCCTTCTGGACTTCTTTCTGTTACCTTCTGCATATTTTTAAAGGCATCATTGACTCTTTGGTTAATTTTTTTTTCATAAATTCCCATTCCACCTTAATTCTTCCCTCTTTCAAAAAATAACAAAAACTCTCCTCTATAAAATATGTTTATATTACATATATGCTTGAACACACACACACACACACACTTAATATCATAGTTAGGCAAAGTAAATCCACACATTGGCTATATCCAAAAGTCTGTCTCATTCTGCTAGGCCATCATCTCTCTATCAAGAAGTGAGAAAGATGCTTCATCATGACTCTCCTAGTGTAATGATAGGTCATTGCATTATACCTCCATTGTTTTTGAGCTTTTTCTGAAAACCCATCTTCATAGCCCTAGTCTGTAAGCTACTTGAGAGCAGGAACTATCTTTTGCCCCTTTTTGTAACCCCAGCTTAGCATAGTGCCTGGTACATAGTAGCTGCATAATAAATGTTTATTAATTGACAAATTAGTGAAGTTTCTCAGAAGCTGAAGAAATGATTTCCCTTTGTACCTCATAAGTGGGTCTTTGTGTCTTTTTCTATGTAGACTCATGATGGTTTGTGGCCATATTTTTCCTCTTTCACTTATTCCCTAGAACTATGTTTGGAGGCTATCTCCCTCTGGGGCTTACTGCCACACGTAGAAGTATTAACTATTCTAACTCATGGCAAAAGATCATCTAAAAAAAAATCCTATGGCACTCCAGATCTCTCTTGTGACTGCATGCCTTTGCTGGTGAGGGATTTTACTGATACTTGAGCTCCTCCCTCCACTTTCATTGGATTCAGGACAGATGGAATCCAACTCTGGCTATTCTTAGAGACTAGATTCTATGGCTTTTGCACTTTGGAGCCTCCAACTATGGAGGGAGGCCATCCTGCTTCACCAAACTGTCTGAGAAAAACAACACATTATCTCTCAAGAAAAACAGACCAAGAATTAGAAAGGATCTCAGAGCCCCTCTAGTCCATCTCTTACCTGATCAAAAATCTCTCCTATGACTACACAGGAAGTAGTCCCCTGACCTTGGGTTGCCTCCAAAGGTGTTGGGGTTGCTCCTCAAAGAAGGTCTATGAGTTAAAGTTGACTCACCATCTGTCAGAAATGAAGCATTGGACACTCCTTCAGGTATGATTTGAACTACACGGCCAGTGATGTCCCCTCAGCCTCTCAATACTATCATTCTTGTTATTCTGTGCTGAAGAAGGAACCCAAGGCTTCCCAACACATCACATTCCACTTTTAAATTGCTCAAATCACTAGGAATTTTCCCCTTAAAACAATCCTAATTTTGCCTCTTTACAGCTAATATTCATCACTCTAAATGCTTCATTCTGAGTTTAACCAGAATAAATCTAATCCATCATTACTTTTACTATGAGTAAAAGGATGATTTGTCAGAACACAGGGAAGTGGTGATCTTGTATCACTTTGGGCAAGTGACTTGGTCTCCCGGAGACTCAGTTTCCTCTTCTGTCAAATGAGTTGTTCTGGATGATCATGATCCTGGGATAGTGATAGCTATAACTATGATTAGAGACCCAGCCCAATTCTATAGGCTGATTAGAATTTTTATAAACCTAATAATTTGTGGCCATTAATAAGCTATTATTAAGCATTGTACTATGTGCTAGGTATACAAAAGAAAGAAAAGCAGTTTCTGCCCTCAAGGAGTTTACATTTCAATAGGGAAAAGAATATGTAAACAACTAGAAGAAATCCACATTTGTACTAAGTAGATGAAAAGTTATCTGAGAGAAGAAAGCAGCTCTATAGGAAGAGGAACATGGAATTTGAGATAAATGTCAAAGGAAGTCAAGGAAGTAAAGAGGAAGGATGAGGAGAGAATTCCAGGCATAGGGGGACAATAGTGCAAATACAGAGTCTGGAAACAGTGTCATGTGTGAAAAGCAAAATAGACTAGTGTAGCCACAGAGAGCACACAGAGGAATAAGGCTTAAGATTGGAAAGGTAGGAGAAAGATATTAAGTAGACTGGCATTTGATCTTTGTTATGACATCAGAGACAGATAGTGTCATAATGCATAGACTGCTGGACCTGGAAGCAGGAAGATTTATCTTGCTTTATTCAAAACTAGCTGTGTGACCCCAGGTGAGTCACTTTACCCTGTTTACCTCAATTTTCTTATCTATAAAATAAGCTGAAGAATGAAATGGTAAACCAAGAAAACCCCAAATGGGATCATAAAGGGTTGGACACATTTGAAAAATGACTGAACACACATATAGACATGTGAGGGAATGTGATTTAAACAACAGCATTCCAGACAAGAGTCAGGAACAACTGGATTCCAATCCTGTCTGATATTCAGTGGCTTCTGAGACTTCCCTACTAAGATATTACTTTAGGTTTGGTCAGATTGCTACAGGGATTTTCCTACGTGGCTAAAATCACCTATCATATTAAGTCTAAGAATATTAGTCACACAATCATTTCACAAAAAAATTGAGCTGAGTCAGCTTACATGTGGCGAGTATGGCACCATTCAGCAACTTTCCCAAAAGGCTTGTAAAAAAGCAGGAAGTCAAAAAAGGAAATCAGGATGGCATGTCATGATTTTTTCTGATGAGAGGCCAGGAAGAGAAAAGTCAAAACGAAGATTTTTTGGGACCTCTTTTGTGTGTATATGTGTGTTTGTGAGTATATGTAGACACACAGACAGATAGATAGATGGATGGATGGATGGAGAGATATATAGATAGATAGGTGTATATGTGTGTATCATTCAATTTGTATGAAACAGAAGACATGTAGTGATAAAAACAATCACTGTAATTATACCCTAACACCAAATCCAAATGGATTATTCCCGTGTAAACCTTCAAGACCCCTGCTCACAAAAATCTTCAGAACCTGAAGATGACAGAGAAAAGCCAGATTATTTTATTTGTTTATTTTGAAATGGGTTGAATTTGGTATCTAGTTTTGATGAAGGACCAACATCTGGCCCAGTCTTTCTAGTATTGCCCTGCTCAATCAAGTCCCACCACTCAACAAGAGAGAAACAGAGCACCTGAGTTTGTGAGTCATCCCTCATTTATTAGACACTAAACTTCTTGAGTGCCAGGAGTGGTTTTTTGTTTGTTTGGGAAGTTGCCTTTCTTTGTAACCCCACAGTTTTTAAACAGGGGTCCTCAAACTACAGACCACGGGCCAGAGCAGCAGCTGAGGACGATTATCTCTCTCACCCAGGGCTATGAAATTTATTTAAAGGCCCACAAAACAAAGGTTTTGTTTTTACTGTAGTCCAGCTCTCCAACAGTCTGAGGGACAGTGAACTGACCCCCTATTTAAAAGTTTGAGGACCCCTAAGAAATACTTAATATACATGTTAGAGCAGCTAGGTGGCACCATAATGGATGAATTCAATCTAGCCTTAGACACTTATTAGTTGTGTGACCCTAAGCAAGTCATTTTATCCTATTGGTCTCAGTTTCCTCATCTATCAAATGATCTGGAGAAGGAAATAGCAAACAACTTCAGTATCCCTGCTTGAAAACCCCAAATGGGGTCACAAAGAATCAGACAACTGAAAACAATTCAACAACAACAAAACAACAAACATTTATTGACTGAATAGACTCGAAGTATACATAGACATAGAGCTGGAAGAAAATTCACATCACTTAGGGCTAAGGGTTCAAGTCAAGTCATCAAGCATTTATTAAGAAGCTACTAGGTGTCAAAACACTGTTCTAAGATCTTAACCATTTTTGTGTTATAGGTCCCTTTAAAAGTTTTGGTTTAATTCTCTGGATTATAGTATGTATATATATACATATATATGCATATATATAATTTATAAATTAAGTTAACTGAGATGAAGAGATGTGAGTTAGCTTGTCCAATGGAACACAACTAAGAATGGAATCCTAGATTTACAACTGGAAGAAAGACCACTGAATCGTGCCCCAGCATTTTACCCATGAGGGAACTGAGCTCAGAGAGGGGAAATGCCTAGACCAATATCACATAGGAAGTATAGGACAGAAGCAGGTTTTGAAACCAGGTCTTCTTCTCGAGTACAAATGTAGTATATTTTCCATTGTAGCATAAGGTGATCAGTGATTATGATTTGGGGCATCATCATCTATCAGGCCTGGGGAATCAGAGAAGGGGAGTGAATGCCTATCTTAGGTCATTAATTTATTTGTTTGATTCGTTTTAAAAATCATAATTAAGGAATTGTAAACAACTCTGATTTTCTAAATGACCCTAATTGAAATGTAGCAAGGATAAAATGAAAGTGTCGGAATTTTTTCCTGAGTATGTAGGGACAACAAGAACTGAGAATCTGGGCCGCCACCCCTGGGGACAGAGCCAAAGGGGTGAGTCACAGCAGCTGCTATAAAGCTTGATCTGAGAAGCTTTCATTCATTCATCAAGCATCTGCAGTGTGCCCATGACATGCCAGGCACTGTACTAGGTGCTAGAAGATACAGAGTCCTTGAATGTAAGGAGTTTTCATGGGAGGGATGGTGGGGGCAGGAGAAGGGGGAGAGTAGGAGAGCATGATAAAAATATGTATAAGTTTCAATTCCAAGAAAGAGGGCAGATCTCAAACTGAAACATCACATTCCCTTTGATTATGAATGTTGTTCTTCAGTCGTGTGGCCCCTGGGATCACAGCCCGCCAAGTCCTTCTGTCTTTCGCTATCTCATGAAGCCTGTCCAAGCTTTTATGACACCATCAAACTATCTCATCTTCTGCCACACCCTTTATTTGGAGAAAACTTTCCCAGACTGCCAAAAGCATCCATGATATACAGATAAGGCCCACAGAGATCCAGAGATGTGTCCAAAATTACACGCATAGGGATTTGGGCTCAGATCCTCTTGAATTCAATTGTGATCCTCTATTTTGTTCCATCCTGCTTAGGACCAAACAATACTAGCATGGGTTTTGCATTTGGTGTTTTGGGCTTTTTTTCTTCATGTTTCATTATCATTAAATTGTGGAATCTCAGGACAAGGAAAGAACCTACAGAGTTGTGTCAATCATCCCTCTACATTGGGCAACACTTTCTTTAAGGGACCTTGGAAAAATCTGCTGTCTGTCCTTTTCTTAATCATCCAATCAGCGATCAACATTTATTAATCTCTGACTATGCATGGACCAGGCACCAGGCTAGGAAATAGAGATAAAAATACAAAGGGAAAAAATAATCCCACTACTCAAGGCATTCATATTTTAAATACCCAGAGAAGCTTTCAAAAGCTCTCCCAGAAACTACTCATAGAAAATTAAGATTTAAAAAAATACAACATTAATCATTCAGTAAGTATTCCTAAGAACTCCCTATGAGCCAAGAACTGAGCTAAGTGTTAGAAATAAAAAAATTTTTTTTTAATTTTAAAAAAGGAAACAGTACCCACCCTGCCCTTGAATTTTGGGGGAATGTTTTACTTTTCTTAATTTGTGCTTTTTTAAATATCTCCATGATTTGCACAAGATGGATACTGGATAAATGTTCCTTAATTAATATTTACTTAGGGGAAGGGAAAGAAAGGGGAGGGGAGCAATCATTAATAGTATATAGTAACTAGTATATATATATATATATATATATATATATATATATATATATACATACATTGCTGTTACTGTTATATTGGTATCAAGGTGAGAGACTATGTGATAGAGAATATATATTTATAATATACAATAATATTTAATATAATGATATAAATATATATTTATAGAAATATATTCTATTTGTAGAAACATTTATAGAAATACATTTTTATATCATACATAATATAATTGCATGTATATATCTATCTGTCTATATCTATATCTATAAGGATAGATAAAGATATATATCTTGGATGAGATAATTTCTAAGGTTTCTCTCAACTCTAAATTTATAATCCTATAAACATCTATATTGACAATTAAGAGCCCTTGAAATGCTGCTATTTATACCTTTCCTTTTCTAGGAATCCTTTAAATTTGTCTGTTACATAAATTCACCAAGGATTCTCCCACTGTGGTAATAAAGCCACATAGGAAGAAAAAAAGAAAAGCTTATTTAAAAAAAAAACACCAAAGTCCATTCACAATCTAGGGACAAAGAGTAACAGGAAGGGGAGAGAAAGGATGTGTCCATTTTGTATTTTGACAATAAGCCAAGTATTAAGCCACAATTTATGTTCAGAACCTAAGCGGGTTTGGAAATAATGGTGATGCTTTCTTACCACTCTAGATACCATCCTTCAATGAAAGCTCTATTGTCTCATCGGGGATTCAGTTCCATCAATGCTTGACACCACTAAAACAAAAAACAAAAAATCAACTGAGTTTTCAGTCTCTGTGGGATAAATGGGTTCCATGGAGATGGGTAGAAGCTCTGTCATCTCCTGAGTCACTGGTGGACATGTGCTCCTTCCAATGGAGTCTGTTGACCTTAGTCTTAATCATGGAATCAGGCTCTGAAGGCAAAAGAGACCTGAGAGAGGTAGAACCGAGTTGTCCCTCATCCTTTCAACTAAGTAGATCTAAGTTTTTGTAAAGTCGGGTGTTCCCTCCATGGGAATCATAGCCCATTCATACTTGCCCAACCTGTCCATATCCTCCCAAAAACTGCCCATGGGAGGTCCACCCAATTTGCTACAAATACTGGAATTTTCTTCGTTTTTTTTTTTTTACTGACATTGAGAGAGTGTTACTCCACCTCCTCTTACTACTATCTCCACTACCACCACCACCAATAATTGTAATAATTATACAGATAGCATTTGTACAATGCTTTATGGCTTGCAAAGTGTTTGACAAATATTAACTCATTTGATCTTCATAATAACCCTGGGTGGGAGGTTCTATTATTATCCCCATTTTACAGAGGACGAAACTAAGGCTGATAGAGATTAAGTGACTTGTCCAGGATCATACCAGCTAGTAAATGTCTGATACAGGATTTAAATTTAAATCTTGCTGAATCCAGCATCTAGTAAAATAGGCTTTCCTTTTTTTTTTTTTTTTTTTATCCCTAGTAGTTGGCACATAGTAAGTGCCTAGTATATGTCTGTTGACTGACTCTGATCATTCATGTGTCATCCCATGACCTGGTCTATCACCTTGATACCAATATAATAACAGTAACAGCAACAACAACAATAATACCACCTAGCACATTCGTTAGGACCAAGGGGAGCATTTCAAATTCTACTATAGGGCTCAATCACATTATTTTGCCTTTCCATTCCCATTCCAACCTCTGAGACTGTCTTGATTAGTAAATCTTTGGTCAACCAAACTCCTCCCTGGACCCTGCTTTCATGTTTTCTCTCCCCCGAGACCTTAAAAGTCTTTCCCCAAAAAAAGCATGTTACTTAATTAATATGAGTCTGCCTCACTTAATCATATTTGGTTAAATCTGTGAGCTATTTCACATAATAAATGGCAAATCTTTGTAATCTGTAATAAATGTCTGATTTGATTGCGTCATGCCAATTGAACTATTATTCTCTCCAAATGTACTTCATACTTCAATAGGAATTCTTATTTTTTCCTAAGTTTAGAATACAATAAATGTTAATAAATAAAATAATATAAAATTTAAATGAAAAAAGTGTTCATTGGTTGTCTCCCTCCCTTGCCCCCAAATAGATTATAAGCTCCTTGAGGGAAATGATTGTCATATTTTTATATTGTATCCTCAACTTATAATACAATATCTTGCATAAAATAGGTACTTAATAAATGTTTGCCCCTGAATTGGACAGACATTAGTGTGATGACATGAAGAATTTGTTGTTAATGCTCAAGGAATTAATTGTACTCGTGGAACATAATGTCCTGTAGAGTCCCTAGAAGTTTCTGGAAGGACTCCAGTAGAGCAGGGTTACACCCTGCTACAAACATTAGTCATCGAAATGCTTCTTCCATGATGGATTTGGATTCAGAGGATCTGAGTTCAAATCCCAGTCTCTCCTTTGCTAGCAATGTGGCCTTATTCAAACCACAAAGAGAATTCTTAACGAAAAAACATGAGCCACTACCTCCCTTCCTTTTAATTTGTAACTCTAGGGTGTCTTGGACACTAAGAGGTTAAATGATTTGTCCAAGTTCACACAATAAAACGTAGAATTGGAACCCACATCTTCCCAACTAGCTGCTTTTCCATAGAGTGGCCAAGCTGCCTCTCAAATCAATTCAGATTAATCAACAATTGTGTATTCATTTAATAAATAATTGTTGATTACTTTAACTTAAATTGAATTGTATTGCTGGAGAACCATCTGTATGCAAACTCTGTTTGGAGGGCTAAAATCCAATAAGAATGGTCAAGTCTCAAAACTTAATACCCTCATCCATATGTGCAAAATGTTTGTGGCAGCCCTTTTTGTAGTGGCAAGAAACTGGAAACTGAGTGGATGCCCATCAGTTGGAGAATGGCTGAATAAATTGTGGTATATGAATATTATGGAATATTATTGTTCTGTAAGAAATGATCAGCAGGAGGACTTCAGACAGGCTTGGAAAAACCTATATGAATTGATGCTGAGTGAAATGAGCAGAACCAGGAGATCATTGTAAACAACAATAACAAGACTATACAACAATCAATTCTGATGGACATGGCTCTCTTCAACAATGAGACGATTCAAACCAGTGCCACTTGTGCAGAGATGAAGAGAGCCATCTACACCCAGAGAGAGAACCGTGGAAACTGAGTGTGGACTACAACATAGCATTCTCACCCTTTCTGTTGTTATTTGTTTGCATTTTGTTTTCTTTCTCAGTTTTTTTTCTTCCTTCTTGATCTTATTTTTCTTAAGCAGCAAGATAACTGTATACATATGTATATATATATATATATATATATATATATATTGGACTTAACATATATTTTAACATATTTAACATATATTGGACTACCTGCCAGTTAGGGGAGAGAATGGGGGAAAGGAGGGGAAAATTTGGAACAAAAGGTTTTGCAAGGATCAATGTTGAAAAATTACCCATGCATTTGTTTTGTAAATAAAAAGATTTAATAAAAATTAAAAAAAAAGACTTACTGCTCTCACACCTAATAACATAAAGGAAGATGACTCTAAAGTTACTGGGAAGGGAAAAGGGGGACATGGGAAATAAAGGCAAAAATTTCCTCTTTACACAGTCTTTCTTCCCTCCAAATAAATAAATCCTAATATAATAAAATTCACTATGAAAAGGGAAGAGAGAATATGAGAAGGAATGAATACAAGTGGAGCAGCAATGATATAAAAGCCAAAGGGTGGCAATAAAAATATATTTTTAAATAACAAAAGGTAAATGAGAAATTGTAGTACAGTAGCTAGAGAACCAGATTTTAAGTCAGGAAGATCTATATTCAAAACCTACCTTTGACATATCCTGGCTTGGGTGATTCTGGGTAAGTCATCCTCTCTTGGAGCACTCCCAGGCCACTTTCTATGACTAAATTGCATCAGTAGAAAGAAAGTTTCCTCCACTGAACAAATCATAGATCTGGACTTTTTTATTTTTATTTTTTCAGCAGAAGGAAAAAATCTAAAGGCAGGAAGACAGAAAGAGGAAATAAGAATAATGCTGACTGGGAGGAAAACCTCAGCGGGGAGGTGTTTCTCCCCAATTGTTAGTGCTTCCACACCCCAACTCCAATAATTTTATATTACTATGTTTTAAACCTGTGTACGTGTACTCCTCAGTAGAAACAGGAGGAATTATTTTTTATTTTTGTTTTGTAGACTTTTTACCCTCTCCCCCTTCTCTTTGTGCCTCCCATCACATAGAAGGCTCTCAATAAATGTTTGTGGCAATTGGATCAGATTGAACACAACTGAATGAAATTCAACAATTATCAATCGGTGTTTAATTTACTCCTTTTATCTGTGAAATGCCATTGCATTATCCTATTATTACTTAATGAAATCATTTCAAAATGGATCACACATGTGGTTCATCCATTGTCATCCTGATCATCTTCACAACATGACATCTGCCCTCCTGCTATCACCCTCATCTCTGGGTACCAGTATTTGGACCACCCTCATCCCCTGTTTTCATGGCTCATAATTCTTTATTTTCTATAGATGGCAGTCCACCTATATTCACTACATTTTTCTCCATTTGCCACTGGATTTCCTGAAGTTTCGAGTCTTCTGTCCTCGTGGCTTTGTTTATCAATGTTACTTTTTAATAAATGCACATATTTTCAGTGACCCTAAATCCCATTCTCCATAGAACTTAGCTATTTATTTCACAGACAGGTAATGTACAGAGAACTTCAAGTGAAACAAGAGCCATTGGGTCTCAGAGATCAGTTTTCAAACCCTATCTATAGCATAAAAATGCCTTGTCCTACCTAGATCATAAAATAACTACCACCACTACTAACAAAGAAAGATAGATACGCTTAATTCAATCCCTCAATGAACTCTATAGTCCAGACAAATGGACTTTTTGGCTGCTCTACTCAAATGGCATCTCATTTGTGCTGGCCACCTTGTCCCCTCATGGCTGGAATGTCCTACATCCTTATCTCAATCTCCCAGTATCCCTAGCTTCTTTCAAAACTCGGCTCAAGCTTCATCTTCAACATTCTCAGTCATGAGTATGACCCCCACCAAAAACAACAAATAAACAAATAAATAAACAAAGCTCATTGAGAGCAGGTAATATTTCCTTTAGATCTTTTTATCCTGATGTCTAGTCCAGTGCATTGAAGTTAGTGGCTACTTAATAAATAGATTGGGATCCTAAGGCAACAGATTCAGATCCTACATCTGATATGTACTAACTCCCTAACATTGAGTAAATACTTAAATCTTCCTGAGCCTATATTTCTTCCTCTGTAAAATGAGACAGTTAAACTAAATGGCTCTCCTTTCTACCTTTAGATCTGTGTTCCTGTGAGTATTGATTGTCTGAATAAGCAGCTCTTAATTATGTGTAAGATACCAGATGAGGCATGGGGGAATTCAAAGATGAATAATAGAGTTTTTTAAACACTTTGATCTGTGCTTTCTAGCTTTGGATGTTTGAGGGTTTTTTTTTTTTTTTTGATTGTCGTTATTGGTTTATTGTTGTTGAATTTGTGAGATCAAACCAAAATAATCCAGGGACTGTGAATGTTTAAAAAAAAAAAAGTACCTCAAAGCACTTATAGTCTATCGGGATGGGGTGAAGTGGATTGGGTGGGGAGGAGAATTCATTCATTTAGATTGCAAAATATGAGGTACAGAGAGATGAAGTCAAAAATGAAATCATACAAAGCACTCAAAGGATATTTGAGGAGGAAAACAGCACAGCCAGCTTATGGAGGAAATGAGAAGAGGAAATAACCCCTCAGTTGAGCCTTGAAGGAGGAGAGAGATTCTAAAAGTCAGAGATAAGGAAAGAGGGCATTTCTGGGACTGCGGAATGCTTTAGACAAAGGCACAAAAGCCAGAGATGGCTTGCTAAATTCAGAGAAAGTCAGCATCTATAATATATAGGATAATATCAAGTCTGAAAGATGGGATGGAGACAAAGTGTGAAATTTAAATGGTCAGGAATCAGGTAGGGTAGGTGCCATAAAATTATAGTTGTACAGTTGGACAGAACCTTAGAAGTTCATTTTATGGGAGAGGATTCTGGGAAGATGGCAGAGTGGGTTGGTAAATTTCAAGTTCTCTAGATTTCCCCCACAAATAGAACTAATTTGTACCTCAGAGCAAATATAGACTGGTTAAAAAAAAAAAAAAAAAGATTTGGGGCAGACCTGGGGCAGGATTAAGTGGTCTGAAGTGCAAACACCTCCAGGCTAGCTCCTCAGAAACATCAAGTGGGAACCCTATGACTAGCTGGATGTACCTGGAAACTCAGAATCACTGAGACTTTCACCTCCCAGACTATTTCTGGAGTTGGAGTTTGAATCCAGGAAGACTGAGGGAACCTTGCTGATTAGGAAAGCCAGGCCCAGCTGTGCTACAGAAGCTCAAAAAGGAACCAGCACACCAGGAGTGCAAAAGTAGTGGGGCAGGGACACTGCTGGCTGTGAGTAATTGCTGAAGGAAAGAGCTCTTGGAACCCTAGTTCCAGGTCAGAATGGAGAGTTGAAGCTTGAGGCACCATCCCCCCACATCATAATTAGAGGTGCTTACACTAATACTTCTTATTAAGAGAAAAATGAACTGACAAAGAAAGAACCCCATTACAGAAACATACTATGGGAATAGGGAAGATGGGAGTTTGTCTTCAGAGGAGGACACTGAAGTAAAAAAGAAAAAGAGCTTTTACCTTAAAGAGTAACATGAAATGGCTCCCTGACCAGAGAGAATTTATAGAATTCAAAAAAAGAATTTAAAAATCAAATGAGAGACATTGAAGAAAAACTAAAAAAAATTAAAAACCATCTAAGAAAAACAAGATTATGAAAAAAAATTAACAAACTAGAAAAGGAGATACTGAGTCTCAAAGACAAAAATAACTCCTTGCATATCGAATTGGGCAAAGGGAAGCCAGTGAAGCTATGAGAGATCAAGAAAGAACAAAACAGATTATAAAGAATGAGAAGATAGAACAGAATGTGAAACATCAGAAAAATCACAGACCTAGAGAACAGATCAAGAAGAACAAATTTAAGAATAATTGGACTCCCTGAAAATTGTGAACAAAAAAAAAAAGAACCTTGACACAATAATGCAGGAAATAATCCAAGAAAATTGTCCTGGAGTGATAGAACATGAGGGGAAAGTAGAAATAGAAAAAAAAATCTACCCATTACCACCTCAATAAGATCCTTTGTGGAAAACACACAGGAATATTATTGCCAAATTTTGAACCCCCCATATCAAAGAGAAAGTTTTGCAAGAAACAAGAAAAAAATTCAAATATGCTGAAGCTACAATTAGAATTGTATAGGACTTATCCACAGCTACAATAAAAGACCGCAGGTCATAGAATCATATCTACTGACAATCAAAAGAACTAGGCCAGTGACCAAAAATATCACCTCCAGTAAATTTATCCATAATATTGAGTGAGAACAAATGGACATTCAATGAACTTGCAGATTTTCAGGACTTTCTATTAACCAAACTCAAGCTTAATAGGATATTTAACATATAGGAGCCAATATCAAAGATCATTTTCAAGGAACTCAACATGGACAAATGGTTTATGAGGTTTATTATTGGAAATTTATACTATATGTTTAATATTCACATCAACAACAGGAGTAATTCAAAAGAAAGATTGGCAGAGTTAAGGCAAAAATAGTAATTACATTATACAAATGTAGTGCAGAAAAAGAACAGACATGGAGGCATTAGAGGGGGAAGAAGGATCATAGTTTTGAAAATCTACTCACATTGGGAATGGGTTTAATAGGTAATATTACATATATACCATTAAGGATATAGCATACTCCAAAATCTATAAAGAAATAAGGGGGGAAGGATGGGCAGATGAAAGCAAAGGTGTGGGAAGAAGACAAGGGAGGGATCCATGGGTGGGGGGAAGTTAAATAAGAGCAAACCATGTTAAAGAGCAGAATTAAAGCAAAGTCAGCAGGGATAGGAAAGATAGATGTGTGTATGTGTAGGGTGTGTATATGAGGGGTGTGTGTGTATGTACAAATTTATATATATATATGCATAAATATATCTTTTCTTAATTATAGCTCGCTTGGGGGTGGGGGGAGGAAAGGGGAAGAAAAAAAAATAAAGGTGAACAGCAGATAACAAAAGAACAATTTATGTGGTATATGAATGTTATGGAATATTATTGTTCTGTAAGAAATGACCAGCAGGATGAATACCGAGAGGCTTGGAGAGAATTACATGAACTGATGCTAAGTGAAATGAGCCGAACCAAGAGATCATTATATACGTCAACAACAATACTGTATGAAGATGTATTCTAATGGAAGTGGATTTCTTTGACAAAGAGATCTAACTCAGTTTCAATTGATCAACGATAGACAGAAGCAGCTACACCCAAAGAAAAAACACTGGGAAATGAAAGTAAACAGTTTGCATTTTTGTTTTTCTTCCCGGGTTATTTTTACCATCTGAATCCAATTCTCCCTGTGCAACAAGAGAACTGTTTGGATCTGCACACATACATTGTATCTAGGATATACTAGGACATATTCAACATATATAGGACTGCTTGCCATCTAGGGGAGGGGGTGGAGGGTGGGAGGGAAAAATCGGAACAGAAGTGATTGCAAGGGATAATGTTGTAAAAAAAAAATTACCCTGGCATGGATTCTGTCAATAAAAAGTTACTGTAATAAAAAAAGAACAATTTACAAGTAAGCAAAGAAAAAATAGACATTCATGAATATGAAATTCTTGAATGTCTTCTACTAATATATATATACTTTCTTGATCTGGTAATTTGTTGTTATATATTTTGAATCCTCCCTGATGTTCTACTGGGCACATGACAATGTTCTGTTCTGTTTTGTTTTGTTTCATTTTGTATTCTTTTTCCTTTTTCACCATTTTGTTTTTTTAAAAATAAAATATATTTTTTAAAAGAAGCTCATTTTACAGAGAAGGAAAAAAAAAGCCCATAGGGGTTAAGTGACTTGCCCAATATCACACAGCTAGTATGTATTGTAGCTCGAGCCCTAAGAATCCAAGTTCAATCTTCTTTCCACCATGACACATACACCCAGATCTTAATTCTTTCTTATATAATTCTGCATCTTTCTATACAATTTGGTGACCTAAAATCAATAGTTCTTATAATAAGTTTGCTCAGACGTTGCAAATTATTTCTTTTGGGAGTCAACATTAAACATGGAAAACTTTACCACAAGGGAGGTATTAGGTTAGGAGAGAATGATGGTGATGGACTAATCATTGACACCAGAATCCCTATCAACATACAGCCATCCCTGGCTCAAGGTCACTTTGGAATGTGTCAGCAAAGCAGGAGTATGGAGGCAAGGAAGGGAAAATGAGGAAGAGGCGAGAGAGAGAATTGGGGATGTAAAAACTGAGGTAGAAATCCTTTGATCTCTTCTTTGTTTGATGCTGAACTGATGTCTGTCACTGACTGAAAGCCAAGTTAGATATTTAGAGTTTTGATTACCAGATCTGATAGGTATCACAAGGAAACAGAGCTCTAATTGGGAGGTGAGAGATTAGGCGATTGGAAGAGATTTAAAGAAGTAATGTGGATATAAATACCTTCTCAGAGTCTACAGAAAATAATTCAGTTTTTCTTAGATGGCTATTGGCCATCTCCTAAGTTTTTTGATCCTGCCTGACTACTGCCCACTGAGTTGGGCAAATACTGGGGAAATGTTAATAAAAAATAATTTGGCAGGATTGACCGTTTGCAGAAGCCACCTGAGAACTGAGAAAGGAAAGAGAACACCAAATAGCCTCTGGAAGCAGACAGAAAAAGGCCTGAAACATTGATGAGTTGCTCCTGTTACTTACTGGGAGAGACCATGAAAATTCTATTAATCCCCCCCCCCCCCAACCAATCTCTCAATAAAACAAACATTAATGAACCAGCCACCATGTTCCAGGCAATGTACTAAACATTGGAAATTCAAAGAAAAAAAATAAGATAATACACAGCTTATTGTATGCTAGAGGGAGGAAGCGTACATATGTGCTCTCTCTCTCTCTCTCTCTCTCTCACACACACACACACACACACACACACACACACACACAAAAGACTAACAATAAGGGGACATAAGGATAAGCTTACTAGGAGATGGCCTCTGAATTGTATTTTGAAGGAAGCTAGGGATAAAACCAGATGGAGATGAGGCAGAGAGCATTACAGATATAATGAGCAGCAGAAGGAAGGAAGGAAGGAAGGAAGGAAGGAAGGAAGGAAGGAAGGAAGGAAGGAAGGAAGGAAGGAAGGATGAAATAAAGGAGGTAAAGTATTAGATTTATGTGGGAAGACCCAAGTGTGAAATCTGCCTTGGATACTTGTCAGCTATATAACCCAGCATAAGTCATTTACCTTCTGTTGACCTCAGTTTCTAATCAATAAAATAGGGATAGTAATAGAATCTATCAGATGGGATTGTTGTGGGGTTTAAATGAGATATTTTTACAGCACTTTGCAAATTTCAAAGTGCTTTTAAAAAAGCTAGTTGTCGTTATCGTCATCATCATGGTGACCATTATCATTCTACCTGAAAAACTCAGACTTTAGTTTAGGAATAATGAGGCAGCTAATTGTGCAAGTCTTTCGCCATTCCTATGATTGTACTTCCATTTCCTATACTCTGAAGAGTCTCAACCTAAAAGATTCTCCCTCTGTTGTAGCTTTAGCCAGGGTTCTCAGTGACTGACCCACAGCAAACAGGAATCTCTGAACCTCTCTTCCTTTAGTACAAAGCCCAGTCTTAATTTCCATTAAGAGTCTTGAGGGGCTTGTAATAAACTGGACCAGATCATAAATCTCTGATTCTTGGAAATGTTCCCTTCACTTCTGTCCCTGTTCATAGTTGTGGTCATCTCTGGAGGGAACAGCATCCTCTGTTCCACCCACGGATGCTTGGGATCCTTTACTGACTCATCCTAGATAATTATAATGAGAGTCATAGTTTGGGGTCAATGGGCTAAAAGTTGGTAACTACAAGAAGTTTCTGCCCCTATTTCCCTATTGCTTGTAAAATGGTTTCCCAAGTCCCATGAAAGTCACAAAACTGAATTATGATGGAGAATAGAGAGGGACCTGAGAAGTCATTGGTTCCAATAGAACTCCAAGGGATGTAAACACTCTAAAATAGAGTCTGTCGCCATTGGTGATAGACATACCTCCCTCAGGACATCAGAGGAGGTTTTCTAGGGGCATTGGCCTCTGCAATGAGAAGATTCCGTTGTTGCATGAAAGTGATGAATTTAAAATCAAAAGTCCTAGATTGGAATCCTAGCTCCCCTTGCTTCTTTCACGACCAAATGCCTTTGACTTTTCTATGTATCAGTTTTCTAATTTGTAAGATCTTGGAACCAATGACCTCTAAAGAAGACTTCTAGCTTTCTAGACCAATAATCTCATAGATTCAAGTTGATTCAATAAGCATTTATTAATTGCTTACTATATACCACATACTATAGAGGTGTCTGAAGCGGTTGGGTGATATGGGAAATAGAGCACCGGGCCTGGAATCATAAAAACCTGAGTTCAAATCTAGTCTCAGGAAAAGACTAGTTGTGTGACCCTAGGCAAGCCTCTTAACAGCTTTCTGCTTCAGTTTCCTCATCTGTAAAATAGCGACTAAAAATAGTATTTATTTTTCCAGCTTGTTGTAAGGATCAAATGAGATATTTGGGAAACACTCAGCATGGAGTAGGTATTAAGCAGTAAGTAGGTGCTTAATAAATGCCTGCTTCCTCCCTTCTTACCATAGAGAATAATTTCAATAAACAAAGATGGGTGGTCAGAATGTGGAAGTCCCTCCGTTTTTCGCACTGGTCTGACCACATATGGAATGTTAGTTTCAGACCAAGGCGCAAGACATTGCCAAAATGGCACGTGTCCAAAGGCGGGAAGCCAAAATGGTGAAACTACAAAAGACAAGGCCATACAAGATTGTGTTGAAGCAACTAGGAATGTTTCACCCTTGAGGAGAGAAGTCTTCTATGGGGACATGCCGTTTGTATCCACATATCTGTGGAACCATCACGTAGAAGTATTCGACTTGTTCTGGCTTGTCCCCGAGGGCAGAACTGGGGACCAAAAGGGGAAGCCTCCAAGGAGTGAATTTCAGCTTGAAATAATTATGACTAATGGAATATAATATGACCATACAATAATCCAGTCTAACAATTAGTACCCTGGGTTCTTGCAGAACTCTGGCAGAAGCAGATGACCAGTTCTCAGGGGGCGGTCGAGCAGATTCATGGTTAGATAGGCTAGACTAGATGACCAGATAAACTTAGACCATATTAAGACACTGTAATTATGGTTTTCCTTGGGGCATTAAGAGAATGATCCTTGCAGCTACCAGCCATCATCACAGTCTTTTCCCATTTACCCCCTTATTCCACAAAAAGAGGAAAACAGCAATTGTCCCAGGAGGCTCTCCACCAATCTATACTGTAAAGGGACCATTCCTAAGCTCCTAGATGTCAGAATTCCAAATTGGTCACTGTCAGGCACTATGCTAAGCACTGAGGATACAAAGACAAAATTAGTTTCTGTCCTCAAGGAGCTAATATTCTCACATGGGAGACAACATGTAAATAGCGAGTGTATACAAGATATATACAGAGCATGTGGAAAATAATCTGAGGGGGAACATGGAGAGAAATAAACATTTTGTACTGTAGCTTCTTGTGTACCAGATACTATACTAAGTGTTTTTTATGAATATCTCCTTTGATCCTCACAACAACCCTATGAATGCTATTATTATTCCCATTTGACAGTTGAGGAAACTGAGATAGATAGCAGTTCAGCGACTTACCATAGATCAATAAGTATCTGAAATGGGATTGGAACTCAGATCTACCTGTCTCCAGCCCTATGCTCTATCCATTGCATCAGCAGCTGCCTCTAAAGGCAAGGCAACAGTTGCTGGAGGAGTAGGGGAATGGTGGGAAAGGTCTCCAGTTGAAGGTGAGATCTGAGCTGACCCTTGAAGGAAAAGTCAGAAGGTAAAGGTGAGGGGGGAAAGTGCTTCCAGGTATAGGAAGAAGCAAGACAACATTCCAGAGATGGAATTTCATGTTCAAGGAATTACAAAAGGATCAGGGTAGTCATATGACTGAAGAGAAAAGGGTATAAAAAGATAAAATAGTTAAGAAGAGGCCAGATTGGGAAGAGCATTTAGCACCCAAAAAAGTGTTATTTATTTGATTGTGGAGGCAATAGGGAGCCATGGTAGGTAATAGGAGACTATTGGAGTTCATTGGGAGTTAATGACATAATCTGATCTATGCTTCAGAAAAAAATCACTTTGGCAACTGCACCAGGAGGATTGAAATGGGGAGAGATTTATTAGCCACTCACCATCTCTTCTTCTTCCCAGCCTCATAAAGGATTGGTCCAGACCCTCTAGGGCAGAACTTCTTAAAACATTTTTTTCACTTGTAATCCCTTTTCTCCAGAGAAATTTTTATGCAACTCCGGGTACATAGGTATATAAAATAGGTATACATATCAAATATTTACTGATAATAAATCATAACCTTGAGATTCCCACACTCCCCAGATGGAGTCCTGACCCAGAGTTTAATAAGCTTTGCTTTAGGGCACCCCATTTCTTAGTGGCACCTCATCCACTGCTGAACTATCTTCTGTTCCCCTTGCTCCAGCTGGATCAAATGCAACAGCTCCTACTTACAGCTCTGAGGAAAGTGGACCCCACTGTATTATAATGGACTAAGCCCAAGATTTGGCTTCAGAGGATCTGCATTCAAATCCTGATTCTGCAATTCCCTAATTAGTCTAGAATAAGCCACTTCCTCTCTCTGATACTGTAAAATGATGTCAAGAAATCTGTAAAATGAAGAGTTAGACCAAATGAGACCTAAGAATCCTTCCAGTTTTAAATTCTATTTCCTGGAATCTAAGAAATGATGCTTGAGATGGCCCCTGTAGGGATGAGTAAACCCTTGATAAATGGAGAAAAGTCTGGAAGAATTGTGGTAAGGATTATTTAAGATAAAATTAACAGATGTGAGAGGTTAAAGGGGTGGGGCACATATTTTTTCTTCTTGGTCCCTCCACCAAAGGAAAAAAAAGGAAGGGGGAGAAAAGACATATCCCTAAACTTCACTTCAATACTCTTTAGGATCACAGGATGTAGAGTGGAAGGGATATCAGAAGTCACCTACTCCAGTGTTCTCATTTTACGGACGAGGAAACTGAGACTTAGGGAGTGACATGACTAGCCTAAAATAGCACATGTACTAAGTGTACAAAATAGCATTTGAACTCAAGTGCTCCTGTGCCACATTGGAATATTTCATAAAGACGGCATTGAAGGTTGACTTTGAAAGATGAAATGGACTGAGAAGGATTCAGGCAGAGGAATTAAGTGGCAAAGCTCAGGGGGGAAGTTTATGTCTACTTAACTAGGAGACTCTAGAATTTTATAGCTAGAAGAGATCTTACAGATCATGTAGGCCAGTATCTTCCTTTGACCAATGAGGAAATGAGGCCTTAATTGCTCTAGGGCCATGTACCTCTTTTGAGGCAAAAGCAGAATTAAATCTAGGTTTCCTAAAGCTCAGGTCAATTCTCTTTCTTCTATATAACAAAAGCCAGTTCTTGGTTCTAGTCACTAGATGGCATCATTGGCCTAGGGCAGCTTGGCTGATGTCCAGGAAGATTAGCAGAGAGGTAAGGGCCAGAGGAGGAGAGGCAGCTTGAAACAGGACATTCATGAATAGTTACTGGGAGTTCATACTGTGTAGGCTGCCTTCCTGTGCCAGGGTGTTACTGGAGACATATTAGTGTTATAATGTGCCACTTGGTCTTTGGGGGTAAGACCTTGTTAACCACAAAGGAAGGAAATGCTAAAATTCCTGTTTTGTTATCTATGTACAGGAAGTCCTTTTCCCTTTTTAGTGTGGGTCTGATGTTCCTGGGAGCCATGATAAACCATGCAACAGAAATCTTTCTCCAAGGCCAAATGGAAGGATTCCTTCAGGGACGGACAGATAGACTGCTCAGGCAATGAATACTAAAGGAAGTTCTAGGTCTAGCCCTGAATTTGGCTGCCAAAAAAAGGAGAACTTCCCTCTCTTGAAAATTAATAGATCTAGGGGCAGCTAGACCAGACCTGAAGTCAGGAGGACCTGAGTTCAAATCCAGCCTCAGATACTTAACACTTCCTAGCTGTGTGACCCTGAGCAAGTCACTTAACTCCAATTGCCTCGGTGCAAAAAAAAAAAAAAAAATTAATAGATAATAAAGGGAGGAAAAGCAGAAGAATTTTATGCAAAGCAGAGAAAAGTATCCAAATGACTTTGCTCATCAAAATGATCACTTCTAAATAGGGACAGGACAGAAATCTATAAATTAATTGATATGGGAACTTCCAAATAAAGAACCATTCTCTAGCAGCGAAGGTCAGAACCTTCTCTGCAGCTACTAATCTTGGAAATTTTCCTGAAGCAGAGAGAGTGAAGATTTGTCCATTCATACAGCCAGAATGTCTCAGATGGCTAGACTTGACTTCTGAGGTCTGAGGGTGCCTCTTTATCCATCTCACAAGGACTGCAAGGTACAAGTTGCTTCTATTCAGAAATCTCATCATGAGAAGCTTCTAAATTGTTCATATAATTCATCATTATGAACTTTCATCTCTTCAGATAGAACACATCCTAAATCGTTACCATCACCATGGAATTATAGATTTAGAAAAGGAAGGGATTGTAGAGACCGTAGGGATCAGTGCCATTATTGTGTATTTTGAGAAAATTGATATACAGATTTCAAGTGGCTTGCCTGTGTCAGAGGACACTAATCCCTACTTTTTAAATCCACCGAGTTAAGATTTGGCTCCTTCAAGATTCGTTTCAAGTATCATGAAGCCTTCCTTGGTCCCACAGTTATGATTTCTACAGAGAAGCAGTGAGATACAAGGGTACATATGCTAGATTTGGAAACAAAGGACCTTAGTTCAAATTCTGCCATTTAGTGTGTTATTTAAACATTTGGATGTTATTTAATCTCACTGGACCTCATTTTTCCTTGACTTTTAATATTCTTTTTAAATCTAAATGTATGATTCTTTACTCTTCTTCACATCAATATTTAGCTTATCTCAGTGTCTGGCACATAGTAGGAGCTTTAAAAATATTCATTGACTGACTACCATTTGGATCCTTCCAATTGTATAATCTGGATTTGTTTGTCTGATGTCACAGAGTAATAGAATCTTAGATTTTTCAATGGATCTCAAAGGCTATCTATCTAATTCCTCCCACACCAACAGGAACCCTCTCTCCTGATTCCCTGACAAGTGGTCATCCAACCTTTGCCTGGAAACCTCTAGTGAGGGGAAACTCATTACCTCCTCAAGCAGCCCAATCCACTGTGGGCTAGCTCCAGGATTAGGAAGGTTTTGCTTACATTAAGATAAAGGTCATTTCTATATTCTTTAGGATTACAGGATATAGAGTTGGGAGGGATATTAGAGAATACCTCCTCAACATTCTCATTTTACAAATGAGGAAAGTGAGTTGTAGAAAGTGACATGACTAGCCTAAAATAACATGTGGAGTAAGTGTACAAAGTGGCATTTGAATTGAAGTCCTCCTGAACCACATTGTAATATTTCATGATCTCAGCATTGAAGATTGACTGAAGTGAAATAGACTGAGAAGAATTCAGGCAGAGGAATAAGGGGCCAAACCCAGGAATAGGGTCTGCCTCTATTTAACTAAGAGACTCTAAGCAAGTCACTTCCTCTCCCAGCTTAGAATGGTGATTTGCATACATTAAGTGCTTACAAAACAGTTTCCCATCCCTCCTTTCCCTATCCTACTCCATAAGCCTCAGCTGGCTCTTGGGCAGAGCTGCTCTGTGTTGATTGGAGAGTAAGCAAATCAGCCATAGTTACATAGAGGCAGGGAGTCCGTTGGTCCTATTGTCAGAAGATCTGAATTCAAATTTTACCTCAGATGCAAGCTTTGTGATTCTAGGCAAATTATTACTCTCTGCCTCTCTTTCCTCATCTATAAAATGGGGATGCTAATAGCACCTATTTTACAAGTTTGTTGTAAGGATCAAATGACATATTTGTAAAGTACTTTGCAAACTTCAAAGTACTCTATTCATGTTTGTCATTATGACCGTGATTTTACTCCCTTTGAGCCATGTATTACTTGGACATGTAATACCTGCCTTTACTGGACCACCAATTCCCTCATCTCAATCAGAGTACCAATTCTTATTGTTCATTTGGGGTTTTCTTGGCAGAGACATTAGAGTGATATGCCATTTCCTTTTCCAGCTCTTTTTACAGATGAAGAAACTGAGAAAAATAGGGACTTGTCCAGGTTTTCATAGATAGCAAATGTCTGAGGTCAGATTTGAACTCATGAAGATAAGTCTTCCTGACTCCAATCTCAATGCTCTATGCACTATGGAGCCTAACTGACCAGTCTCTTCTTATTGTAGTCTAGTCTTTTGTGCCTTCTGGAACCTCATTCTATCATTAACAAAGTGCCCTCTATTATTTCAAACTGCTCTTTTTATCATGTTCTTTCCACTTTCGTGCAATCATGCAAACCTGGTTCTCCCCAAGACACTCTCTCTAACCAGATTCTCTAATACTGAATATACCTTCTCTTATGCATCCCCTTACTCCCCCCAAACCAAACCCCTGGATCAATGGGGAGGCAAAGGAAGGCTCTCTGAGACTTTTCAGCCTCTCCTTGTGGCCCTGGTACTCAGTTATCTCTTCTCGGATATTTACTGTATCCAGAAATATTCCCTAGTCAGATCCTGGTGGCTGCTATCTGCTGGCAGGTAATTCTCTCTACTTCCTCAAGAAGTGCATTCCCTACTAAGCCCAAAGGGCCGTCAAACTGTGCAAACCCTTTGAACCAGCAGTACCATTGTTGACTCTGCATCCCAAGGAAATCGTAAAGGAAGGGAAAGGAAAGGACTCACATGGGCAAAAATATTTGTGGCAGCTCTTTATGGCAGCAAAGAATTGGGGAGTGGCTGAATAAGTTGTAGTATATGAAGGTAATGGAATATCATTGTTCTATTAAAAATATCATTGTTCTACTAAAAAAAATTAGTGAACAGTCTGATTTCAGAAAAGTCTGGAAAGATTTACATGAACTGATGCTGAGCAAAATAAGCAGAACCAGGAATACAATGTACACAGTACTAGTAACATTGTGTGATGATCAACTATGATGGACTTAGCTCTTCTCAGCAATACAGTGATCTAAGACATTTCCAAAAGATTTATGATGAAAACTGCCATCTATACCTAGAGAAAGAACTATGGAAGCTGAGTACAGATTGAAGTATACTATTTTTAGTTTTTTGCTGTTGTTTTTTTTCTTTCTCATGATTTTCCTTTTTGTTCTGATTCTACTTTTACAACATAACTAATGTGGAAATATGTTAAGGGGCGGGTCAATTCTCTGAGAGCCTCTATCGCTATGGATCATAGCATCTGAAGGAGTTGCAAGGCAGCCTTTGCTGACACAGGTGTTGCAGACTGGGAATGAAATAAATTGGAGGCAGAAAGAAGAGGAGAGAGGTCAGATAACACAACAGCCTCTCAGTCAGAGAGATCAGAGAACAGTAACTGTCTCTCAATCTCCATATATCATCCTCACACAAGAGGAGATCCATTCTGCAGGTCTGGATTGGATCTCCAGCAGCCACTGTCAGGTAGCTCCTGTGTAATCCAACAGCTCTTGTGTATTTCAACATATGGCGCCCAACATGGGGCATACAAGAAGAACCAGAGCTGTTCCTGAGAAGAATACTTCCAGAGTAATTTCGGTAACCAGCGGGGAAGGAAAGGAAGAAGAGCCCCAGTAAGACTTTTTTAGTCGGGGTAATTAAATGGGCCAACACATCAAAGGGCTGAGCCAGGAAACTGATGAGAGACTTAAATGCCTATTTTGACTATAGTCCTCTTCTCCGTTTGAAAGTTTGCCTCCATGATAAGATCAACACTTGCTACAAGCATCCAGAAGTGATGATAGTGCTGCTTGCATTCCTCAGTGTTCAAACCATGCCGTGGAAAGAAAATAACAGCAAAAAACAAAAACAAACAAACAAACAAACAAAAAAAAACAGGGAATTGTTAAGGGGCAGGTCAATTCTCCAAGAGCCTCCAAAGCTATGGATCATAGCATCTGAAGGAGTTGCAAGGCAGCCTTTGCTGACACAGGTGTTGCAGACTGGGAATGAGATAAATTGGAGGCAGAGGGAAGAGGAGAGAGGTCAGACAACACTACGGCCTCTCAGTCAGAGAGGTCAGAGAACAGCAACTGTCTCTCAGTCTCCTTGAATCATCCTCTCACAAGAGGAGATCCATTCTGCAGGTCTGGGTTGGATCTCCAACAGCCACTGTCAGGTGGCTCCTGTGTAATCCAATAGCTCGCATGTAGTTCAACAGAAATATGTTTAACATGACTGTAAACCTATATCAGATTGCTTTCTATCTTGTGGGGAGGAGGAAAGGGAGAGAGAAAGAAAAATTTGGAACCCAAAATCTCAAAAAGATTAATTTGAAAAGGGAAAAAATAACATACTATTAAGGAAGCGGGGAGTGGTGGGAGTTCTTTCCCTGGCTGCCATCTACTCTTCTATCTCAACCCTGTCCTTGAACTTGAGAATTTCAATTTACACATTGGTTGGTGTCCTTTCAGATAACTTGTCTTCCCAGCTCACATACCTATTCAATTGTATTCTCAATCAATTAACAAATCATAAAGAATTTATTGTCATACTGTGTGCAAAGCACTGTGCTTTTAGTAAAACTAGTATCCACCTCAGTGAGCTTAAATTAGAATGAGAGAGACAACATTTACAAAAATATGCAGTGTAGAAAGAAGATAACTTTTAGAGGGGATGGTTCTAGCATGTAGGAGAATGGGGAAGGCTTCCTGTAGATGATATTCCAGTTGATTCTTGATGGAAGCCTGGAATTCAAAAAGTATGTGTGTAATATTCAAGGAAAAGCAATTAGGACAATTTGTTGGATCCCTCCACACTCCAATATCTTACCCTTGATCTCAAGAAATATCAAATCAGCATTGCCACAGTTACTGGGAAGAGTATGACAGTCTATTATACAGTCGTCTTCCATGACCTATCCTACCTTCAGTGTCCTGAACTGAACTTAGAAAATTTTCCATAACTTAGAAAATCTGATCATAACTTCTTATTCTACCTAGCTCCCTCTGGGTTTCCTCCCTTCTAATTCTGTTATCTGTCCTCCTACAACTTCTAGTCTGTCCAATCCCTTCTGCCTTCCCAGATAGGATGAGATAATGTTTGGGTCATAGATTTTGAACTGGAAGGGATCTATAAGAAATTGAGTCCAGTCCCCACAGTTGAAAGATCAGGAAACTGAAGCCGGAAGAAATTCAATGCTTTGTCTAATTCTAATATACTATGAGTCAGGAGATTTGTGCAATCCTTTCCAATTTTAAGACTGTGTGTCATATAACATTCTATGACCTCATTTTCCTTCCAGTCCTAATGTTCTATGCTCTAAGGTTCCCTCTAGCAACCACTTCCTATGTTCTATAATCTCAGGCTCTTTCCAACTGGACATTCTATAGAATCTAGGAATTTTATAGATTGCTCTTGAAAGGAGAAAGATCTGAGTTTGAATCCTACCTCAGAAACTTATTATTTGTACACCCCTAAACAGGTCATTTAACCTCTCTGTCTTTATTTCCTAATCTGTAAAAATGATGCCAATAATAGCATCAACTTCCCATGATTATTGTGAAGATCAAATAAGCTAATAAATATAGAAAAGACTAAATAAATGTTAGCTATACACACTAACATTCTATGTCTTCAGATCTTTGCACTTCTGTGCACATTCTGTGTTCTAAAAGATTCCCTAACATTAACATTTTATTTATTTTATACCTTACTACATGGAATTTTTTTATTCTACTTTTTAAAATTTCAATGGTATTTTATTTTTTAATTACATGTAAAAATGGTTTTCAACATTCATTTTTGTAAGATTTTGAGTTCCAATTTTTTTCTCTTTCCCTCCATCACCTTCCCCCTCCCCAAGACCACAATGTAGGTTATACATACACAATTCTTTTAAACATTTCTATATTGGTCATGTTGTGAAAGAAAAATCAGAACAAAAGGGGAAAACCATGAGAAAGAAAAAGCAAACCCCCCCAAAAATGAAAATAGTATGTTTTGATCCACATTCAGTCTTTATAGTTCTCTCTCTGGATGCAGATGATATTTTCCATCTCAAGTCTATTGGAATTATCTTGGATCAATATCTCTCTGAGAAGAACTAAGTCTGTCATAGTTGATTATTTCATAATCTTGTTATTGTGTAGAAAGTTTTCCTGGTTCTGCTCACTTCACTCAGCATCAGCCAATGTTAATCTTTCCAGGCTTTTCTGAAATCATTACATGGAATTTTTAAAAATAAATTTTATTGCTTTCTTTTGTTTTTATGTTACCTAAATTTCTCCTTGTATTACTTCTCTAACCTTTTCTGCCTCACAAAAATCCATCCTTTTAAATTTTTTTTATTATAGCTTTTTATGTACAAGATATATGCATGAGTAATTTTTCACCATTGACAATTGCAAAACCTTTTGTTCCAATTTTTCCCCTCCTTCTTCCCTCTCCCCCAGATGGCAGGTTGACCAATACATGTTAAATATGTTAAAGTATATGTTAAATACAATATATGTATACATGTCTATACAATTATTTGGCTGTACAAAAAGAATTTGACTTTGAAATAGTGTTCATTTAACTTGTACAGGAAATCAAAAATGCAGGTGGACAAAAATAGAGAGATTGGGAATTCTATGTAGTGATCCATACTCATTTCCCAGGGTTCTTTCACTGGGTATGGCTGGTTCAATTCATTACTGCTCTTCCGGAACTGATTTGGTCCATCTCATTATATATATCAATATCCATTGATCATTATATAGTATTGTTGTTGAAGTATATAATGATCTCTTGGCCCTGCTCATTTCACTCAGCGTCAGTTCATGTAAGTCTCTCCAGGACTTTCTGAAATCATCCTGTTGGTCATTTCTTACAGAACAATAATATTCCATAATATTCATATACCACAATTTATTCAGCCATTCTCCAATTAATGGGCATCCACTCAGTTTCCAATTTCTGGCCACTACAAAGAGAGCTGCCAAAGACATTCTTGCACATACAGGTCCCTTTCCCTTCTTTAAGATCTTTGGGATATAAGCTCAGTAGTAACACTGCTGGATCAAAGGGTAAGCACATTTGATAACTTTTTGAGCATAGTTCCAAATCGCTCTCCACAACGGCTGGATGTATTCACAATTCCACCAACAATGTATCAGTGTCCCAGTTTTCCCACATCCCCTCCAACATTCGACATTGTCTTTCCCTGTCATCTTAGCCAATCTGACAGGTGTGCAGTAGAATCTCAGAGTTGTCTTAATTTGCATTTCTCTGATTAATAATGACTTGGAGCATCTTTTCATATGGCTAGAAATAGTTTTAATTTCTTCATCTGAAAATTGTCTGCTCATATCCTTTGACCATTTATCAATTGGAGAATAGCTTGTCAGAAATCCATCCTTAATAAAAGATTTTTTAATTAAAAAGAAAAATAGGGAGAGGAAAAAAATAATCAAAACCAATTAACATATATATAATATATATGATCTGTACAATATTCCATACCTGTGGATACTTCATCTCTACCACGGAGTGGAGGGAGGTGTCTTCTTATGTTTTCTTGTAGGGAGCCAAGCTTGTTCTTTGTAATTTTTTCTGCATTTATCTTCAATTGTTCTTTTGGCTTTGGTATGTCATCATACATGTTATTTTCTTGGTCTTGCTTACTTTACTCTGCATTAGCTTCTCTTCTTCTAATCTTCTCTATAGTCGTGATAGTCATCATTTCTTAGAGCATAGTAATATTCCATTCATGGACTACAATTTGTTTAATCATCCCCCAAGTGGTAGGCATTAATTCTTTGCTACCACAAAAATTTCTGCTATAAATGTAGTGTATATGGAGACTTTCTTGCTTTCTTTTTTTAAATCAATTACCTCCTTGGGGGATATGCCTATTAGTGGAATCTCTGGATACCTCTGGAGGTATGGACACTAGCTTACTAAATTATATTCATGGAGACTGTTAAAGTGAGGTCCATGAACCTTTTTTTTAATTTAACAATTCAATTAAAATTTATAACTATCACTAAATATAATGGTTTTCCTTTGTGATTCTATGTTTTATTTTGTGCATTTAAAAAAAAAAAAGCTTCATCTGAAATAGGAACCATAGGTTTCACCAGACTGCTGAAGGAGTCCATGATACAGAAACACCACTATAAAGATCTTTCCACAAATTACATCCTATTTCCTAAGTTATTATCTAGTTTTCTAAGTTCTAGATTCCCTACCCCTGTCAACATTCTATTTTCTAGGTTGCTTCCCTAACATTCTAGGTTCTGTAGGGCCCACTCCACTGTTAACATTCTGTTTTATCTAAGTTGCTACATTCTAAGTTCCAAGGCCCCTCTTAACTGTTAGTTAACATTCTGCTTTCTAAGTTGCTACACTAGCATTCTAAGCTCCTAAGAACACCACCCCCAATCATTAACATTGTTTTATCTAAGTTGCTACACGACCATTCTAAGCTCCAAAGTCTTACTGTTAACTTATTTTCTAAGTTGCTACCCTACCATTCTAAGTTCCAAGAACACTCCCCATCATTAACATTGTTGTATCTGAGTTGCTACACTAACATTCTAAGTCCTAAGGCCCATTCCACTCAACGTTCTGTTTTCTAAATCGCTCAACTAATAGTTTAAATTTCAAGAACACCTCCCCATCATTAACATTGTTTCATCTAAGTTGCTACACTAACATTTTAAGTAACAAGACCTCTCACAGTTAGTTAACATTGTTTTCTAAGTTACAGCGCTAATGTTCTAAGCTCCAAGAACCCCCCCCCACCATATTAACATTGTTTCATCTAAGTTGCTACACTAACACTCTAGGTCCTAAGGCCTCTCTCACTGTTAACATTCTGTTTTCCCATTTGCTACACTAACGTTCTAGGCTCCAAGAACCCCTTCCATCATCATTAACATTCTCTTTTATCTAAGTTGCTATCGATCATACGATGTGGCAAGGTCTTTTCCAGCCCTTGCATCCCAGAACTTTCAGAAGGAGTGTAGGGGAGAGCCTTGGGCTCCAGTTCCTCCCCTTCGCGCCTGTGGGGAGGAGAGAAGCAGGCTGGGCTCCCCGCGTAGGAGGAAGCCTGGCCGGCCACACTTCCCATCAGGACCCGAGGATCGCCACACTTCCTGTTGATTCTTCTCCTGGCAGGAGCTCGGCCTGAGGAGGAGGAGCTTGCGGAGAGAGGGAGGGAGGGAGGGAGGGAGGACTGGCTGCGAGCAAGCTGGCTGCCAGGCCGACCGGGTACCGAGGGGTGGGCTGCACCGTCCAGCGGGCATTGAGCGTCTGAGCCCAGGCCCGGCTCCGAGACAGCTCCCCGCCGGGGAGAGCATCCCAGCCCCCGGCTCCGCTGCGGGACACCGGAGGGCTCGGGGTCCGGCAGCCACAGCTGGGAGCCCTACGTGTCACTGCGAGCAGCTGCGGCGGCGGCCCCCTAGGAGCCGGACAGCACCGGAGCAAGCACCATGCCAGCCGTGGACAAGCTGCTGCTGGAGGAGGCTTTGCAGGACAGCCCCCAGGTACCAACTAGAGGGGTCCCTCCCTCCCTCTCACTGCCCCCTCCGTCCCTCTCTGCCCCCTCTGTCCTGCCTCTCCCTCCTTCTCACTGCCCCCTCCGTCCCTGTCAATACCCGCTCCGTGCTTCTTACTCCCTCTCCCTTTTTTTTACTCTCCCTCCCTCCCCATTGCCCCCTCTGTCCTTCTTACTGCCTCTCCCTCCTCCTTACTGCCCCTCCCTCTTTATTACTCCCCCTCCCTCCTCACTGCCCCTCCCTCCTCTACTCCTCCCCTCCTTTTTCATGGTCCTCTTATTCCCTCTCACTGCCCTCTCCCTTCTTCTTACTCCCCCTCCCTCTCATTGCCCCCTCCAACCTTCTTACTGACCATCCCTCTCTCCCTCTTATTGGCCTTTCCTCCCTCCTTACTGCCCTTCCCCCTTCTAATTCTCTCTCTCCCTCTTCTTATCCCCTAGCTCCTCTTACCTCCTGGCCTTCGCCCTCATTGCTCCCTCCCTCCTCTCTTGCTGCCGGTTCCCTCCCTTCTTCTCTGGCTCCTTTCATCTTTCTTTAGGGGCTGGGGAGACAAAGCTAGGTTTTGTGAGGGTCCAGGGCCATCTAAGCCTGTGGTCCCTGAGCTGAAAAGGAAACTTAGAGATGATCTCATCCAGCCTATTCATTTTACAGATGGGAAAACTGAGGCCCATGTAGTGTATTGTCTAAAATCACACTGATGGTAAAACATACAGTCAGAATTCAAACCCAGGACCTCTGATTCCAAATGCTTTTTCCCCACACCACACTCACTCAATCTCCTTCTCTCAGAGTTAGTTTTCTCTGCCTAGAAACTTTGGTTTGACCTCACTTTGGTCAGAGGAGGAGAGCAGAAATGGGTGTCGGCCTTGACCTTGCCTTTGGGTGAATGGTCCTCATGCTGAGAGGCAAGAGCCCTTGCATCCTAATCACAGAAAGAAAGTGGTTGTTGCAAAAGCAAAGCTAAGAGAGAGGATTAGAGCTGAAAAGTAGGATAGGACCTGAGAGGTTGTCTGCTCCAGCTCCCTCAATTTCTAGGGGAAAACAAGGTCCAGAAAGAGCAGGGCTGGCTTGTCTAAAGTCACACAGGTAACAGAGACAGGATTTGGATTCAGTTCTTTATACTCCACTTCTCTTTATATAATACTATCCTGTCTCACTGGGTACTACAGCATATCTCATCATTTTCAGGGTATTTCCTCAAAGAAAATCACATGTGTTCTGCTTATTCTAGGCAATATAACTAGCGCTATGCAAGTATCTCTCGATTTGAAGCCTGAATTCAAATCCTGCCTTCAAGATTTGCAATATGTGTGATTTCAGGATAGTTTGATAGATAGATAGATAGATAGATAGATAGATAGATATCTTCCTGTGCCTTATTTCTGTTCACCTCTAAAACTAGGGAGTTGGATTAGATGGCTTTCAGTTCTAGGTCTTTGCTCCTAAGTGACTTCTCCCAGGAACTCAGTTTCCTCATTTGTAAAATGAGAGGTTTATGCTAGATGGTCTCTGAAGTCCCTTTCTGCTCTTTCTCTGATCCTATCATCCTAAATCACATCATCTCCCTGTGTCTTAGTTTCCCCCCTGTGTGAAAAAGAGAGTTGGTTCAGAAAATATTGAGATATCCTTTTAGCTTGATATGTAGGAACTTGTGACCTGTCCAGAATCAACAGGGAAGGTAGAGAAGAGATTTTGTGATCTGAGCTGGTGGAAGGAATATTCTAGATGGGATACACACAGAATTTAGATTCCTTTTCTAGCCTTAGTTCTGACATATCACTGGCCCTCTATACCCCAATTTCCCCATCTATAACATGAGGGTAAACACCTGCCCTTTTACATCATAGTGAGATTTTATTAGCACAAATGAGTACTTTAAACTAAATATATATGTGTGTGTGTAGAATATTTATATTTCATTTCATTTTTATATTTTATTTATATTTTAAATATTTATATCATATTATGTATAATGTATCTTAATATATAATAAATATATAAAATAATATGAACTCCCCAAATTCAAAGTACTTCACAGAGGCAATAAATCAGCAGCGGTGTAATAGTGGTTGATAATTGAACAGATCTCTCCCCAGGGTCATTTTTGCTTCTAGTCCCTTTGAAGGTTTCCCAACATCATTCCATTAATGATGCTTCTCCGTAGTGTTCAGGGCTGGAGAGTGTCTTAACTTTTTCACCATCAGCACAAGATTGCCCTGCTTCCCTTTAGCTGGCTTTTAGCCAGAGTACTTTCCTTTCATATTTGCTCCAGATTAAATGCTGCCTCCCAAGATCATCTATTGGTGTTCATCAAGTCATCTCAGAAATTATACTGCCAGATTTATTCCAGAACTCACTTGAAATCTTTTTTTTTTTAATTCCCTTCCCCAAACAAGTTTTTATATTGTATCAATTTTGTATGGACTTATGTGTATAAATATTATTTCTCCCAGTAGAATGCAAACTCTGTGCAAATACTATTTTCCTGATTTGATTTTTAACCTCTTAGTGGGCAGGGACTGTCTTTGCTATTTCTTCAGACTTCCAAAGCACTTAATAAATGTTGGTTGGTTGATTGGCTTTCTCATCTGTAAAATGGGGCTAATAGTACTCACAGTATCAGCTTTTTAAGCTTTTTACAAAGTAAGTGCTTTGTAAACTTTAAAGCATTATGTGTAAATGTTGCTTGCTACAGTTAATATTCTTTGCCATATAGTTTGTTAGCTTTCAAATAGAACTCCAGGATTTCTGTGACTTTTGTTGGTCATATAGTAAATTGCTTTTAATAAATTCATACCCAGTGCGATAACTGCTCCTCTTTAATTATTATCAATCAGTAAACATTTATTAAATGCCCACTGTGTGCTATAGTGCCTGCTATGTGCCACATACTGAGATCGTTTCCACTTACATTTCCAGCATTTAGTACATAGCAAGAAAATAATCAATGCTTTATTTGTTCATTTATTCCTTTATTCACTGTGTTAACTTCTGCTGAAGATATATAGGCAAAAAAAAAAAAAATCGAAACAAAACAAAACTCCAACCAAGATGAACCCTCAATACTGCTCATTCTCTGTAGAAGAAAACAATATCCCAACATGTAAGATATATTAAGGAAATACAACATAATTTGGGGGAGGAAGTAGTAGCATCTAGGCCTGTTAAAAAGCCCTCCTACAGAAGGGTGTGCTAGGGCTGAATTTCGAGGGAAGGATGAGATTTCAAGAGGCAGCAAAGAGGAAGGAAGAGGGTTTTAGCCACAGCTCAGAGCCAAAGGAGATAGGAGGTGAAAGGTCGTATTCGAGGAACCAAAAGAATGTCAATTTACTGGGACCAGAAAGTTCATGGAAGGGAATAATGTTTAATTATTATCACAAATATAATGGTCCATTAAAAAAAAACCAGGTCAAGGTCATGTGGGAACAGGAAGGAGTTGATTATCATAACCAACCTTCTATCTGCTCCTACCCAGACCATGCTGGTAGTAAGGCTACAGAGGATGATCTTCTGCAGCAATACTTACTCAGCAACAAAAAGCAGATATTATATCTGTCTGTGCAATAGTCCATGGAATATTAAACATAAAAGACTAAAAGCAAAAAATTGACTTGTCATTGGACCCTTGCCATCTAAATTCTATTAAACAAGAGAAAAATAAGATTATAAAATAAATATCAATCGATTGCTATTAATTATCAGTTATGAGCTATAGATGGTGCAGTGGATAGAGGGCTCAGATCTCCCTGAGTTTAATTTGGCCCTCAGATACTTACTAATTGTGTGTTTACCTTTAACCTTGTTTGCCTCGGTTTCCTCAACTGCAAAATATAAAGCGCTAAAGATCCTCCTTCACAACACTGTAGTATGGAAGAAGTGACTAAATGGATGTAAAAGGCTTTATAAAGCCTTTAATAGCTATGAGTAGCATCTATTATTTTTGTGAGCTCTGGGTTTACAGACAAGAAGATCAAAGCACTTGCTAGATGACAGTTTATAATCTTTAGAACTCATCTGTGGAATTGGCACATGTTAATGACTACCTTTTGTATATACACTAAGTTATATGTATACCCACAAAATAAATGCAGAACACATACATGCGGAAAATTTTTATACATACACCAAAAACCTTTTTGCTGAATTTCCTCAGATCAGCTCAGCTTGACCAGAATGAAAATCAATTGCATGCTCTATGCCAAGCACAAACAATACAATGACAAGACAAAACAACCCCAACCCCCAAGGATTTTATATTTTACTGGGAAGTTTATGACTTATCCATAGATATAGATATATATGTGTGTGACACCAGTCCTGAAGTCCAGGAGGATCTTAGTTCAAATACACTTAACACTTACTAGCTATGTGATCCTAGTAAGTCGTTTAACCCCAATTGTCTTGTCTATAAACAAATACACACACACACACACACACACATATACACATACACATATGTATGTATGTAAATGTGTGTGCATATATGTGTATCTCTGTGTATATGTATATGTGTATACACACACATGCACAAAGTTATACAAAGTGATTATAAAAGAGATTGAGCACTAATGATGGAATCAAAATGACTCTCGCATGGGAGGTGCTATCTGAGCTCTAAGAAAAGAGGGATTCAATGAGAAGGAACTACTTCTTTTCTCACTCGCTCTTATTGCTGGTGCCTTCCCTCTCTTGATTATCTCTAATTTATCATATATTGTTATTTGTCCTTTGATGGTCAATGATATCATGGGTGGGTTACATTTTGACTTATGCTTGAATTGGATTTAAGTGAGACAGAGTTGGGCTACATTTATTTATATTTATGGGCAACCAGGTGGCACAGTGGTGCCCTGTGATTTGTGTCAGGAAGACCAGAGTTCAAATATGACCTCAGTCACTATCTCTGTGACCTAGACAAACCTCAGTTTCCTCTTCTGCCAATTGAACTGGAGAAGGAAATGGCAAAGTACTCCAGTATCTTGCTAAGAAAACCCTTAAATGCAGTCACAGAGAGTTGGATATGACTGAAAATGACTGAAAACAATATCCTCAGCATCTAACACAGTGCAAGGCACATAATAGGTACTTAATGCTAGTCAATTTGACTTAAAATTCATATTAAGTGTGGGGGCCCATTAAGCCAAGAATAACTGTTCTGTACTGTGCCTACTGTGAGCATTGTGGGCATTGTGCCAGCTGGGCAGTCTGAGGTCTGAAGCATTTATGGTTTCCTTGCTAGTAGGTAACTGGTGAAGTAAGAGGTTATGTGAGATTCTCTAGATAGCTTCTACCAATGAGCCAAAAAAAAAAAAAAAAGTCCTGAGATAATCAAGATTTTTTTAGTATATCATGTTTTGTTTTGTTTTGTTTTAAACTTTCAGTTCTGTGACGGTTCAATAGGAGTTCAATAGGGTTTAAAGGGTTGGATACTCATGGTGTAGAGTGAGGATCCCCTAGATTAGGGGATGTGAGATTAGACCCTGCCTCTGAAGCATCTTACCCATGTAACTTCCCTGAGGGTCAGCATTATCCTGGACAAAAGGAGAGCTTTGGACCCAACAAGGGCCTTTAGAGGCCCATCTGGTGCTTTGGATCTATGGAGTCTTGGATAACCATGATGCTTTCTTACACTAAAATTGGGATTCTGAAGCTCTGGGTTTTTATGCTAACTTTGCCACTGCTGAGCTATGTGACCTTGTGTTAATTTTGTCATCTACAAAATGGCAATGATGACACCGCACTATCTACTGTTAGAGTGGATTGTGATAATCACATGGGATCACGGGAAAGGGATCCTAAGGTTTGGAGCTGGTGGGATAGGGCTCACAAAACCGGGAATGTTAGAGCTATAGTTAGAGACCATAGAATAAGAAATGTCACAACTAAGAGGAGAATGTCAGAGCCGGGAGTGACCTTCGATCGGGGAATGTCAGAACTGGGAAAGAACTTTAGAAGATGGAATGGCAGAGCTGAGAGGAATCTTAGAGCATGGAATGGCAGAGTTGGGAGGAATCGTAAAGCATATACTTTAAGAGCTGGAAAAAGAATTTTAGAACAGAGAATATCATTCCAGGGGGATGGGGAACTTTAGAACAAGGAATGTCAAACCTGGGAGGGATCTTAGAACATGGAATGTCAGACCTAGGAGGAATCTTAGAACATGGGATGCCAGAGAAGCTTTAGAATAGGGAATGTCAGTGCTAGGAGGAAATCTTAGAACAAGAACTGTCAAAGCTGGGAGGATCCTTAGAACGTAGAATGTCAGAGCTGAGAGGACTCTTAGAGTATGGAATGTCAGAGCTGAGAATGGCCTTAGATCAGGGAATGGAGCCAGAAGGGAACCTTAGAACAACAACTGTCAGGCCTAGGAGGGACCTTAGAACAGGGAATATAAGAGCTAGGAGGGGGCTTAAAGCATGGATAGTCAGTATCAGAAGGGAAACTTAGAACAAAGAATCTCATGACTGGAAGGAACTTTAGAACATGAAATATCAGAATTCCGAAGAACCTTAGAACAGTGAATATCAAGGCTAGTTCATTTAGTGCAGAGATTCTTTTTTAATCTGGGTTATACAGACAATCCTGACATCCATGGACAGATTTCAAGGGGTACAATAGACTTGGAGAGGAAAAAAGAAATAACATCTTTATTTTCATTAGCTTCTATCTGATATCTAGCATTTCTTCATTTATTTAAGAAGAATTCCCAGATTGCCTAAAGGGCATAAGACATTAAAAAAAAAAAAAAAAAAGAATCCCTGATCTGATCCAATCTCCTCAGTGTACAGATGAGGAAACTAAGGCTCACAGAGGGAAATTGATCAACCCTAGCTTCTAAAGGTACTTGAGGGCTAAACCAAGATCTCGATCCTCTAAGCCCCAACTTCTTAAACTGGGGTTTGTGACCCATATGGGCTCTCGTAACTGAATGTGGGATTGTGGCATTATGATTTATTATCAGTAAATGTTTGATTTGTATGCTTCTGCTATATATTAAAATACCTGAGGTCATGTAAAAATTTCTCAAAGCAAAAAAAGGTCACCAGTGGAAAAAGTTAAGAAGCCACTAGTGGCTGGGGGCACCTTGTGACCATAAATCACTATGTAAATATAACCTTTCATTATAATTTTCCTTAATAATGCTTACAGTTGTTATAAGACATTGTTTTGTCTTCCCAGGGGTGGGACCTTATTGTTCCTACTCAGGAATAGTTTATAATGGGTGGGTGTGTCCCTGCTTTAGAAAGGACAGAATCCCTCCCAGTATGTGTTAACATTTCTCATTTCCTTTCCATTCTCTCTTTTCTTGGTGGCCATCTTCTGGCCTCATTACCTCTCACTGGGATTATTGCAATAACTTCCTAAATGGCCTCCTTGCCTCTGGTTTATACCACCCCTACCCAATCCATCATCCTCCCAAAAGTTTCTCACTGTGACATTCATAGGATCATAGTTAGAACTAAAAAGGACCTCAGAGTACCATTTAGTATAGTCTCCTCTTTTTACAGATGGAGAAACTGAGGTCCAGAGATAGAAGGTAACTTGGTTAGGGTCTTAGAGCTGGCAAGTATCAGATCACAGAATCATCAATTGAGAGCTAGAAAGCATTTCAGAGACCATCCACTCCAACTTTCTCCTTTTACAAATGAGATAAGACTCAGTGACTTATTCAAAGTCACATAGGCAATAAGCATTACCTCTATTTGGCCTTCATAATATGGTTCTGGTTTAGCCTGGAGAAGCGGAGGATACCTGTATTGGACCCTGATTATTAATGTGACACTGAATAGGTGACAACTTCTTTTTTCTCAATTTCCTTTTCTATAAAATGGGAATAATAATAGCCTCTATCTCTCTAATCTAATGAGGATCTAATGAGAGAATATATGCTTAATGCTTTGCAATTCTTAAAGTGCCACATAAATGCCTTTCGTATTTCTGCCTTTCCTCTCATATTACACATTACTCCCTTTCATGAACTCGATGGTCCAGTCAGAGGGCAGCTAGGTGGTACCACAGTGCACAGAACACTATTCCAGTCACAAACTTATTATCTCTATGATTATGGGCATAGAATTCACTTTATTCAGTTTCTTCCTTTATAAAATAGACATGAGCAAACTTGTACATCCCAACCATACAGGGCTTTATGAGAAAGCTACTTCCCAAACCTGAAAACCTTAAGGAAATAGAATTTGTTTTTCTTTCTCCAGCATAGACATATCTATGTTGTATTTACACTTCTACTCAATAAAAAAGGACTCCCCAAAACTTTGCTATTATTTGTCTCTTTTTTTTTTTCTCTCTTTGTACACGTTGTTAGGTTTACATAGCCAGTAACCAGGCTACAGATGGCTAACTAACTCTAGGAACATAAAATCTTTTGAAAAATGAAGCCAGGGACAGATTGAATGAACACATATCAGATTGATTCTTCCGGCTTGGCAGCTATTGCATGTAATAAATTGAAATTTGTGTCAACAGAGCAGGCTGACTTCCAGGTGGTGATTTTTTTATTTTTTTAGCCATGGCAACTTATGAAGAGGCGGACTTCTTGTCCACACTCAGGTGTGAGATATATTGAGTTCTGCAGTAGTGGAGGGATTTTTTCACCCCAGTGAAATCATGGATCCCTGAAATCTGGATAGAACTAAATAAGTGCCTTATTTCTACTTCTCACTGTGACATTGATAGGATCATGGAATTAGAAAAGACCTCAGATGTATATTATTAGATGATTAGATAGAGATGATTAGTCAGGGTCAAAGAGCCAACAAATATCAGGTCACAAAATCATTGATTGAGAATTGGAAAGCATTTCAGACACCATCTACTCCAACCCTCTCCTTTAACAGATGTGATAAGATTCAGTGACTTGTTTAAGGTCTATAGGTAATAAGCAGTACAAACAGGATCTGAACTCAGGCTCTTTGAAGTTAAATATAGTGCTTTTTCAACAGCACTATGCTGTCCTCATTCATTCAATTCAATTTAAATATGTATTAAATACCTCCTCCATGCCAAGCCATGGAGAGATAAAAAGAAAAGCATGATTATCCCCTATCCTCACGGAGTTTACATTCTTCTCAAAGGAAACATGAATAGAAATATAAAAAATAAAGAAATGTCTCAACAGAGGAAGAGGAAAAATAAGGGAGATCTCTAATTCAGAAAAATATTAGAGACAAATGGGGAAAATAATAATTTAACTTGAATAACTTTAAGTGTGAATGGCTTAAGCAATCCTACAAAATGAAAAAGTGACAGATTTTCTAAGAAAATAAAACCATAACCTGTGCCTTTAAGAAACACCCCCCCACACACACACACACACAAAAGAAATATATAGAATAAAAATGAGGGACTAGAACAAAATTTAACATGCATCAGTTGCACTTAAAAAAAATCAGAAAATCCAATCATACTTTCAAATAAAGTGAAAAAGAAATGTCAAGAGAAAACCAATACTAAGAGCTGAGAAAAAAAAATTAAGAAAGATTTAGTGTAGGAGCTGCCTCCCACTTCATCTCTTTGTCTAAAGGATTACAAAAGCCCTTGTCTGTACCACTGGTTCACCTATAGCCTATTTCTCTATTTGCTCTAAGAAAACTACTTTAAAGGAAAGGAATTTATTAGTTCTAGATGAAAAACCAGTTTTTATATGAAATTAACCTTTGACATCAGTCTCTTACTGCGCTTTGATAGGAGAGTTTGGATATGGAATATTAATATGTAGGTTAATTTTGCTGACCTTTTTCCCCTTTTTATTTATTCTTTATTATACAGAATGATACTCTGGGAGTAGAACAAGAAAGAGGGAGGTAATATAAAAATAACAAATATCAATAAAAATTATTTTTATAAAAGAATATTCAGAGGAGAATTAACTAAAAACAGATACAATTTAATTTAATTAAAGATAGATAAAAGTTAAGTATCATTTTCCATTAGGTAGAGTTGTTGATCTTAGAACCAGGAAGTTTGAAACTCAACTCAACTCATTATGTAACACAGGGCAAGTATCATCACCTCTCAAACTTTGTTTTCTTACTTGTAAAATGGATTTGGAAACAGCTCCGACCTCAAGGACTGTTGTATCTAATAAGATAATTTATAGAAAAGCTTTGCAAACATTAAGGCATCGCATAAATGTGAGTTGAGGATGAGGATTTAAAGTTGTTCCTTGGCAATTAAAAAAAAGCCAAAGTCATACTTTTTATATTTCTCACTTTGCATAGAACCTATTTACAAAATGGACTGTTTTGCTTACTTCAACAAACACTGATACTTGACATAAGGTAATGATCATGATAATAACTGACAATCCATTATGTTTTAAAATTTGCAATGCCTCATGTAAACATTTCTTAGTTGAGTCTCTTAACTAGATTGTAAACTCCATGAAGGTAGGAAATATGGCTTCACTTGTCTTTGCATTCCCAGTTTCTGTCACACAGTAGGCTCTTAATAAAAGCTTTTAGATCAGTTAAATCTCAGGCAGGACAGCCCTTTGAGGTAATACACAGGCATTATTATTCTTATGCTCCAAAGAGGGAATTGAGTCTTTGAGAAGTTAAGTTTCACAGAACTATTAAAAGTCACAAACAGGATTTAAACCCTTTAAATATTCAATAAACACCAAGGCCAGCTTGTCCCAATTTGTGCCACACTGCATATTGATGTACATTAAGCATTTTGCAAACCTTAACTATCTAAATGCTAGCTGTTATTACCATTATTTTTTTTCCTTTCTTTCTGAATCATAGCTATTAACGTTGTGCAACTATACAATGGCATGCTCTTCCTGATATAATGAAATAGGTCAGAGACTGATTCATGAGGGAACACCCAGGCATTTCCCAGTAGGTAGGAGAGAGGGTAATGTTGAGTTATATCTATATTCCAATGTTTTTTTTTCTTTTCTTCTATTGAAATAATTCATAGTGATTTAATACTATTATTATTCATATTACCTATTATCATATTATTATGATTTCATGTCACTTTCATTTCTTAATAGATTTCATTCCCTCTCTTACTTTGGGAACCATCTCTTATAACAAAGAATAATGAAGAAACAAGGGGGGGAAAACATTTTAGAAAACTAATCAATATACCAAAACAGAACAGTTGTATTCCGCATCCATATCCCCCAACTTTTTCAAGGAAGGGGAAAAGGTACATCATCAGGGTCAAGTCTGGATCCCATTTCTGTTTTTGTTATTTTCATATTTTTACTATCATTCTGTGTATTGTTTACTGATCACTTTGTATCAGTTCATGTAAGTCTTCCCATTCTTCCCTAAGAATATTGCATTTAAAGGATATCCAGGAAGGTTTGCTTTTTGATTGTGTTTTTTTTTTTAATTTCTTTATGAAAATATAGATCTAGTTCTTCCCCCTATAACTTTAGTTTTTGAATCATCTTTATTTCCAGATACATAGATCCCCATTCTCTTCCCCAGAGAATTGTCCCTTGCAGCAAACCTGATATGCTTTTGCATTCTTGTGCAGTCTGGGGTAACCTATGTCCCATAATCTCATGCTCATCCTGACTACCGTCACCACCATTCCAACTTTCTCTCTCTAAAAACACTCTCTTCTTTATTCCTCCAGACAGAAGGTCAATCAGGATTCCATGCAGGTGAGGATGGAAGTTAGAATCAGGGCAAAGAATCCTGAAAATAAGGCACTGCCTACGTCAGAGAAGAAAGAGCAAGGTCAGTTCTCCATTCTGTCTCTGGAAGACAAGACAATACAGGCCAGCTTCAGAGAGAATCCTAGCTGTTTCCAAACCCTGTAGCTGCAAGTGCACCTGCCTCCTCCCATTCATTACCTTGAATGTTTTTAGTACATGGTTACATTTGTATGGCTTGTCTCTTCTAATACAATGTATGCTCCTCAAGAGCAGGAACAGCTTCATTTTTGTTGTTTTAAGTCTAGTGTCTAATGAATCAGGCATTTTTTGGTTATTTGGTCATTTCTCAGGTCTGACTCTTTGTGGCCCCATTTTGTGTGTTCTTGGCAAAGATACTAAAGTGGTTTGCTGTTTTCTTCTCCCACTCATTTTACAGATAAGGAAACTGAGGCAAATAGAGTTAAGTGCCTTGCCCAAGGTCACATAATTTATAAGTATCTAAGGCTGGATTTGAACTCAGGTCAACCTAACTTCAGGCCCAGCACTCTATTCACTGTGCCATCTAACAGGACACTTAATAAACTGTATAGATATATATCTATTTATATGTATATATATATATAATTTCCTCATTTATTTAACACATATTAGACATGAATGAATAATAAGTCATTTATGTACTAGGCATTGTAGTAGGCACTGGAGATACAGAAATAAAATAGTTAAAATAGAACAGAAATAGTTCCTACCATGAAGGTGGTTACATTCTAATTTGGCGAGACAATATATAGAAATATAGCTAACTAACTCACTCTATTTCTCTATCTAAATCTATTGGTCTCTATCTATATCTTTAATTTTATATATGTATATATGCATACATATGTATGTGTGTGTGTGTGTGTGTGTGTGTGTGTGTGTGTGTATGTCTACAGTGCCCAAACTAAATCATAATCTTAAGTTAGTAAAATATAATAGGCTAGCTGTCACCTGTCAGGATATCTCAGAGCAGAACAGATCTAAAGTTAAATTGATTAAGGCAGCATACATACAATGGACACTTGGATATATAACTTCAAATCATATAGACTGGGTAACACTGAGCAAATCCCTTAGTTTTTCTTTGCCTCAGTTTCCCTAGCTGTAAAATAAGGGGACATAATTTGATGATCTATCAGATCCTTTCTACCTGAAAATCTGTGATATCATGATATCCAGGAAAAGAGGAGTGGTATTAGGCTTGATATTAGGAAGGGATTATTCCAGATGTGGAGGGCAGAGCATTAGCATGACATGTGGCAAAATATCTAGAGGTTCTTAACATTTTACCCACCTTCTAGACTGCACATTTCACATGGCCAAAGATTTTTTTCTCCCATTCAAAACAAACATATTTAAACTTTTAATTTAATTGTTTTCGATTGACAAAAATAGTTCTCTTTTTTCCCATCCCAATTTCCCCAGGAAATAAACATTTATTATGTACCTTGACACCGACAGTTAAAGCCTAAGGTTAAGTTGTCCCTACCCTCAAAAAGTTTACTTTGTACTTGGAGGGTAAAACCTGTGGTATATGTCTTGTGACCACTAGGTGGTGCAGTGGATAGAGTGTTGAGCCTGTAGGCAGGAAAATCTAAATTCAAATACATTTTGAACACTTACTAACTGAGTGACCCTGGTCAAGTTACTTAATGTTATCCTAGTTTCCTTAATTGTAAAATGCAGATAATAACACCTACTTCACAGGATTGCTGTGAGGATCAAATGAGATGATAGTTGTAAAGCATTTGGTATAGTGCCTAGTACATAGTAGGTATTTATATAAATACTTATTCCCTTCCTCGCTTATGGTAAATTTGTATCTTCTCAATAGCTACCACACAATATTCTGTATGCAGTAGGAGAATGAATGAATGAATCATAATCAGAAATTTACTTCAACTTCTCATTCTTTCATCTAGTTAATAGGCAATTGTTAAGGGTCCTCTCTGTACAAAGCAAGCTGGTGAACTTCTAAAATTACTTTGAGAAGTAATCAGGCAGTTTCCCCAATAAGAACAGTTGGATTCTTGTCTATTTGTCTCTAATGCTTCTTTTATGATTTATTTTCCCCCTGAGGCAATTGGGGTTAAGTGACTTGCCCAGGGTCACGCAGCTAGAAAGTGTTAAGTGTCTGAGATCAGATTTGAACTTGAGTCCTCCTGATTTCAGGGCTGGTGCTCTATATACTATGCTGTCTAGCTGCCCCTATGATTTAATTTTTAAATTAAATTGTATAGATTTTTTTTTAGTTTTATCTCATCTCAAATGACCCCTTTGCCCCTAACAGAGAACCATCATGTATAATAAAGAATATTTTTTAAAGGAAAAGAAGAAAAGCAATCAATAAAATACATTTTTTTTTAAATTTATGGAACAAAGACTTAAAAAAAAAATCTAACAGTAAATGTCCTTTTCCAAACTCATGGACCTCCCATGTCTGTAAGAGAGGGGTAGAGGTGTTTATAGTTTTTCTTTAGGGCCATATTTATTCTTTATGATAATACAACATTCTCTATTGATTGTTTTTTGGTTGGGTCTGATTTAATCTGGTCAAGTTTGGAAATTAAGCACATGAAATATGGGCTATCAGATCAATGAAGGGCAGAATGAGATTCAGTGTTAGGAAAAACTGGTATTTAGATAGTGGACTTTGGCTCCTCATCTCCAGAGATGCTCTGGCCAAGGCTAGTTGACTTGTTGGTTGGGAAGTCATAGAGGATTCTCCTGCAAATTCAGATTGGATGAAATGACCTGAAAGGCTCCTTCCATTTCTGAGAGCTTGTAAATCTTGGAAGAGGCCCATGATGGCAGACTCCCAGCCAGATGGCAGGCTTGGGGCATGATTACACATGGCAGGTACTCAGGCCCTGATTACCCGCCCCAGGTACCCAAATAGAACCGATAATGAGCTTTTTATTTGGACTGGCAGGTGGGACTTTTCTTGTCACACCACGTTGATTAGATGGACTATCTTGGGGCTTAGATAGGGGATCAAGTGAGGTAAGCCAGCAGGCCTCTTCTGACTTTAATCCCCTTAAAATGTGATTTTCTTCCCTTCTCTGGTCCTGGCAGCTGATGCTCATCTCTCATTCCCTCTTCTCATGCGCCATATCCTGGAAATTAGACAGGGAGCACTAAGTCAAAGGGCCCTAGAATTTGTTTCCACTGATGTCAGGAACAAAAGAATCAAGTTAAAACTGAAGGTTTGGCAGACCCCATCTTCAGGCCCTGTGTCTGCTTGTGATGCCAGTGTGTTTTTTTCCTAAATGATCCTGAAAGGACATCTCCAAAAATATTATGACTTTTCAAGGCAGCAGAGTACTGTGAAAAGGGCATGGGATTTCAATTCAGAGGACTTGGCTTTGAAGCCCAGCTTTTGTACTTACTGCCTGTGTGGTCTTCCCCTTTCCAAACCTCAGATTTAGATAAATGATAAGATTATATTTCAAATTGCATGCCTTCTCTATGAGGGGGTTGGGAGGGATGGAGAGAATTTGGAACTCAAATCCATTTGAGTTTCCATTCCAAACTTAAAATTGCATTTTAAGAAATGAATGTCAAAAATAAAATATTAAATAATTATAATAAGACAATAAATTAAAAATAAAAATTAGAATAAAATAATATTAATAAAATTTATACATTAATAAACATAAAATGATTAGGTAGAACTCTAAGGCCATAATCCTATGGATTTAGGATTAAAACTATCCTCTTTTTTCTTTTTTTCTCTTTTCTTCTAGACTCGCTCCTTACTGAGTGTTTTTGAAGAAGATGCGGGGACCCTCACAGACTATACAAACCAGCTGCTTCAAGCTATGCAGCGAGTTTATGGAGCCCAGGTAGGATGGTCTCACATTTCTGATAACTAAGTCTGAGCCAAGGGGTTCTTGTGCTTTCCTTCCTAACTAAACTTGGGGGATCTCCCAGATATCTGCCTAAAACTAACAGTTTAGAAAAAAGAAATCAATTTTTTGTTCTCCCTTATTTTTTTCCTCAATTACATGTAAAAAATTTTTTAACATTTATTTTCAAAATTTTGAATTCTAAATCCTCCCCTTCCTTGAGAAGGCAGGCCATTTGATATACCTATGCAGTCATGAAAAACATATTTCTCTATTAGCTTTGTTGCAAAAGAAAACATGCAACAAAAAAGGAGAGAGAGAGAAAGGGAGAGATAGAGGGAGGGAGGAAAGAAACAAAGAACTTTTGATTCTAAATTCAACTTCCTTTCCTCTGTAGCATTCATTCCCTCTCACAACAGGGAGCTTCATTTCTCTCATAATTAGAAACTGATTTGGCTTCTTGAAAAGAGGGCACAGACCTGTCTTTTTGTTTCTTAAATTTTCTATAGGCAATAACATTAGAGCATTAGAAAAATCATTTTGCCAGTGATGGGTAAAGATTTGCGTTCCTGACATTCACACCAAGATTCTGACTAACAAATTCCCAACTTGTCAGTGTAGATTGATAAAGATCATGCTTTTAAAAATACTTATTCTGGGAAATTTAAGCCATAAGTCTAAGATTATTGAGAACTGCTCCAAGTTCCTCTTTTCTTTTGAGGGGTAGAAATACTTATGTGGCTTGCAAACAAAACACTTTCCAGGGGCAAAGAGATTGCTAAATGGTGAATATGAGATTTTTGGGGTTTTTTTTTTAAGTTTTAGAAGAACTCATGTGACCAAACTTTTCTAGAAGCACTTTTTGTGGGACCAAAGAACTGGAAACCAAATAAATGCCCATTGAGTGGAGAATGGCTTAGCAAGTGGTGGTAAATTACTGTACTGTTAGAAATTGTGATTGTGATGAATGCAGAGAAGCATGAGAAGACTTATCTGAACTGATTCAAAGTGAAGTGAGGAGCATCAGGAAAACTATATATCATAAAACAATAATGCAAATAGAGTGTTCTAAAATTCCCAGACAAACAAAACTGAAGGCTGGCAAGTTGAAGTGGCTAAGTTTGATCCCAAAAGAAATGCAAGAAAGTGTGTTCCTATCTCCATTTGGTGAAATGGAAGAGTATGAATGTATGTAAATCACTACATGGTTGATGTGTTTCTAGTCCCCAATTCTGTACCCCTTTTTAAAAAAATTCTTTATTATAAGGGAATGTTCCCTGGATGGCAAGACAGAGGCATAGGGTTTTTTGAGAAATGCAGGTAATATTTTTTTTTAAAATAATGAAGGCATCAGTTTAAAAAAAAAAACAAAGCACAACATTTTTTTTTAAAAAAAGAAGCAAAATCTTAACTAGGCCATGGTGATTAGGACCTAGCTGGAACACCAAAATTTAGAGGGATCTGTTAATTCAGCAGCACTGCCAACAAGGAATTTGTCAGTTCAGGTAGAAAAATATTGAATTTAGCACCCTTTGGGAAGAATAGTGGATTAAAATGGGAAGCTAAGTACCTTCATAGTGTCCTGGGGTCACCATTCATGGCATTGGGTTCGTGCTCTCTCCTTCTGCTTGTGGTCAACTACAATTGTCTTCAGAATTGCTTTTAGGGATTATTTGATGTTGCTTATCCTGGTCAGAAAAATTGCTAACTATGTCCTCTTATGTTTGCAAGTATTTGGGGATTTCTTGCATTTAAAAATAGCAGAATCGGAACTGAATAGATTTGCAGTTTCATATGCAATCATCTTTTTTATTATACTATGTTATGGAAATGCTTGCTTTATTCCATAAATTAAAAATAAAATAAATAAAAACTGAATAAAACAAGCTAAAAAATGGTTTGTTTGAACTCTTGAGCTCAGCATAGTCCTATATAACAGATATACAACATTGGCCTTGACAAATGGGGAAAAAAGAGTTATGATCATCATTACCCATTCCTACCCAGGATTACTGGGCTGCCACCATGCAAAGTCATATACTTATTACATCCCTCCTTTCTGTTCCTCACCGATGTTCTCCAGAGAAATTCTACATCATTTGTTATTTCTTATATAGTCTTCAGGTTTAAATTGTGATTTCATTAGCTCAGGGAACTCCCAGTGAGGAAAATTCCTTCTATCAATACAAATCAATGTCACTTTTCAATTGAGCATCTTATGATATGCTTTGGGACTAAGAGATTCAATAATTTGCCAAGGGTCCTTTTTCCCTCCTTATTCCTTATTCCTGAGTATTGATTTGTTTACTGCCCCAGAGCCCCAAATTTGTTTACTGTCCCTTGCATAAGAGAAGCAGCTAAGGGAAGATAGGAAAATGCCACCCTCTTCCCCCTTCAGCTCTCTTCGAATGTAATTGGACCTACACTGCCAAAATACCCCTCTCTGGCCCTCATTCCCACTCCACAGAATGTTTTCTTCTCCTATTAGAATAGAATCTCTTTGAAAGTGAGGATTATCCTGCTTATTTATCTTTGTGTCCCAGTACCAAGTACAGTAAAAGGAAAGAAATGGATGAGAGAGGTGTGATGTGGGGATATGTGACAAGATAATGCAGTGGGTTAGATTTTTAGAGAAAGTAAAAAAGAGGGATCCAAGATGGTGGCCAGGTTGTGAACTTGATGACTGGAAGCATGGTGGTCCTCTGAATGTTGTTCCCTCTTCCCCTCAGAATGTAATCTCCTTGAGGGGAGGGGCTTCTTTGTTTGTGGTTATTGTCTCCCCCAGTGCCTGGCAGATGGTAACTGCTGCTTCATAAATTAACTACATTTTATTTAATTCAATGACTTTAGCACTGAAATCTAATCATTTCTAATCGACTTGGAGACCTTGAAATCTCAAAATGCTGTCCTCTAGGCTCTGGCCCCTTCCCAAGAGCCTCTAGCCCCCATTTCCACCCCTGCCACAGGCCTTTACCTGGTAATATCCAAGCTCCCGCCTCAGCATTTGTTTCTTTTGGACCAGAAACTTGAGTTTGGCCAAAAAAGAAGCGGCCCTTGCATTCCAAGAGGCTGGAGCTCAGAGCACATGACATTCACATGGGCTTTTCTTTTGGCCAAAGACCTCCCTCCCTCCCATCTCTAATTTTCATGCAGAGGATGTGAGTGAGACTGTCTAATCCCAGCTGCCAACCTCCGATGAACAGCCCCGAACAATCATGGGAACAGAGGCGTCAGGATCGGCTGCTTGGGTCTCTGTTCTGCTCAGTCTTGATTTGGGATTTACAAATAGCACAGCATCTCTTCTTTGATCCATTTGTTTTAAAATGGGTTTCTTTTATCTGCCTGAATTTATTCAGTTTCTTTTAGTGTTGTCCCCCCAGCATACACACTGTTTTTCTTAGCTAGTTTTTGCCCAACTCTACTGATACCCTGAAATGTTCTCTGAATCAACTTCCAGCCCCCTCTCCTTTCCTATGTTCCCAATGTATTTACAAGCTACCTTTGGGAGTTTCTTTAAAAAAAAAATTAGGCAGGCAGGTGGTGCAATGGATAGAGCACCAGTCCTGAAGTCAGAAGGACCTGAGTTCAAATGTGGTCTCAGACACTTAACACTTCCTAGCTGTGTGACCCTAGGCAAGTCACTTAACATCAATTGCCTCAGCAGAAAAAAAAGGAAGAAAAAGAAAAAAAGAAAGAAAAGTAGAAAAAATTAGGCATGTAGGAAAGACTTATATGAACAGGTGCAAAATTAAGTGAACACAACAACAACAACAAAATAGCCTTAATGACTACAACAAAAATAGAAAGAAAAACAACAAAACAATGGAGAAGAGATGAGAGAAAGCCTGGCCTTTGGCTCTTTTGCAGGGATGGAAGATTCCATATTGGGAGCAGTGCAAATACATAGCACCCAAATTTTTCAGCATGTAGATTAGTTTTGCTAGACTTTTATTTTCTTATTTGTTATAAGAAATTATTTTCTGGGAAGCTTAAGAGAGATAGATATATTGGGAAATATAGGTAATGAAAATATATCATTAAAATGTTTTTTTATATATTTGGTAAATAATTTTAAGTATTTATTGGAAACTAAATACAAAATAAGAAACAAACAAACAAAAAACCAAAATGTTATCATACATACAGCAGAACATCAGGGAGTATTTAAAAATATGTAGCAATCATTAAAATGTTTTTTAATCAGACATTTATGAGGGTATATTTTAAGAGGAAGTCTGGCATGGTGGAAAGAAAGATCATTAATTGACTGGATTGGAGGAATTGGATTCAAATCCTACTTCTGTGATACTGGACAAGTCATTTAACTTTTCTATGCCTTATTTTCTTCCTCTATCATAAATCCTCTTCTCTCTCTAAATCTATGATCTTTATGATCAGTTTTGTCCAAGAGAAGCAGCCCAGCACCACAGATAAATAACCAAAGTCAGGAGAACCAAGGTTCAAGTCCTGCCTTTCATTCTGTATGCTAGCTATATGACCTTAAACAAGCCATTTTTTTCACCTCTCATTTCCCCAGGCATCTCTACCAGTTGAAGAACAATTAACTTTGAATATTCTTTTTTTTTTTAATTCTTGGTTCCTGACATAACAGGTGAACAGTGAACAATGATCACTGATTTATTGAAAAGAGTTTTCTCACTGGTGGTTTCCTAGACTTTTTTCTTTCTTGGAGGCAATTAGGGTTAGCTGACTTGCCCAAGTTCACATAGCTAGTAAGTAATCTGATGCAGATTTCCCCCTGACTCTGGGACTGGTCTATATATTGCACTACCTAATTGCCTCTATTGTCTTTTGAAGGGGCAGTTAGGTAGTTCAGTGGATAGAGCATTTCCAGAGAGGGAAAGTAGAAGAGAGAAGGAGAAAAAAATTGGAATTCAAAATCTTACAAAAATGAATATTGAAAACTATCTTTATATGTAATTAGAAAAATAGAATATTATTGAAATTTTAAAAAAAAGAATCAAAGTTAGAGACCCCAAAACCTGGGTTCAGATCCTGCTTCTGACAAATAGAGGCTACATGGTCCTGGATAAATCACTAACCTCTGCGCCACAGGCAGCTTTCTAAGACTTTCAAAGACTAAGGAGTGGAATTACCAATCTTCTTCTCTGGGAATTCGCTATTCCCGGGATTACCAATTTGGTTGCTGTTGTTGTTCCAGAAACTTCTTTCATCATTATTTTAAAAATAATATTTTATTTTTCCCAATACATGCAAAGATAGTTTTCAACATTCACCTTTGCAAAACCTTGTGTTCCACATTTTTCTACTTTCCTCCTCCCTTCTTCTTCCCCAAGACAATAAGCAAACCAATGTAGGTTAAATATGTGCAGTTCTTCTAAACATATTGCTAAATTCATCATGCTGTGCACACACACACACACACACATACACACATACACACACACACACACAAAACCAGATCAAATGGGAAAAAAACATGATAAAGGAAAAAACATAAATAAACAATACCAAAAAAGTGAAAATATTATGTTTCAAACCACGTTAGTTTCCATAGCTCTCTCTCTAGATATGGATGGTTCCTTTCATCCCATATCTATTGGGATTGCCTTGAATCACTGAATTGTTGAAAAGAACCAAGTCCATCATGATTGATCATTGCATAATCTTGTTGTTGATGTATACAATCTTCTCTTAATCCTGCTTATTTCACTCAGCATCAGTTCACGTATGTCTTTCCAGGCTTTTCCAAAGTTAATCTGCTCATCATTTCTTATAGAACAATAATGTTCCATTATATTCAGATACTATAACTTATTCAACCATTCCTCAATTTCCAGTTCTTAAAGCACATTATTAAAGAATTGTTCTGCATGACTCCTTGGATCATAATGAGACTATCTTAAAAATATTTTATTTTTCCAATTACATGTAAAGATATTTTTCAACATTCAAGATTTTGCGTTCTAAAATTTTTTTCTCTCTTTCTTCCTTCCTTACTTCTTCCTTTCCCGAGACAGCAAGCAATCTGATATAATTTATGCATGTACAATCAATCATCCGACTTTCAAAACACTGAATGGGAACCAATGCCCAATTCTGAGGAAACCCTTGGCCTGGACCCAAGAGAACCTTGCCCATGTAACACTTGATAAATTCTTGCCAAACTGCATTATTGAATTCATATGGTCAAACAGCAAACATTTATTAAAAACCAGCTATGTTCTAGCCATTGTGATAGTCAATTAATGATTACACATTTAGTAAGTACCTTTTATACATCACGTGTTGTGCTGTTGTTATCTCTCCTTGGTTCTCCAAGAGAATCAGTGCTTGTGTTAAGACCTCATTCAAAAAACAATTAGTTTGCACCCTTGAGAAATTCATGTATATGAATATATATATATATATATATATATAATGTAATATATATATATATATGTGTGTGTGTATGTGTGTGTGTGTGTGTGTGTGTGTAAAAATGTATATGGAAGTAAATATAAAGTGTTAGTAAGACAGATCACATTATAGATTTCTGTATCTTTGTCATTTGTATGACTTAGTCTGAAAAAATAGGAAGCAAGAGAGGAATAAAGTAGGGAAAGAATGAGCCTTTTAGTTGTTAGAAGCCTTTTGGTGGGAAATTCTAGAGATGACTTAGTTTCCCATCTAGAATAAGATTCTGGAACTACAGCATCTTTCATTGCCTAGGATCAGAATTCTTTTCAAACCTTTATTGAAAGATTTCAGGAGTTGGGGACAGCTAGATGGCACAGTGGATAGAGCCTGGTCCTGAAGACAGGAGAACCTGAGTTCAAATCTGCCCTCAGATACTTAATACTTCCTAGCTGTATGACCCTGGACAAGTCGCTTAATCCCAATTGCCTCAGAAAAAAAAAAAAGAAATATTCCAGACCTCAGAGGATCATAGCATCATAGATTGAGACCTTTACAGATATTAAAACCTTAGTCCATCTCTCCCCCATTTTTTATAGGTGAGAAAACTAAGGGCAGCTAGGTGGGACCATGGATAGAGCACTGGGTTTAGAATCACAAAGACCTGAGTTCAAATCTGGTCTCAAACACTATTTGTGTGACTCTAGAAAAATCACTTAACATTGTTTTCCTCAGTTTCCTCATATGTCAAATGAGCTAGAGAAGGTTGTTCTTATTGTTGTTTGTCCTTCATTCTCAAAGAGAACTGTGATATCAGGGAGAGGATGCCATGACATGCAAGTGAATTGAATTTAATTGAGGGAAGGCTATACAAGGTCACCAGCCTCACTTTCCCCTCCAGAGTCATCTGGGTTCAGTGGCAAAATCTAGATCAGGATGACTGGACGTGGCTTTGGATGAAACTCCAGTTTCTTTGCCAAGAAGAGTTGGACATGATTTAAAACAGCAGCAGAAAACTAAGATATGGACAACAAGGCCTTGGAGGGGAGTTTTACTAGAGAATTAACCACCATCTCTGATATGTTCAGAATGGGAGGAAAATTTTTGTAATCTCAAGTAATTTTTCTCATATGATTCTTTTTCATGCTTATTCATTTTTGCTTTCACGTTTTTATTTTATGCATTTATTTAAAAAGTTTTACTAATGATTTTTGTATTTTTCATTACAGTTTCCTTAGATATCCTCACTATTGAGTCCTTTTTATAGCAGGATAAAGCAATTAAATAAAACTAGCAGACTACTCCATAAGATCCACACCCTGCTCTATTCCCATGGTTCTCCAGTTCTCTACCAGGAGAATGGAAGCATTTTCTCACTGTTCTCCTGAACCAAAATTAAACACTGTAACCCAGAAGTTCTCAAACTTTTGTGATCCCAGGACCTCTTAAAATTCTGAAAAATTATCCTCTCCCATAGAACTTTATGCTGATTATAGTTACTGATAGCTTCTGAATCAGAAATTTAAATGTTATGATGAAAAGAGTCCGAACTTTGCAGACCAACTAAAAAGTCTTTAAGTTGATGCTGTAATAAATTAACCAGAAAGTATTTATTAGACTTCTATCATAGACCAGAAATTCTGTCAGGTTGCTGGACATATAAAGACAAAAATGGAACAGTCCTCCCTTCAGGATGCTGTGAATACATATAAGTATATTCAGAATAGAGATGAAATAATGACCAGATAATTTGGGAAAAGGTTTCCCTAGCCACTGTGGAGACCAGGGAAAGGCTTCATGAAGAAGTTGGCACCTGAATGGAGACTTCAGGAGAGTCGGGGATCTCTGAGGTAGATGCAAAGGGGAAGGCAGTACAAAGATTTGGAGGTGGGAAATAGAGCACTGTGTTAATAGCACAGTAAGTAGATCATTATACCAAGAACACAGAAGGAGAGGAAGGAAATTTTTAAAACTCAGAAGATTCTAAAAGATCCAAATTGTAAAGAGTTTTAAAGGTCAGATTTGTTTATATTTGTAAATCCTAGAGGTAATAGGGAGCCATTGGAGGTTGTTGAAAGTTTGAGTGACAAATCATGTATCAGACTTAAGATGCTCTTGGAAAATCATTGGCAGCTGGATGGAGGATGAATTATTTAGCTAGCTGTTCAATATTGTTTTCATCTACATTATGCTTTTTTTGGCATTCTTGTGGTATTATGTTATTTTTGCTGTTCTAATTACTTCACACAAGGCTTCCTGTAATTCTCTGAATTTCTCATATTTATCTTTTCTTGCCAACTTATTATATTATATTTGCTAGCTGTGATTTCATTGTTGAACCCCCTTTAGAAGCCACCATCTAGAAGAATTGCCCATGTTTAACCTATATCAGATTGCTTGTTAAGTAGGGGAGCAGAGAGAGAGAGGCAGGGAAAGAGGAAGAAAAATTTGGAACAAAAGATTTTGCAAAAGTGAACAATGAAAACTATCTTTGCATGTATTTGAAAAATAAAATGCTACTAAATGAGAAGCCATCATCTACAATTTACATTTACAATTTATAATCTTAGAAGATTGTTGTTCAGTCATTTTAGTCACATGACTCTTTGTGACCCCATTTAGAGTTTTCTTGGCAAAGATAATGCAGTAGTTTGCTATTTCCTTCTCCAGCTCATTTTACACATGAGGAACTGAGGCAAAGAGGGTTAAGTGACTTGCTCAGGCTCTCATGACTAGTAAAGCTGAATTGGAACTCCGGTTTTCCTGACTCCACACTTGTCTCTAATTACTGTTGCCTAGGGGAATTGAAGGGGTCAGGAATTTGGCCAGGAGTCAGTTGGGCAGGATGGGTACTAAACTCATATCAATCTCAGGATTGAGGCTGGCTCTCTCTCCGCCATCCCAGAATGCCTCTCATTGTGTTTTTAGCTCCTGTAACAGCCAAACAGACATGGAAGAGAGATCTCTCCTGGGGTTTCTTCTGGTCCCCAGGGAGCTCACGGAAAGCTTTGAGCCTTCCGGGTTCTTTTGTAAGGCACCGCTATTGAGAGGCCCCAATCATTACCTGAAACAACCTTTTGGCCCTAGCTTTTTACACATTAGACTATGTTTCTCTTCCCTCACACCCTTTATTTTCCTCTCACAAATGGCCACATCAAGACTTCCATTCAGGTTTCTGCCTGAAAATTCAAGACAATAGGAAGGGTTCAAGAATAGAGAGAGAGAAATTGTTCTGTTATGAGATCTGGTCTTCAACAAAACCTGTTGCTAAGATTTCAGAGCTCACCGTGGTGTGGGAGTTCGGTTTAGTTTGGTCTGTTACTCAGTTTAATTAAGTCGAAATGGGATCCTCCAATCATTTCATTAGCTCATAAAGACTTTAAGCCACAATGAACTGTCTTGTGAATAAATTACACAGTCACATTTTTATTATTGGTCACAGGAACAATAAGTAATTTGATTTAATGCAGAGTAGAGTATCAGTTCCTTTTAAAAATAACTATTTAATTTTTAAGTGTTTTGTTGTTTTATCTTTTTTAAAACAAGATACCATTCGACATGACAAAAATGAAATATGTTTAAAAGGATCACATATATTTAACGTATATCAGATTGCTTGCGATCTTGGGGAGAGGGGAAGTAAGAGAGAGGGAGAAAAATTTGGAACACAAAGTCTTACAAAAATGAATGTTGAAAAAAATCCTTAAATTATACATGTTTAACCTGTATCAGATTGCTTGCTGTCTTGGGAAGGGAGAAGGGAGAGAAAAATTTGGAACACAAGGTTTTGTAAAGGTAAATATTGAAAATTATCTTTACACATATTTGGAAAAATAAAATACTATTTCAAAAAAAGAAAACCATTTTTATATGCATTTAGAAAACTAAAATACTATTTAAAATAAATAAAGATGATGCAATTTTCCAATAATCTTTCTCCCCCAATAAAACTTTTCCTTTAAAGGAAGCAGTATAGTTAAGTGAAACAAAACAATGTATTGATCATGTCTAACAGTATATACCTCATTCTGCACCTATAGTGCCCCCGTCTCTCTCCTATCTGCCATTCCTATGGAAACATAGATCATTTTAGAACTGGAAAAGACCTATGAGATCATGAGGGCCGACCCATTTTACAGATGAAGAAAATAAAGCCTAGGGAGGTTAAATATCACATAAGTGGTAAGTATCAGAGATAGAATGTAAATTTATGTCATCCGACTCTCAAGTCAGTGCTCCTTTCCCTGACCCATGCTGCCTGTCCAGATTGTGTGACATTGACTGAAGTCTGGTCTTTTTCTTTTTCAATGCTGCTTTCCCAGTGTTGTGATCATTGAGTAAATTGTTATGTTGTTCTGTTTGTTTGATTCTGTATCAACTTATCATCTACCCACATTTTTCAGAATCCTTCCTCTCATCATTTCTTATGGAACAATAATACTCTGTTATACTCACGTAGGACAATTTATTCTGTAGCCGGGATCCCTATTTCTCCATCTCCTTTCTGCAGCTATCTACTTTAAAATTACTTTTACCTACTCCAGGAAGCTCAAAATCCAACCACTATGCTTTTGGCTAACCACTATGAACCATGGGATTTAACGGCAGATGGAACACACAACGGAGTAGAAATTGGAACAAACAGTTGAAAGAAGGGTTTGATTCTCTGTGCTTTTACTTATCTCTGTCTCCTATTAATATTTACTTCCGATAAGAAAAATCCAACAAGCTTTGACCCACAAAGCCAATTGCTCTGCCTCAAGGAAGTTGTTAACCAAAAAAAAAAAAACAAAAACAAAAAAAAGTCCCCAGAAGCACCAAATACACAAAAGAGCTTTTTTGTGGTAGCAAAGAACTGGAAATAAGTAGGCAGACATTGACTGGGAACAGAAAAATAAGTTGTGGTACATGAATGGAATATACTATCATTGTTCCAGAAAGAATGATGAATGTGATGAATATGAATAAATAAAGGAAGACTTCAATGAACTGATGCAGAGAGAAATGAACAGAATAAAGAAGAATATTCACAATATCTAAAAGGAAGCGAAAGCAAAGTGAAATATAAAACCTGTGTCAGAGTTTGGAGTTAGAGTCTCTGAGATTACCTATGTAATTTGGGCCATATTATTTAATCTGTGTCTGAGGGGTTTCATTTCTCAATCTATAAAATGACCAAGAGTGCTGGAGCCAGCTCAGACTAGTTTATGAAGAAGAGCCCATCGTTAAATTTTCACTGTGAGCATTTAAACCTCAAAAATCATACAAATCAGAGCTTGATTGATTGATTGATTGGCTAGGCTTAAGAAAGTGATAGAGAGAGTATTAATAATACAGGTTAATCTTACCAGTGTGTTTTGCAGGCACTCTCCTCCCCCAAAGAACTGTTTGCTAATGTTTAACACTTCTGTATCCTTTCCATTTCTTCATCTATTATTCTGCCTTCTATGACTCCAATAGGAACTGCCAACAAAACATTTTCAGGAGAGAGATGGTAGAGGCAGTTAGATCTATTAGTTGGCCATTAAGCATTTATTAAGCAACTACTATGTGCCCGTACTATTCTAAGTGGTCCTAAGCTAGTGAGCACAAATAGGCAGAGTCCTGGACTTGTGTCAGGTCCTGCCTGCTCAGATTAGCAGCATGATCTTGAGTGAGTATTTTACTTCCATAAATCAGTTTCTTAGTAAAAGGTTGGTCTCAATAGTCTCTAAGATCTCTTCCAGGCCTAAACCTAAAATGATGTCATAAGTCATGAGTAAATCCCTACCTAGAAGCCTCATTGTGAACCACAGGTAACCTGGGATCAAGGAGGCTGTGCCAATGGAATTTAAACTCTTGTGGAACCTAGCAATCCATCAGTAAGTCAGTCTGTATTTATCAGGCACCTACTGTGTACCAGGTACTGTGGTAGATAGTGGGGATACAAAGGATGAAACAGTCCCTTACTCTCAAGGAGCTTATATTCTACCAAGCAGGAAAAGCCTGATATACAAACCAAGCTCCTGCTGCTGATGTGTTTTAGGGGAGCAATTGCTGTTTCCAAATGATGTGTTTGGGGTTTAGCACCAAATGATGAGATGGTAGGCACCAAGTGCTGGGGTTCGAACATGTGAAGAATTCATGATGGCCATTCTCTTTGGTCATTTAGTTTATTTTATCTTTGGTTTATTTAGGAGAAAACGTTATAGACAAATATTCCATCAAAACTCTCTCTCTGCCAACTGCAACCAATTACTCTGGACCTCATCATTGTATGAAATGAATATTTCTTTCTTATATTTAGTAACTAATTATTATATTGGGAATAAGCTTCTCCCTTTGTCTACTAACTCATCCAGAAATCAACTAGTGTGGGAAATCTCAAGGATTCACCCAGGCTAAGATCTTAACAGACAGTAAAAGAAATTCTAAGTCTGGGCTAATGGGTGTCCTTCTCGTGTTTGCCCAGACAGGTCTGGGAAATACGGATCCTCCCTTTTGTTAGGTAATATAGAAATTGATGTCTCTTTAACCAAGACTTAGGAGATTCAAGATCCTCATTTTAATATAACTACATCTACTCTTTGAAGGGCTTATAAACTGTGACTCCACTATCATTACATGTCTAATAAAGATAGCCAAATGACCATTCTTTTATTAATAACCTGCTGGCCTTATTAATAAAATTATTAAATTACTTAGAAAATGTCTCTCAACCCTTTTAAATTTAAATTTTTTCACACTAAGATCCAAGAGATTCTCTAAGGAAAGGTCAATAAGCAGGGGATGGAGCATTTGACCACACAACAACTTCCCCAAACTGCTCTATATAAGAAAGGTGAACGACCCAAACCAATAGAAAGTCCCACATCACTGAAATCACATGTCCTAAAGGCACAGAAACATTTGGGAATCAGTTCAACTCAATAGCATTTGGGTGGCTTCAGATCCCAGCCACCACTGGTCTTCCAGGATGCGGTAAGATCAATGAGTCCTTTACCAGCAGCTCTGTTTTTCTTCCAGGTTTACTCAAAGTTTATCTTTCCACCTCTGCCAGTCACCATTAGGGAGGCTGATGTTTGAGTTGGGCTGTTAATCCATGACTGAGTCTTTTGTTATAGTACCTTCCATAATAAAAATCCATAGAAGAGTTACCTCTGCTTTTGAGAAGGACTAACCGACTATCTGGGTGGCTTTTCCTGAGTTGCAGACACACAACAGTCAATCAGTTAATCAATCATCATAAGCATGGGGCCATAAATACAGAAACAAAACAGGTCTTGCCCCACTCAGGGTCTCATCAGATGGGAGGGAGATGTGGGAGCACGTGATAACCACAAGCATCTTAATAGATAGCTAGAATATTAGGCTTGGAATTAAAAAACAGTAAGAGTATGAATTGTGTCCTAGAGACTGGCTCTGTGACCCTGGGAAATTCAACTAGTCTTTCTGAAACCTGGTCTTCTTATTGGGAAAATGAAGCTAAAAATAGCACCAACTATGTGTGAGCGTGGCTGTGAGCATCAGAGGAGACATTTCATTAGACTGGGAGCTCTTCAAGGAAAGGGATGCTTTCTGTGTGTCCTCACCACTTAGCACAGTGCCCAGCATATGTTTAAGAAAATATGCAAAATTTTTGTGTGCATGTCTTAAAGCTCTATATGAATGCTACCAATTATTATTAAAAATGAATACAAAATATCTCAAGGGTGGAGAGACAGCTGAGTGATCAGAGGGGCCTCATGTAGCCTCTCTCTGTCTGTCTCTCTATCTTTCTCCCCCTCCCCATTTTTCCCACTCTGTGTGTGTGTCTGCCTCTGTCTCTGTCTGTCTTCTCTTTCTCTTTGCCCTTTTACTCTCTGTGTCCTCTTTTTCTCTTTCCCTCCCTATCTCCTCCCCTTTGTCTATCTCTGTGTCCGTCTGTCTCTCTGTCTCTGTCTGCCTCTGTCTTCTCTCTGTGTCTCTTTGTCTCTGTCTCTCCTCTCTTTCCCACCTGTGCAATCTCTGGACAAGCCTTCTCTTAGCCTCAGTGAGATGGGGATAATAATAGGACCTGACTTCCAGGATTGTTATGAGGTGAAAAGAAGATCATATTTGTAAAAGCCCTTTGCACACCTAAAAGTGTTATATAAGTGTGAGAAAATGTGATATTTGTTATTACCCAACAGAAACATCCGCATGGGGCACCTGGCTCCGTTAAACCTTCCTGAGAAGCTAACACAGTCTGCCTTGACCCCTTCTTTACTTGAGTCCCAGGGAGGTGGAGTTGAGTGGCAAATTATCATTTTCTCCTTTTGCCCTCTGGTGCAATTTGATGCCAGGAGATCTGTGGCGGGTTTTTCCATTGCTTTTCAGAGCTATTGCCAGCCCAGTTCCAAAGTCAAGGAAGAATCAAAGGCAACTTGTTGCTTAGTTCTTGCCAAGGAGGGCACACAGCCACTGTGGTTGACAGCTCGAGGTAGTGGGAGGACAAAGGAATTAATAAGAGGTTCACATCCAGATCTTCAATTTCACTGGGATATATGTGTGTTACTTCCCTTGTGGAAACTCCCTCCCACAGCACAGATGGGCAACTCGTCTGTAGCTTATGCTGCAAGAATGAAGTGACTTGTTCATGTTCCCACAGCCAGTATTTGTCAGAGGAGGACTCGAATCCAAATCTTTTCTGCCTTCAGAGCAATCCTTTAACCCACTACCCAATGACACCCATAACTGAACACAATCAAGGAAGGAATAAAATGGAGAAGCCCCAAATGGGTCTTAAATCTAACCCCCACAATAAGGAAGATCTGAGCTGGTTCTTGGAAGTCCCCTTAAACACTTTGTACTAACATCGGTATCTCTTTTCCTCCCCTACAGAATGAAATGTGCTTAGCTACCCAACAACTTTCCAAACAGTTGCTGGCATATGAGAAACAGGTAATGTGATTCAATCCTATAAAGTATTTATTAATCACCTGCTGTATTCTAGGCACTATCCTAGGTGCTGAAAGTATAAAGGAAAAAATTTTAAAAATGCTCTCCAGGTGTTTCTATTCTAATGACTTGATAAGGGTATTGATAAAGGAAATTTTATGATGGAATTCTCCAAACCATCATCCTCTGTAATAATTACTAGTAAATTGAATTAGTATTATTGGGTTTTTAAAAATGTTCTTGTTATATACACACTATGTGTTCTATGAGTATTTGCTGCAAATGGCAACAGAGGCAAGGAAAGAGTTTGTGAAGGACCCTGGTTGAAAGGCATACCATGCAACTGAATAGATACAGTCCTAAAAATCAATCAATCAGTAAAAAAGAGACACAGTTCCACCCTTTTAAAAATTTACTGTTTCATAGAGACAGCCCTGACTAGAATAGATTAAGGCACTGGGATAAGGGACAATATGACATAATGGATAAAGCTGGCTGAAGAATCAGGAAGACCTGGTTTCAAGCCCCATTTCTGAAATGGTGGCTATGTAATCCTGGGCAGGTCATTTTATCCACTGGTTCCCCAGCAACTCTCCAAGGATCAAAGTTACAGAAAAGGTACTGGCCTTCATTAGTAGAAAGTTTTTTCCTCACTGGAAGTTCTCTATACCAGTGAAATTACAGATTCAGTCCAAAGGGGGGGGGGGGAAGGTTAAAGACAACTTGACCACTCTTGGAAGAGTTGATAAAATAAGTGAATAAATTAATTTCATTGCAATAAATTGCAATAAGAAGGATATGGGCCAATAATGGGGCAGATAGTATCAGGGAAAATGCATGGATTGATAAGGTGGGATGGAGAAGAGCTCACAGCTCACACCATCTCTTCTCATTAGCCAAGGGAGGATTGCCCAGTTTTAAATCACAGTTCTTTTTGAAGTAACTCTTTTCCTGCTGTTGTTCATCATGATTTTCTTCATTTAAGAAGAGCCAGATGCAAAAACAGAAAGCAGTCTCATGAAATCAGTATATTTACTCTATTGCTGATATCCATGGCACTCTGATAACACCTGCCTCTTTTTTATTTTTATTTTCATCTTAGAATTTTGCTCTTGGCAAAGGAGATGAAGAAGTCATTACCACTCTCCACTATTTTTCCAAGGTGGTGGATGAGGTAAGGTTCTTGGGAAATTACCATATGATTCTCTTTCTTGGGCTTTCTTTCATGTCTTAGATATTTTTAACTGTTTAATTAATTTTAATAAATATTAATAAATAAAAATTTTAGATATCTATTAAAAATTTTCAGGAGAGCTAGATGATCTGGTTTATAGAGCACTGAACCTGAAGCCAAAAAGACTGAAATAAAAATCGTTCCTTAGACACATTAGCTATGTGACTCAAGTTCAGTTGCTGAATCCTTCTATATTTCAGTTTTCTCATCTGTAAAATGAAAATAATAATAGTGCCTACCTTCCAGAGTTGTTGTAATGATCAAATGAGATAATATTTGTAAAGGATTTTCCCAACCTTAAAGTGCTATATAAATGCCAACTATTATCATATATGGATATATAGATATATTCATTTCAGTATTTCATGGGTCTGTGATTTCTTTGGTATGGGAACTCTATACTTAATACCAATTGCGAGCTATCCACAATTTATATAACCTTAAAGAGTTGCTTTATGCAATTACAGTTGCATTCACGGAGGGACTTTTCACTTTTTACAACTGGATAAAACTATAGATCTGGCACAGAAAAGAAAATAAATACGTTGTTTCACTGGAGTGGACACTCATGCCATTAAAACAGAGCAACCCCCGTGTGCCTTAATAGGTAGTCTTTAAGAATCACTGTGATTGAAATATGTATGCAATCACAATCATAAAAACAGTTGCCATTAATGTAGCATTTTTCCAGTTGATGAAATGCTTAATATGCTTGGTCTAATCAGATTCTCAGGTCACAAAATTAGGTAGTTTCTGTGATCCCTTCTAGTTAAGAGCTTATGAGGTATGATCACAGGCCTTCCAAGGCTAAAGAAATGATCCCATGCTTTTCCTCTCTTTCGTCCATCTGCCTTGAATCCAAATGTATTTTGTTCTGGCCAAAGCCAGCCCTAAAGGATAAGGCCAGAGAGCACAGAGGATACCAGGTGAAGGGCCTGAAATAGCCAAGCTGACCTGGACTTTTGTGTTACCTAGCCCCACCCAAACCAGGCTGCTTTCACCAGACACATCAGGTTCTTGTTCTCAGTTTGCTTATTTCTGTTTAATGTAAGAAAGGCATCCCAGAAGTCCTAAAGATCTGACTTCCTATATTGATACAGAATAAAATAATTTTTTAATATTTTAAAATTTTATTTTATTTAAAAATTTCCCAGTTATATTCAAAACAATATTTCACATTTGTTTTTAAGATTTTTGAGTGCTAGGTTTTCACCCTTGTCCTCATCCACAATTAAGAAACCACATGTGAAATTATGAAAAACATTTCCATAAAAGTCAAGTTGTGAAAGAAAACATAGATCTCCCACCTAATGAGAATAAAAACCCTCAAGAAAAATTAAGTTAGAGAGAGAGAAAGAAAAAGAGAGCGAGAGAGAGTGAGAGCAAATGAGAGCGAGAGAGAGAGAGAGAGAGAGAGAGAGAGAGAGAGAGAGAGAGAATGCTTCAGTCTGTATCAGACACAATTAGTTCCTTCTCTGGGTATGGATGGGATTTTTCTTCATAAGTTCTTCAGAGTGGGTGTGGATGATTCTACTACTGAGAATAACAAAGTCATTTACATCTGGTCATCCCACAACATTGCTATTACTTTGGGTGCAATATACTTCACTTTGTTCAGGAAGGCCTTTGCAGGGTTTGTTTGTTTGTTTCTTTGTTTGTTTGTTTTCTGACAGCATCCTGCTCATCATTTCCTATAGAACAATAATGTTCCATCACAAACGTGTACCACGGTTTACTGAATAATTCCCCAGGTGATGGGCATCACCTTAATTTCTTTTTCCCTGAGAAGAGAGCTGCTATGAATATTATAAATAATTTTTTTTAATGTTAAATGCCTTGTAAATGTAAGCTGAGGCTCCAATGTTTGGGAAAAGGGGATACTAATAGGAAGAAGGAAACTGTGTGGTTGCCACAAATTGCAAGAATCCCCTTAATCCGGGCACTGGAATGTCCGTGGCTCAAGAACCACCATAACAGAGATTCTAAGATCCCTTCTAGTACCAAGGTTCATGACCCTGTTTGGCATATTCCTAGCAAAACAGTTTAGTGTTTTGCCACTTCCTTGTGAGGAAACTGAGGTGAACTAATTTTCCCAGGCTCACACAATTAGTAAGTGTCAGAGGTCACATTTGAACTCAGATCTTCTGATTCTAGGCCCAGCATCTGCTGCGCCACTTTGCAAACCAAGTCAGAGGATCCAGGTTCAAATCCAAGCTCTTGTTACCTGTGTGACCTTGGACAGGTAATTTCACCTTCCTAACCTGCCTGTGTCCTTATCCATAAAATGAGGGTGCTGGATGATGTGGCCTCTGAGACCCCTTCCAGCTAAACTGTAAGTCTGATCTGGTGACTACATTGTGCTGCTCCCCATAACTGGGGAAAGTATACAGCAATCTCTTCAAAATGGAACATTTTCAATGAGTGACTCTAAATGGGAATGGTTGGGGCTAAAATGGACACCAGGATCATTTGGCCAAATCTTTCATTGTACAGATGATGAAACAAGATCAGAGCAGTTGAATCAAGGATCCAAGATGACAGAGGGAGAACACTAATCCCCAACGGATGCTCTTGCCTCCATCCCAAACTGCCCTCCCTTTGGGCTCCAAAATGACCCAGGAGGAGGTTTAGCACAGGCAGCCTGGTTCAGTGGCTTCGAACCACATCACTTCTGTGGACCTCAGTTTCCTATCCTGTAAATGAGAGCATTGCTGGATATCTTTCTGGCTCTGGAAGCTTAGGGTTCTTGGCCTGTCTGGCTTTTAAATGTACAGATCTGAGCATGAATGTGATTTATGATTAACCCAGGTAAAGCATGAGGGAAGGAGACTGCTCCCAGCTGCCACCCCTGGCCCAAACCTAGGGGAGGAGCCTCTTCCCCTCTGCTCAGAGAGCCTTATGAGGTTCAAACAAAACCAAAAGCAGAGGATGGAGGTTTTACAATGGAGGGAAGTAGGTGATAGAAACACCTAGGAAATGTGTTTCCTCAAAAGCCAGAGGAACACTGAATGCTTTCCTTTATCTATTTATTTCTTTATTCTTTCTTAGGTTTCAGATTCCTCCTTTGGAATAGGAGTGAGTTACATTAGAATACCTCTAATGGCCCTTCCAGCCTTAACCTCGACTTGTAATCCTTTCCTCCCTGGGCGTTTTTATGATCTGTACAATGAAGTACAGGACTAGGCAGCCTCCAAAGTTTTTTTTTTTTTTTAAGTTCTGAAGCTGGTAGCCTATGAGCCTTCCTCCCCTTCTTTCTCCCTCCCTTGCCTTCTTCCTTTGTCTTTTGTTTTTCTTTCTCTCTCCCTTCCTTGCTAATTCTCATTCTTTTCCCTGTCTTTTCTTTCCTTTCTTTGTTCCTTTTTATTTTTTCCTATTTTATCTTTGTCTTTTTATTCCCAGTACCTAGTGTGGTAGAACATAGTATGGGCTTCTTAAATACTTATAAAATCTCCCTTTTCTTCTCTCTCTATCTCCTTCTCCTTCTCTTCCTCCCTTCCTCTCCCCCCCCCCGTCTATCTCCTATCTATCTATATGTCTCTCTTTCTTTCTCTCTCCTCCCTCTTTCTCCCTTATCTTTTTCTTTTTCTCTCTATTTCTCTGTGTATCTCTCTCCCCTCCCTTCCTTCCTTTTCTCTTTTATTTATTTTTTACTTTCCTTCATCCTTTGCTCTCTTCCTTCTCTTCTCTCATGTTTACTTCTTTCCTTTCTTCCTTCTTTATTCTCTTCCTCTTTTCTTTCCTTTCTCCCTCCTCCTTCCTTCCTATTTCCTTTCCTTTTTCCTTTCTTGTATCATCTTTTCTTCCAATTTTCCTTCTTTGTTTCTTCTTCCTCTTCTCTTTATTCCTTTCATCTTTTTTCCCCATTTCTCTTTTTCCTCTTTCATTCCTTCCTTCCTTAGTCTCTTCCTCCCTTCTAATAGATAATCACCAGCATCTGTCACTGAGAGAAGAAAGGAGGGAAGGAAAGAAAAAAAACAAAGAAGAAGGGAAAGAAGGAAAGATAATAGAAAGGAAGGAAGAGAAAAAAGATGAAAGAAAGTAGGAAAAAGAAAGAAAGAAAAGGAAGGGAAAGGAGAAAGGATGGGAGAATAGAGGGACAAACCTAGAGATAGAAAGACAAGAGACAGAGAGAAAAACAAAGAGGCAGAGACAGAAAAAGAAAGGAGGGAGGGAGAGAGAGAAGGAGAAAGAGAAGCAGACAGACAAAAGAAAGAGAGAGGGGAAAGGGAGGGAAGGAGACAGAGGATGGAAGGAGAGAGAAGACAGAGAGAGAGAGGCAGGGAAGAATGAACACAGAGCTAAATCAGAGACAAACAGTCCCTGCCCTCAAACATCATACAATTATCAACCTCCAGGAGTGTCTGATCTAGCAGAAAGAATCAGCCATGCCCAGAAATGCTCAAGTTCCAAAACTGCCCGTGCCATCAGCACTCTTTAAACATTTAGGCAAAATTTTGTAGGGAGGTGGAGGAAGGATACCATGTCTCCACTTGAAGGGCACCTAGAGAGCCAGGAAAGGCTTTGTAAAGGTCATAACATGGGAGCTACGCCTTCTTTGAAGGATGAATAAGGTCCTGAACCATGCAGAAATGTGTGGGAGTGCTTTTCACAGCCAAATGCAGAGGCAACAGCAGTGGCCAGGGTGTGTTCAGGAGCAGTGAGCAAACCAGTTTGGCTCATAGAGCAGACAGAAGTTGATCTGACCCGAAAAGTCATGAAGGCAGAACACAAACATTCTGAGCTCCTTTTCCTGGGCCTACAGATGATATGAGTTAATCATTCTTAGGAAGCAGATCACTAGGAGCCTCTGGCCTTCAGGCTTTCTAATAGCAATCTAGATTTTGTTTAACCCTCCTACTAATATGAAGATTAATTAGTCTATATGATTGATATGGCTACTAAGAAAAACCTCTTTGTTTCTGCCTCTGAGAAGATATTACTTATAGATATGCTGGGAGAGACCTCAAAGTCTCTCTCTCTCTCTCTATATATATATATATATATATATATATAATGAATAGAGATAGATAGATGAGTAGATGAGTCCAGCCCTCATTTGCAGATGAGGAAACTGAGGCACATTATGGTATAGTAACACTTGAGTATCATAGATTTAAAGCTGAAAGCTCCAAGTGTAAGTATGTATTTGTGTGTGTGTGTGTGTGTGTATGTGTGTAAAAATGTATGTATGTATGTGGTTTAAACCTCATCTTTTTCTTTTTCTTTTTTTTCTGAGGCAATTGGGGTTAAGTGACTTGCCCAGAGTTATCTTACAGATAAAGGAGTTAGTTTGTGAGAAGCATCTTGAAGTTAGGAAATCCTTGGATCAATCCCCACTTTTCACACATATTGGCTATGTGAGCCTGGATAAGTCAATTAACTCCTTAGCTCCCCAGGAGATCCTAAGACTATAAGCTATACTATAAGACTATAAGCTCCACAATAAGAGAAGATCAGTACTGGTCAAGGGAGTTTCCTACATTTGTGAAACTACAAAAAATAAGATCATAGGTAAGGTGGCTGAAAGCAATCTCAGATGCCATTGAGCTCAACCCTCTTCTCTTACTGATGAGAAAAGTGAGTAGCTTTATGTGACTGACTGTCCAAGATTACTTTACACAGCTAGTGTTTGTAAGGGCAGAATCTAAACCCACTTCCTCTGTCTCCAGAGACAGCCTTAATGTATATGAATATATGTATATGTTGTTTCACTCCAATAAAATGTAAACTTCTTGAGGATGGGGACTATTTCATTTTCACCTTTGTATCCCCATTGTCTGGCACTTTAAAGTTCTTAATAAACTCTTGTTAATTAATTTATTGATTGTTTTATACATGTAGTTATCTCCAGTTGAATATAAGCACTCTGAGGGCAGAGGCTGCCTCATTTTGGTCTTTTCTGTCCCCAGCATCTAGCACAGAGGGAGGGAGAGAAACTGACAGAGAGAGAAAAAGAGAAATAGAGACAAAGACAAAGAGATACACAGAGAGAGACACACAGAGAGAAAGAGAAGTGAAGAGAAGAGAAGAGAGAGGAAGGGGAGGAGAAGGAGGAGAAGGAAAAGAAGAAGAAGGAGGAGGAGGAAGAGGAGGAGGAGGAGAAAGAGGAAGAAGAGGAGGAGGAAGAGGAGAGGAGGAGGAGGAAGAGGAGGAGGAGGAGGAAAGAAAGAGAGAGAGATACTAACCTTGCTAATTGATTCACTGATTGTCTTATATGTGCAATAATCTCCATAAAATATAAACTCTCCGAGGACAGGAACTATTTTCTTTACATCTTTGTATTCCTCATTATCTAGCACATAGAAGATACTTAATAAATTCTTGTTGAGAGAGAGAGAGAGAGAGAGAGAGAGAGAGAGAGAGAGAGAGAGATCATCTGTAGTAGGAAGTAAGCCCACTGAGGGCTTCTTCTCATTCTGATCTTTTGCGCCACTAGCACCTTGGACAGTGCCAGGTACCATAGGTGCCCTCAAGAAAAGCATGTTGAATTAGATTGAATTGGGTATTGCCTGCCTTGTGTAAAAATGAGCTTGTCATCACCAGCCCCCAGAATCTCTTTTCTTTTTTGCTTTCGGTTTTGGTGCCTTAGCATGGCAAGAAGTTGAATAGATTTTCATCTTTGTCAGAATTAAGGGAAAATCCGCAGCGACAGCTCCTTTTCCCTCTTCTTAGTGAGACCATTTAGACACATCAGTCTCAGTTAAGTTCTTAGGTGGGAGGGATGGGGAGCAGAATCAAGGGCCATTGTTCCATCCCAGAGTGAGGAATCTGCTAGAACACAATCGCCTCCTTGTTCTCGGGAACCTCCTTTCCCAAGCAACAGGCAGGATTGAAGTCTCCCAATGTGGCTTCAGCAAGCAGCATCCTTCCTATGAAGCTTTCCCAAGCCCACATCCTGGCTGTGCCTTTGGTGTGAGCAGGTTCTCAAGTGAGGCTCCCTTTCAAGTGAGACTTCAAACCAGAGCCCTATTTGGAGGGCCAAAGGTCCCCTAGTGCCTCAGTGAATGAGTGACCTATGCTAAGCATGGCGACCAGTGCTGTTCATTGTTGGTTTGTAAAAGCATTCCCAGGCTTTGGGAGGGGTAGCTTGGATGCGGATCTATTGAGAAATCGGCAGAGTAAACAAAGATGAGATAGCTCTCATTTCTCCATTCAGAAACTCCCTTGGCTAGTTTAGCCAGAGGAACTCACCCTAAGCCTGGCAAACCACCGTGGCTTTTCTTTTTAAGAGTCTGGTAGCAATGTCACCATTTAGTGCTCTACAAACATGTCATGGATAGGTTAAGCAAGTCCAGTTGGGTTTTCACTGGACCATCTCCATGCCCTTGATATCCCCCAGACAGACTAGCTGGGTTAGATCATAGAGTCACAGATCTAGAAGTTTGGGGAAGAGACTTTAGAGTGCATCTAGTGCAACTTCTTTATTTTAAAAATAAGGACTTTCCAGATATATTAGGATGATAGGATGATTTTCAGCTTAGAGCTGGAAGGACCTCAGAGACCACCCACTCCAAACTTTGTATTTTACAGGTGAGGAAATTAAAGCCCAGGGAGATTGAATGGTGATTATAGAAGCATAAGATCAAAAATCTAGACATAGGGGAAACCTTAGAGGCCATCTAACATGAACTACTCATTCTATAGGGTTTTTCATGGGTAATAGGAAGCAGAGCTGAGATTTGAACCTGGTTCCTCTGCTGAAAATTCAGCCCTCCTTCCCATGTACCATTCTATCTTCTGAATTCAAATCCTGCCCCACCAGTTCCTAGGCAAGTAACTATAACTGTCTTCTGAAGGAGAGGGAAGAGGGGGAGGGAGAGAGAACACTAAAGGCAGAGCTCCGAATCCTGCTCTTGGCTTGCGTCTCAGGAGGTGTATCTGTCTTTCAGCTAAACCTTCTTCATACAGAGCTGACAAAGCAACTGGCGGACTCGATGGTGCTTCCCATCATACAGTTCCGAGAGAAAGATCTCACAGGTAAAGTGTTGGAGCCCATTAGAGTCCCCTCTGAATGAAGGGCTCATTCATCTTAGACCATCTTCTACTGAATACTTATGTCATGTATTTTCTTCTTCTCTCTTTCCCTGGCCATTTCTTTGTCTCTGTGTCTCTGTCTGTCTCTCCCCTCCTTTCTTCCCACCCTCCCCTTCCCTCTTTCTGTCTGTCTCCCCTCCTTCCTTTCCATTCTCCTATCTCTCTATGTGTCCATCTCTTACTCTATTATCTCTGTCTCTGTGTGTTTCTCTCCTTCCCTCCCTGCCTCTCTCTTTCTCTTTCTTTCTCCTTCTCTCTCTCTTTTGCTCTCACTCTTTCTCTCTCTCCTTCTCCTCCTCCTCCTCCTCTTCCTCCCCCTCTCTTTTCCCCCTCTTTCTTCCCCCTCTCTTTCTCATCCTATTTCCTCCTCCTTCCTCCTCTTTCCTTCCTCTCCTCCTCTCCCTCTCTTACCTCTCCCCTCCTTTTCCTCCCTTTCTCTCTTTCTGTCTCTATGTCTGTGTCTCTCTGTGTCTCTGTCTCTTTCTCTGTATCTGCCTTTCTCCAAGAGCCTCTCTCCTTCTTTCTCTTCACACACATACATATATCATCATAGTATTAATATAACTTATTAATATATTATTTATGTATAATTATACTTTATCACATATTATTTGTTATTATTATATTTAAAGCAATATTTATTGATATCTTATTTTTATGCTACCTTCATATTCTACTATATCCCTCTTTGCTTCCCTAACTCTAGAGAGCCATGCCTTAGATAACAAGATAAAAGTGAAAGATGGAGTGGGAGAGGGAAAGGAAAGCAATTCAGAAAACTAACCAGCACATCAATCAGTATATGCTATTTTCCACACCAGTTACAAATGTGTGTTGTATTCTTCATCAAAGCTTCTTCCCTCTCCCCCCAATGAATGGGGTAGAGGGCTGGATGAAGAGCCAGGATAGAACTTTACCTCATATTAAGACTCTGAATAAGCCAGTTCCCTTTCTTCTGCCTCAGCTTCTGTTTATTTAGTTAATGTCCAATTCTTCATGACCTGATTTGTGATATTCTTAGTAGAGATACAGGAAAGGTTTGCTATTTCTGTCTCCAGCTCATTTTACATATGAAGAAGCTGAAGCACACAGAGCTAAGTGACTTGCTCAGGGTCACACAGCTTCAAGTTTCTAAGGCTGAGTTTGAACTCAGGAAGAGTTTTCCTGATTCCAAGTTCAGTGCTCTAACCACTATTGTACTACCTAGTTGCCTCAGGCTTACATTGTTTCCTTATCTGTAAGAGAAGCTTAATTCACTGACTTCTAAGATTTAAAGCAATATTCCTATGAGAAAGAATGTTCTTTCCCCCCTAAATTATATGTAATAAATAACATATAGCACATTATTATATAATATGTATCACATACGCATATAATATATTTTATAATTATATATTTTGTGTATATTATAGAATACATTATATATGTTAATATGGCCTTTATTATAAATAAAATATTTTTTATATTCTCTAATATGTTATACATATGTAACATGATTCCATAATATATATATTATATAACATAATAATGTATATCCTGTATTGTATAAATACATTAATAAATTATATATAAGTCATATTTTATTTAATACATTATTATATATGTCATATATGTACAATACATTCTATAATTATATAATTTGTGTATCTCATAGAATATATTACATAACATGTTAATATACTCTCTATTATATATAATACATTTTGTATATTCTATAATACATTATACATATGTAATATGATTCCATAATATATGTATATCATATAACATGGTAATATATTCTATATTATATAATATATTAAGAAATTATGTATAATAAATAGCATGTTATATAATACATTATTATGTATTATGTATCTGATACATGTATGATACATTCTATAATTATATAACTTAAGCATATTATAGAATGAGTTATATATGCTAATATATTCTTTATTAATATAATAAATTATATTATGTTTAATATATTGCATATACATATTCTCAAATAGATACATTATATCTATATAATATAATTCTGCAATATATGCACATTCTATAATACATTAATATATTCTGCATTATATACAGAACAAATGTAAACAGAATTAAAGGACAAGGCAATGTGAGAGAAGGTTAGTTCACAAGCTGTTGAAGGGATTAGAAAATCTGTCAGGGAAAAGGTGGTGTTTGCGCTCTGAGGAGATGAAGAGAGCGAGCTTTCCGGACCCAGGGAACGGCCCATGGAAAAGAACAGAGATGGAAGCTGGAGGGCCATCTGTGTGGACCAAAGAGAAGGCCAGCTTGGCTGCCTTTCAAGAGAGGAAATAATGAGGCTGCAAAGGAAGGCTTGGGCAAAGTCTGTAGACCTTTAAAAGCTAAACAGAAGAGCTTAGATTTATTTCATCCTAGAGGCCATGAAGAGTTCAGCTGAGCCACAGAAGCATCTGTTCAACAGGAAGGAACTTTTACGGACAGTTTCTGGGATAGAAAGTGGACACACAAGTTTATAATTCCAGAGTTGGGGGGGATCCCTCGTGCACATGATTTTTGCTTGCCAGATTTTGGTAACTGTGTGCCCATTTTCCCTCCACAGATGTTAAATGCACTGGCAGGAAAGTGCGAGCCAGGTTTATGAGTGGATTGTGATAAACTTCTTATTCATGTATTTGAGTACTTATGATATAATTTTATTTTTGCCGTGTTACTAAGTAAAAGTAAAAAGTATGATCTTAAATATTTTAAATATTAAATATCTTAAGCTCTAAATATTTCATCAATGTAATTGCCTGGTTTGATACAAATAAAACACATGAGTAGGGACTTGAGAATTCAAGGAGTATATAGGAAGAGCATATTTCTCCTCAAAAAGATTATCACTAAGAGTCTAAGAGAGTTTGGTGTAACTGCATCAAAATGGCCCTTCTCTAAGAACTAAGACCTACCAGTGTAAGGACAAGCCAGTCCAGGGAGGAAGTAGTTGTCCACCTGTTCTGGGTGAGACATATGAGGTTTTCCAGTGTAGATGGTCACCACCTGCAAATATTACATTTGAGTTTATTTGTTTAGAGACTTAATACTTCAGAGATTCTTGATTTTGTCAGTTGGGATACTCCCTTCGTCAACACAGATAGCCCAAAGCTTCATAAACAGTCATGGAAAGTTGTTTGTGGACCAAAAAAAATTCATTTCTATATAACTAACATGGTAATAAGACTTTTGAATTGATCTGGTCATCAGATAATAGATATTTAAAGAAAGAAGTAGATAGGTAGGAGAGTGGGAGAAAGAGAGAGGAGAAAAGGAAGGAGACAGAAAGAGAGAAGAGACAGAGACAAGGAGAGAGTACAGGAAGAAGGGAGACAGGAAGAGAAAGGAAATGAGATAGAGACAAAGATATAGAGAAAGAGGGAGAAAGGAGAGATAGAGAGAAAGAGAGAAGAGACAGAGAGACACAAAGACAGGAAGCAAGACAGACAAAGAGACAGGAAGGGAGGGAAGAAGGAGACAAGAAAGACAAAAGGAAGAGAGAAAGAGAGAGAGAGGCAAAGACAGAGACAGAGAAAAACCAAGAGACAAAAAAACAGAGAGATAGAGACAGACAGGGAAGGAGGGAAGGAGGAGAGACGACAGAAAGAAAAGAGAGAGAAGACAGAGAAACCGAGACAGAGAAAATGGAGAAGGTAATAGGGGGAGATGAGGACACAATACCTAGCTCTGTAAAAGCCACCTTAGGAATACCCTAAGGCTTAGGAAAGCCCTAAGGCTTGTCCTGGATTGCTTATAATTGAGTTTATTCTAAAAGTTTAGATTTTAGGCTTTTACACAACATTTTTTACAATTTTTTTTTTATTGTTGCATCACCTTCTTTCACAAATATAGCCTTCTCCTTCTCCTCTCTAAGGAGCCATGCCTTGTAAGAAAGAATAAAAAAGAAAGTAAGCAGATCTGAAAAAAATACACTGCTTTAATTGAATAAACCATTTTTAATGGAAATTATCTTTTGCCTTTACATCATCATTTCCCAATGTATTTCTCTGTTTCCCTCACTCAGAGAGTCATCCTTTACTATAAAGATTCTTTTTTAAAGATCAGTGAAATCAATTAATATGCCAATTAGGTTCAGCATTATATGCAGCATTCCATAGCTCTAGACCCTCACCTCTGCAGAGAAGGGAAAAAAATGTCAGCCACACTTTTTCTTTTTCTTCTTCCTTTTTTTTTCTGAAGCAATTGGGATTAAGTGACTTGCCCAGGGTCACACAGCTACGAAGTGTTAAGTGTCTTGAGACCAGATTTGAATTCAGGTCCTCCTGACTTCAGGGCTGGTGCTCTATCCACTGCACCACTTAGCTGCCCCAGCCACACTTTTTAAAGGAATTTTCAGCCCCAAATTCTAGCCCATGCACCCTAGAAGTTTAGGGGAGATTCCTCCTTTCATGGGTCCCCAAACACCCAAAGGTACCAAATAGGCAGCTTGGCGAGGAGTTTTAAATGTCACCTGGGAGCTAGACTAGCACTGTCCAGGTAGAGTCCTAAATCCCCAGCTAAGTTGGGTGTTTGCAGGAATCAGACAAAACATTAGATGGAGTAGAGAATCTAAGCAATGTTTCAGAAGGAGATTTTGCTCCTCTCTTTCAGATATCATTCATGTTTGGTCTGAGGGGACCCCAGAATACTGGGTGCTCATTTGACATAAGATCATGGACAGAACTAGAAGGGACCCCAGATTTTCTAATTGAACCTTTTTACTAAAAGACTAGGAAACTCAGGGCCAGAGGTTACATGATTTATCCAAGGTCACTCAGCAAGAAAGTCATTATGAGCTGATGTTGGAAGAAACCTCAGGAGCTATTTAGTCTAAACCTTCATTTTTCCATAACTGAGATGTGAAGAGATTAATGTGCCCAATTTTTTTCACCTGGGTAGTAAGCATCAGAAGTGGAATTAGAATTCAGATTCTATGCCTGTAAAGCTAGGGTTGTTTTTTTTATTGTTTTCCCACTGGCCCTTTTCCTTGACTCTGAAATTCTCTCTATCTCTTTTCAGAAGTCAGCACCTTAAAGGATCTCTTTGGACTCGCTAGCAACGGTACGTCTCTTCCTTTTCTTTATTTTTTTATTTTTGGGTTTTTGTTTTTCTTTTTTTCCTTTTCTTCATTCTTAATGAACTATGTAAGACATGGGATGGGTAGGTGGGGAAAGTGAAGCCTTGGGTGTCAGGGAGCAGCTTTAGACTTGTTTTTGATACATTCAATTTCCTTTTATTCCTAGAACATGATTTGTCCATGGCAAAATATAGCCGGCTACCGAAGAAAAAAGAGAATGAAAAGGTACAACAAAACAAAATAAAATCCAACTTTCTCTATTGTTATTTTTTTCTTTTTTTAACTTTAATATAACAACTCCCAAATCAATTGATTTAGAGGAGCTTTTTCTGTTATCTCTATTTCTTTATGGCTGGGGGGAAGTGAAGGGGAACAAGAAAGGGGGTTGAGAATGGTTGTGTTTTATCAGTCTGTGCCATTTCTTCCTGTACAGTGACTTTGTTTTTAGCATTTTTGCCCATTTTTCCTACTTAGGCATTAGACACATTCATTTGGGGTTTTTAAATTTCAAGCCTGAGCCATGATTTAAAAAAAAGAAGAAAAAAGTAGGAGGAAGGATTGACCATATAGTGCTTTGAAGTTCAGATTTTTATCTTTGAGCAAGTTGGCATATTTCTCCATATGCACATACAAGACTCAGTGCTAATAGTAACATTTTAAAATTCAGTTTTTCTGTTTTATTATATGAATTTGACTATCATCAAGAAATAAATATCTTAATACACACAAAAAATGAAAGAAAATTGTATATAAGACCCTGAATTTCTGTCACATACAACTTAGCCTTTTTTTATTTAAGAAGGTAGCAGCAAAATTGCCCTATTTTAATTAATTAATAATAATTATTGTTATTATTTGCTGAGGCAGTTAGGGTTAAGTGACTTGCCCAAGGTCACACAGCTAGGAAATGTTAAATGTCTGAGGCCAGATTTGAACTCAGGTCCTCCCGACTCCAGAGCTTGTGCTCTATCCACTGCACCACCTAGCTTCCCCTAATTAATTTTTTCTATTAATAAGCATTTTTTCTCCTTCCCTCTTCCCTTATCCAAAAAATAAAACAAAACTTTCATAACAATTAATAAAAAGAACAAATTCTCATATTGGCCATATCCAAAAATGCCTATTTTATAGCTTACTTTACATAGCACTTATTGTGTGCCAGACACTGTGCTTTACAAATACTATCTTATTTGATCCTCACCCTGGGAGGTAGGTGCTATTATTATCGGTATTTTACAAATGGAAAAAAAAAAAAACTAAAGCAAACAGATTAAATATTCAGGATTACACAGCAGGTAAGTGTCTGAAGTCAAAGTGAACTGACTCCAAGCTCATCACTCTGTCCATTCTGGTACCATCTAGCTGCCCTTTGGTTTTCTGGAATCATGCCTGATCATTGTATTGATCAGTATTAAGTCTTTCAAAATTGTTTGTCTTGACAATATTGTAATGCACAAATTATTCTCCTGGCTCTGTTCATTTCCTTCCATAATAGCTCATACACCTAGTCCAAGTTTCTTTGAAGTTATCCCTTGTGTCATTTCTTGCGGTGCACAAAGGTATTCCATTACATTTGGATTCCAAAATCCATTCAACCATTCAACAACTAATGGGTAGTCCCTTAGCTTCCAGTTCTTTATCACTACAAATTAAGTTGCTTATTATAAAGATGGTTGTACATATATATTTTTATTCTTTCTTTGTGCTTTTTTGGGGGTATAGACCTACCTAATATTGGTATTCCTGAGTTAAAGAGTAACCACAGTTTAATAAATTTTGGGGAACATTTCAGGATGACTGGACCTATTCATATCCTCACCAACCATGCATCAATGTGCCTGTTTTCCCACAATCCTTCCAATATTTGTCATCTACCTTTAATGTCAATGTTAATTGTTAATGTCAGAGGTTAATTGTGAAAATATTGTAGGTTAAACCAGCGACCTAATATGAATGTTAAACCTATTAAATGGGTGTGAATTGCTTTAATTTGCAACTAATTAGTAATGGTTTGGAGCATTTTTTAAATATGGCTGTAGATAGCTTGAATTTCTGCCCTTAAATACTACCTGTTGATGTTCTTTGACTTTTATCAACTTTTTGAACCAAATCAGATTCTTTTGGCTGCATTCATATTTAGAAACCAGCAGAAAAGAGAGCAAGAAAGACTTCAGGCTATATATATGGTCTATCCCTTTACTTCCAGAAAGAACTGTGTTCAGCTTATTCTAGTGTAATTTTTTAAACAACAAAAATAATAATAATAATCCTTAGAGAAACTCTTCAAACTTCGCCTCCCAGTGACATATTCCAGGGTCCCAGGACAACAAAAGCCAGGGAAAATTGCCAAAATCCCATTGAAATTCCCCAAACCGAAGTTTAGTCTTTTTTGTCCCACTAAACCTAGAAAATAGCCACTATTACTCAGACCTGTTCATGTCTTATACTTTAAAATCATTTTTACTTCCTCCTTCCTCCCTTTTTCCTCTGGGGGCATAATAAATCCACTATATGAGCCTTTCTCATTGGTGCAATTAATTGTTCTCCTTCCCCTGGTATGTGAGGTGGAATTGTGTCCCATTTGGCCTCAGGAGGCAGAACCTTTCCAGGATGCAATGAGGGGAGGTTACAGCAAGCCCAAAATTGGTTCCATGTCGCTTACAGTCATCCAGAAGTAGAATGGATTGACTTGAGAGGCCATAAATTCCCCATCCCTGGAGTTCTTCCAGTAAAGGCTAGATGATCATCTCTCAGGGAGCTATTGGAGAGCTGACTCCTGTTCCTATATGACTCGGGCCAAATGGCCCCCAAAGTCCTTTCCACTTCTGAGAGACACTGTGGAGTGTCTTAAAGCCAAGAACAGAAGTGATCATATTGCTTCCCTTATCAATCAATAAGAACTTATTAATAAGCATCTGCCAGGTACTAAATACTATACTAATGATGAAGAGTTAGCAAGAGAACAGTCCCCTCCTCAATATCACTTTCTATCAGGTTTTACATTCTACCAGGAACAATCAACCTACTGGAGATAATATGACCATAAGCTTGATTATTATTTATCATTTGATACTAATAATTTTCTAATAAATACTTTTGATTAATCATTTTTAATAAATCTTTTAAAAGCTCTTTTAATTAACAAACCCATTTTGAGTCAATATTCCTGAGTCAAAATATTTGAGTCAAAGTCCAGTTTTGGATGGTACCTTCTAAGCTTTCCTATCCCCTTCCACTAGGTGAAATCCGAAGTTGCAAAAGAGGTGGCTGCCGCCCGAAGGAAGCAACATCTCTCATCCCTACAGTATTATTGTGCCCTGAATGCTCTCCAGTACAGGAAGAGGATCGCAATGATGGAGCCCATGTTAGGATATGCCCAAGGACAGGTATACCAGTGCCCCCCATCCAACCTGAAGACAAAGCCAATGTATGTGACATCCTGGTGGGATAGAGAATGGAGAAATGGAAATGCTGGTAAAGGGGGATTGATAAAGGCCAGATGGGACCTGGGAACTACATGGCAGATGGAGGAATAGTGATTATTATGATCAAAAGGAAAATTGGCTTCTTCTTTCAAGTCCACGTGAACCAGCCAAAACTCAAGAACATGATGCAAGAGAAGGAAAAGATATTTAGACCCTTAGTCTAGTCATCTAGTCTAGCCCTCCATTTTACTGATGATGAACCTGAGATTTAGGGGACATGGAATCATGATGTATTGTAAAGAGGACCAAATTTGGGATCACAGGATTTCAGTTTGACTCTTGACTTTGACATTTATGAGTTGCATGACTTTGGAGAAGTCATTTTCATCTCTCTGGGTCTCAGTTTCTTCATCTGTAAAATGAGAAACTGACTTCTCTGACCTCTAAAGTCCCTTTTCAGCTCTAAATCCTATGACAGTAAACTAGGGTGGTAAAGCCAGATGAATTGTTGAGATGGAGGAGCATTAAGGTCATTGAGAAAATATCAACATGTATGAGGAAGTTGCCTCATGTGAAAGTAGGAACTGGGGTGGGAACACGGACTAAGAGTCATGCACTAAACTTCTTGAGGAAGGAAGGAAAATCCCCTGGAGATCAAAGTGGAGTGGGTAGTAAGATTGGATATAGTGAACCTCAGAGGAGGAGAGAGAGATAAGAGGTATTGGTAAAGAAAGAAACTAGAAGTGTTGGATGGATGGTGGGGAGCAGGGAAAGTTCCAACTTTACCTCTAGAACCAATGAGCATCATTGAAAGATGGTGGGGGTACAGGTTGGGGGAATGGCAGATGTTTTAACCAATACTTAAAAGAATGGCCTAGGTTGTAGTGTCATCTGGTAAAAAGTCAAATCTATGAGTGTCAGAATATTGAAGGCACATAAGAAATGGGTCTAAAATTAAAGGAAGTTTGTTAAGTATAGTAAAAAGCATTCCAGAGGGCACAGGGAAAGGGATGGATAGTCAGTTAATCACTGAATGGGGGTGGCCTCAATCAAACTGAGACTTGTTGAAGACCTCATCTTTAAAAAGTCAAGGACTCCCATTGCAAACTGGACCATCTCCAGTCGTCCTGATCGATATCTGGCCACTAGACCCAGATGGCTCTAGAGGGGAAAGTGAGGCAGGTCAACCCTCTCTCACTTAAACTCAATTCACTTACATGTCATGAAGATCTTAGCTTAAAAAGGCCAAGATCTCCCACTGTCTTGAGACCATCTTCAGTCATCCTGATTGATATCTGGCCACTGGACCCAGATGGCTCTGGGAGGGAAAGTGAAGCAGGTGACCTTGCAGAGCCCTCCCTCACTTAAACTCAATTCACTTGCATGTCATGGCATCCCTTTCCTGATATCATGGTCCTCTTCTAGAAGGAAGGACAAAAAACAACAACAAAAATGATGATGAGATAGAATTGAATATGAATAAGAATGAACAGCTCAATTCATAGAGGTTGTTTGGCTCTTCCGTCTTTGGGGATTCAGGGTTATCAGGATCAGGAGAGTCAGAGGGTGTGGAAACTAGCTAACCAGTGGGGAAGGTGTCAAGGCAGAGTATCAATAATACAAATAATATTAGCCAACATTTACATAGCACTTATTACGTGTCAGGTGCAGTGTCTGTAAACAGTTATTATCTCATTTCATCCCCATAATAGCCCGGGAAAGTAGGTGCTGTCCTTATCTTCATTTAACATATGAGAATACTGAGGCAAATAGTTAAATGACTGCTCCAAAGTCATGTAATCGGTAAGTTGTCTGAGACTGGATTTGAATTCAGGGCTTCCTGACTACAGGTCTAATTCTCTACCCCAACTGCACTACGTAGCTATCCATCTATCAGTACTTTGGATGAGCTCTGTTGATGACGATAAGTAATTAGAAGCTTCAAAATCTCAAAATAGCCTTTGACTGGATCATGGCGGTGTCTCCATAGGAGGTCCAGAAACCCATTCCTCCTGTAGTCAGGGTCTAGAGATATTACAAGTTGCAAGTTCCATATTTAAGAATCCATAATGCCTTCTGCAGAGACCAAGAAAACCCATTTTATTTTCCTCATATATTACTCATGATGTGCTAACTCAGGACTTCTTAAAACTTTTTTCTGCTCGCAACTCCTTTTCACGCAAGAAATTTTTACATAACCCTAGATATGTAGGTATAATAAAATAGGTATACAGACCAAACATTTCCTGATAATAAATCATAAAGAAATTTACTTTAAAACAACTCCTTCATACACATTTTTGCCATTCATTAAAGACAAAAGCATATTTGCATGCTAATGAGATAAATGGATGTGCTCATTTATTTTTACATAAAGAATTAAATCTTGGCAGAATATTTGATACTACAAGATACTTTGGAAACCTTTTACCGTTACCATAATTTTCATAACCCCCACATTCCTGACTCCATATGGGGTCGTGATACACGGTTTAAGAAGCTTTGTGCTAATGAACTAAGTGGGCACAATATTCTGCCAAGGAAATTATATTAATAGGAGCCCTCTTTTAACAATATAATATTATAATTATAATATGTAATTAATAATATATGCACTCTTTAAAATAATATGAGCACTCTTTTAACAATATAAACAATAAACACTCTAGAATAAACATTCTAGAGTGATAGAAAACAGGAAGCATGATAAAGAGATAGCACTGAATAATTCGATTATAGTGCTGTACTTTAAAAAAGAATTCCTTCTTTGTTCATCCCATCAGCCCCTTTTAATTAATTCCTGTCAAGGATTGGTTTGTATCCACAGTGCCAGGCATGTAGCAGGCACCCAAATTGAGTTGAGCTTCCCACATCATTGGCCAGTGGGAATGAGCCCACCATCTTGCTGATTCTGTTTACTCTGCCTGCTAATGCAGGAGCAGTTTTAGGGCTAGGTGAGACTTTAGAGGAAATCCCATTCCTTTTATAATGGTAAAACAAAAGGCCCAGAGAGGGCACAAAAAGTGACTTGCCCACAGGTAGTAAGCAACAGGATGGGGAGATTTGAACCCCAAGTCCTCCAAGCCCAACATTCTTCCCACTGCCTTAAATTTGGCCACATTTCTTTCTTTTTTCTTTTCTTTTCTTTCTTTCTTTCTTTTTTCTTTCTTTCTTTCTTTCTTTTTTCTTTCTTTCTTTTTGTCTTTCTTTCTTTCTTTCTTTGCTGAGGCAATTGGGGCTAAGTGACTTGCCCAAGGTCACACAGCTAGGAAGTATTAAGTGTCTGAGACCAGATTTGAACTCAAGTTCTCCTGATTTCAGGGCTGGTGTCCCCTAGCTGCCCCTCTCAGTCACTTTCTAACTAGACAAGTCACTTAATCTCTTTCAGCCTCAGTTTCCTTAGCTATAGAAAATGAGGATTCAATGGGCTCTAAAATCCCTCCATCCCTAAATCTATGATCCCATAGGCTTCTCTTCTCCAGCATCCTTCATTTCTTTTATCACTTTTCATATAAGATCTCAAAGCCTTTCCACCATATTGGTTGCCTTCTCTGAATAAATTCTAGTTTATAATCTACAATGCAGTCGGGAAGATTCATCTCCATCCATTCAAATCCAGCCTCAGACACTTATTAGCTGTATAACCCTAGGCAACTCTTTGTTTGCCTCAGTTTCCTCATCTGTAAAACAAGTTGGAGAAGCAAATGATGAACACTCCAGCATTTTTGCCAAGAAAACCCCAAATTCTGGTCACACAGAATGAGACCAGAATTGAAATGATTGACCAACAATATGCATGGTCTTATAAAAATACAAATAAGACCTTCCACTAATCTGAAAGATAAGCCATAAAGTTACTTTCTGTATTCTTCAGCAATATATTGAATACTCTCAAAATAAGACACAGTCCCTGCCCTTAAAGAGATTTATGTAATGTAGGAAGGGAGACAAGATATCCATGTGAATGACTGTATACAAATTAATATATGGGGAAGATAATGCAATCTATTACTCCAAGAAAGAATGATGGTAGCTTTGGTCCAGGCTTGTTGATTGACTGATGCTAATGATCACAGTTTCCTATCATCCTTATTATTACCTTTTTATCAGATTACCTTTATCATACATAATCTGACCACCCTTATACTTTTCAGATAAACTTTTTTAAGAAAGGAGCCGAGATGTTTTCCAAAAGGATGGACACCTTTTTATCTACCACCAAAGCCATGGTTCAAAGGTAATAAAATCCTGGAATTTGAATTCTTTTTTTTTTTTTTTTTTTGGTAGATTGTTGTGGGAAAGATTGTTGTGTTGCTCTGCTAATGAATCAGCCCCTGGTACATCAGGCTAGAGAACACACACAAGAAAAGAAGGAAAATTTTGGATTTTGTTCACCATCCTCCTGATCAAGATGAGGAACTGGTTTCAGAGTCAGGAATACATTAGTTCCAATACTGACACTTAATTTTGTGTCCCTGGAAAAGTCATTTCACATGTGAATGCTCCAAGCAGCCTGTAAGACTAGTTGTTGCAAAAAAAAAAAATTTTTTTAAAGGTGCCATTATGCATTGATAGAGAATTTCCTCACTTGAGACTTCCCTATCTTAGTAAAATCTGCAGTCCAATACCTCGTGCTGTCTCCTATAAATAATCCAGACAGCAAGAGGAGCATGATTATCTTTATTAACTCTTGTCTTTTCGAAGTTCTGGATAATTTTACATATTTCATCAAATCGATAAAGAAATAAGGACTTGCAGAATCTTTGAATTCCCATATATTATAGACTGTTTTAAAGGGTTATATTATAACTATTATATTATTTTATATATATTATAACTATTTTAAAGGGTTTAAAGGGTTTTAAAGGGTTAAAAGGCTTTTGGAAAACAGCCCCAAGTCTACTTTTTTCCCCCCCATAAAGCTCACCGACCTGTGTCTTGTGTCGGTGTTCAATCTTTCAGATGTATTAAGAATTGCTTTAAGCGCGTATTGGATTTGAAACAGATACAAAGAGAAAGACATTAAAAAGGCTCATTCTTGGACAATTTCTTTGATGGATGCTCCCCTAAAGACAGCTGCCAGAGAGGCAACCGCCCACCTACCACCCCTGGGAAGCCAACCTTTGAGGCTGACTTCGAGCAGATAAAAGAGACTTTGAGTAGCCAGTTAGTTTATTTAACAGACTATGGTCCAGTCTAGCAGGTGTCTACCAAGATTATTTTCCCACTGCAAAATCTGCTTTGATCCCATCTACACTAAAGAAGGGCTGATTATTCCTTCTTCTCTTCTTCCTCTTCTTGCTCCTCCTCCCACCTCATGTTGATGAGCTCTAAGAACATTAGCAGGAGGATTTTTGCTTGCCTCATCATGGTACAGGGGCAATTTCATGCTTTTAATATCTTTTTTTGGTCTTGGTCTAGGGGTAACCCCGGGCTCCTATTATCTTTTGCCTCCTCTTGGTCTCGGGGTAGCCATGGACTCATGCCCGCTGAGTGCCAGCTCTGGCAGTGATGCCCATGCTGGAACGGCTTCAAGTATGGCCCAGTGGAATGCCTGGCATCTGAGAACCAGTCTGGCTAATTTACAAGAGTGAAATCAGGAGGCAGCTAAACTAGGTGGTAGAGTGGATGGAGCGGATCAATAAAAAAAAAAAAATCAATAAAACCTAAATTGTTACAAAGCTTAAACAAGACATAAAAGGCTTTGCCAAACTCAAGACCAGGATTTTCAACCTGGTAGTTGGGTTCTTGGTTATTTTTTTAATGATTTCTTTCATAATCCTAAACATTCTATAATATGATTTTAAAATGTGATTCTGAAAAAGGGACCATTGAATTCACCAGCCTGCCCAAGGGGTCCAAGAGACAAAAAAGGTAAAGGACCCCAGTTTTAAAGTGAAAGGGACTAATCTTGTTACTTCAATGGTGGAGGGAAGTCTCATGTGAGAAAACTCCCTTTACCAGTGCAAGTCTCACAGAATTGCCTATTCTGGCATTGACCATTCATCCCGGATCATTGAGATGTTGAGTGATTTCTCCAGTGCAACTTAGAGACCAGACTTCAACCCAAGACTTCCTAGTTCCAAGAGCAGCTCTTTCTTCACTGTTTTTTTTCCCAGAAGTTCTATATTAATGCTCACTTTAAGCCCTAAATAAGCACTAACTCAGTAGTATTATCAAGAATGGTATTTTGAACTATAAAACCTCTCCAAGACTGTCTACTGAGTCACAGGTTAGCATCCTTGAGAAATGGTTAACAGGTCTCAGAGGGGCCGTCTTATTTTTGCCTTTCTGTTTCCAAGATCTTGTTCAGGTACTTTTATTATGGAATAGCAATGATTGATTTAGAATGAAATTCAAGAGATAACATTAGTATAACACAGAGAGAGAGAGTCTGTCTTAAAATCTGGAAGACCAACATTCCACTTCTGCCTCTGACACTAACTATGGGTCCTTGGATAAGCAATTCTTTCTGGGCCTCAGTTTCCCCTTCTGTAAAACAAAGGAATTGGACTTAGTCTTGAAGGCCCTTTCTAGCTCTAACTATATCATTCTTGGATGTGATTACTACTTGGGTAATTTTGGACACATCACTTCCCTTGGAGCATCAGTTTTCTGAGTCATAAAATAAAAGGATTAGATTCATCCTCTTTGGCTCCTTCTCACCCTAAATATATTATCCTTCTAACTCTAAATCTATCACCCCATCTTCCTATAAGTTGGCTGAATGAATGAGGCTTAAAAGAAAAGAATAAATCCTAAGGAAACAAGCACTTAACTTATAGCACAAACGCTAGGCATGAGGGTGGAGATCATGGAAAATGAAACCACAAAATTATTGGAGCTTATGAAAGCCTTTAATCTTTTCCGAAATTGCCTCCACTGATTTTCCCAGGGGTCAGCACCAAAGAACTTTGTGGGTCTAGCTATCTGTTTCCCCAGAGAGCTGTTCCTATAACCTGGGAATTTTAGTGAAAGATAAAATTTCCTACTTGTCCAGTTTTGAGCCACCTCCCTGTCTTTTTTTATTCCAGTTGCCTTATATTCCTATTATTTAACTTTTCTCTATAAAAGTCATACAATCACAGATACAGAACTGGAAGAAATATTCGAGACTGTTGAGTCTTGGATTCAGATGTCTAGACTTAGCAGATAAGGGAACTGAAGCCAAAAATGCCTAGGGTCACAGAATTCTAACTTACAAATGCTGATTCCAAACCACAAAATTCAATCTTTATCTTTGCTTTTCTAGTGTTCAGCACACAATAGGGGTGTAATTAATGCTTGTTAGCATGATTCCAGAAAATTGAAGTGATGTGCCCAGGATCACAGGATTCTAACCCAAGAACTCTGATTCCAAACTCCAAAATTCAATCAATTTTTATCTTTGCTTTCCTAATGCTCAGCACACAGTAGGTGCTTAATAAATGCTTGTAAGCATGATTCCAGAAAATTGAAGTGACGTGTTCATGATCACAGGATTCTAACCCAAGAACTCTGACTCTAAACCCCAAAATTCGATTTTTACCTTTGCTTTCCTAATGTTCAGCACATAGTAAGTGCTTAATAAATGCTTGTTAGCATGATTCCAGAGAGCTGATGATGAAGCATGCCGGACATCTTGTGGCCAAAAGTTAATAGTCTGAAGATACAGACTGAGACATGGATTTTTGGATATGACTGATGTGGGGATTTGACAAAACAAATTTGTTATCGGAATTTTATTTTCCTTTTTTTTTCCCTTCTTGATTGGGTGAGGGCAGGGAGAAAAAGAAGGAAGTAGAAGGGAGAGAAAATAAATGCTTGTTAAAAACTAAAATTTAATAAATTAATTTTTTAAAATGTTTCTTGATTGATTGCCCTGGATGTTGGAAATATGAAAGCAGAGGTGAAGGAAATCCTTCCCTCCTAAAATTTGTGTTTGCACTCCAAGGGTGATATTCTAACCTTCTGTCTTAAGCATACAGGAGGAATCGGAGGCCGAGGTCGAAAAGATGCGGCTGGCCCAGCAGGAGCTGCTCTCTGTGGATGAATCCGTCTACACCCCAGATTTCGATGTCGCTGCACCAGTCATCAACAGGAACCTCATCCAGAAGGCTGGTTACCTCAATCTCAGAAAGTAAGGAGATAATGTGACCTTCCCTCCCCCTTCCCCTTATCTTTTTAAGAAAGCTTCCTTCTCCACAAGCCTCAGTACCCACAAGATCATTGGAGGTGGACACTGAGGAGAGCACGCCCAGTGCAGACTTATCTATGTTATTGTGAGAGATGCTCAGGACCTCCCTTTGTAAATGGCCTGACCTCGCCTTGCCATAACCACCAACTCCATCACCTAGCAAGGGTTTAACTCACCTCATTTGGATCAGTGTATTTCAGTCTTAGAGATAGAAACAATCAGAGGCTACCTGGGTCCAACCTCCTGATTTTATAGAGGGAAACTGAGTGCTAAGGAAAAATGGCTTAGGATCACAGGTTTAGAAGCTGGAAGGGACATGAAAGGTCATTTAATCGATCCTATGATTTTGCAGAAGGAGAAACTGAGGCCCAGAGAGGTTAATGGACTTGGCCAACATCATACTGGTAGTAAGAGGCAGGAATGAGATTTCAGTTCTATTCTTAGATCTCCAGCTCTTGAGGGAAGACAAAGGTGCTGGATTTTAGAGCAAGGCAGGGAAAGTGAACGCAATGATTTTTTTTTTTTAACTTTTCAATTCCAATTACATGTTAAGATAGTTTTCAGCATTCATTTTTTGTAAGATTTTGAGTTCCAAATTTTTCTCTTCTTCCCCAAGAGAGCAAGAAATCTGATCCAGGTTATATATGTACATTCATTTTAAGCATATTTCCATATTACTCACATTGTGAAAGAAAAATCAGAACAAAGTGAAAAATCCGTGAGAAAAAAAAGCAAACAAAAAAGGTGAAAATAGTATGCTTTGATCTGCATCAGATAGTCCTTTCTCTGCATGTGGATGACATTTTCCATCCCAAGCCTATTAGAATCATTTTGGATGATCTCTTTGATGAGAAGAGCTAAGTTTATCACAGTTGATCATCGCATAATCCAAGCACATTGATTATTAATGGGATATTAAAATAGGGTATCCTTACAGATCAGTATGGGAAAGTATGAGATGGCAAAAGATAAGATGGATTTGGAGTTGGATTCAAATTGATTCAATATTCTACCAATCAATTTTTAAAAGAAAAAAGCAATCAAGAAGTATTTTTTTGGGGGGGGGGAAGGCAATTGGGAGTAAGTGATTTAACCTAAAGTCGTGTAATTAATAAATGTTAAGTGTTTGAGGTTGGATTTGAACTCAAGTCCTCCTGAACCCAGGAGGCCTTCAGGGATCTGGTCCCAGATTGAGACCCCCTGGTTTAGAACCACTGGCCATTTCATTCCCTATCTCTAAATGATTTCACATGGTCCCACTGTGCACCGGAAGCTGCAGAATAAATACTACCTGATTTTATTAGTTTAACACTGTAAATTAAAGGTCACAGGGTCTTTTGAGGAGAGAGATTTTTTGCTTCTGTGTCTTTCTACCCTTAGCACCCAGCACAGTGCCAGGCATTTAGTAGGTGCTTAATAAATACTAGATTGCTTTTTAAAAATTGATAATTCTATCAATTCTATCTGAACTTAGAATGTTGAAATCCTCCTTCTGATATTTACTAGAACTGTTATAAATGTCTGTGCTCGGAAGCATCTTCATTTCTGTTACCCAAAGGTCTTTTTGAAACTGGTTATTTCCTGCAGCAAAACTGGATTGGTCACCACCACGTGGGAGAGGCTCTACTTCTTCACTCAAGGTGGGAACCTCATGTGTCAGCCTCGGGGAGCTGTGGCTGGAGGTTTGATCCAGGACCTGGACAACTGCTCGGTGATGGCCGTGGACTGTGAGGATCGGCGCTACTGTTTCCAGATCACGACTCCGACAGGAAAAGCGTATGGCACAGGGCTTCGTGGGACAGGGCGGTGTTGGGAGTCTATTGGCGATTTCCCAGAGGCTTGGCAGATCCACACACAAAGCTTCTGTCCATTCCCCTCCCTGGGAAGGGCCTCGTGCGGCTCTCCTTGACCGCTGACTATTGTTGTCCTTGGGGGAAAGTCCTTATTATATTGCTCTAAGCAAACAAATATGATCCAGATGGTAGCCTCCTTTAAGGAGGCTATTTAAGGAAGACTTTGCTCCTGCTCACAAAAGAAATATCATGTGATTTGTCTCTGTATGTGTACACATCTCATATATCTGTGTCCATAGTATATATGTTTGTGTATATATATATATGTGTGTGTGTGTGTGTGTGTGTTTGTATTTAAATATATATAGCTGTATGCATATGTGTGTATATATACTATAAATACATTTATCATATATATTAATTATGTATTTATACATACTGCAATATACACTATATATATTGTATTTATATATACTGCAGTATATACTATATATATGTATAATGCAGTATTTACTATGTATACATTGTGTACTATATATAGACACATGCATTATATATATACAATACTGCAATATATACTATGTATATATATGTACACTGTATATACTATGTATATACTATATATATGTGTGTATGTATATATATATACTGTGTATATTATATATACACACACTGCAATGTGCACTATATATACTGTATATACTATATATATATATATACACTAAAATATTCACTATATATACACACTGTATACACTACATTTATATACATTGCAATACACACTATTATATATATATATATACTGCATATACTATATATACATACACATGTGCACACTGTAATATATATTAAGTACATATATAAATATACACATACACACACACATACACTGCAATATATACTATATATATATATATATACTGTATGTACTATATATAAACACTGCAATATACACACACACACTGCAGGAAACACTATATATATATTCATACTACAATATATACTATGTATGTGTATATACATACATGTGTATGTATACATAGTATATGTGTATATACTATATGCATGCACACTGTAATATACACTATATATAAACACACACTGCAATATATACATATGGTATATACTATATACATACACACTACAATAGATATTATGTGTGTGTGTGTATATAAAATATATGTCTGCACTACAATATACACTACTGCATACAGTACATCCACACTATGTATACATCATTTATATGGGTGCATCTATATACATATATAAATGTATTTATCTATGTTTGGACTAGGACTAGGACTAGATTGGTACAGTAAACTCCCAGGGAGAAATGTTTCTTCACCAATGCAGATCATGACATTTTTTGCAAATTGTATTCTTAGAAGGCTGCCTAGAGTGTTAAGTTATAAAGTGAATTGGTCAGGGTTACACAGCCAGGATATATTCCCGACTCTAAAACCAGTTGTCTACCTATCATATCAGACTGCCTTTTGTGCTTGCATTTACAAAGTAGTAAAAATGACTTAAAATGGGAAAATAATTATTTTGTTGGCCAAGAGCTTAAATTTTTTCTCATGGTCTACACTAGAGGTGTCAAACTCACTGCTGGATAGAGAAACTGAATTAAATGAAAATGTAATGGGGAGATGTTTTACAAATTTAACAAAAATACAATGCAATTTAGATGTAAATTTGTGATTTTCTAAGTCAATTACAAATTAACATCTAAATTGCATTGTAATTTTGTTCTTCTTAAATTTTTTCCACTCACGACTCTTTTTCACCTGTGAAATTTTTACATGACCCCAGTTATACAGATAAATAAAATAGGTATACAAATTAAACCTTTACTGATAATAAATAATAATTTCCCAACCTCTGTATTCAGTTATGTGACCCCATATAGGGTTGCAGTCTACAGTGTAAGAAGCTTTGGGGTGAGCACCTGTAGTCAGGAGGACCTAAGTTCAAATCCAGCTCACACACAAACTAGTTGTCTGACCCTGGGCAAGTCACTGTACCCTAACTGCCTCAGTTTTCTCATTTATGAAATGAAGAAGAAAATGGAAAACCAGTCCAGTACCTCTGCCAGTAAAATTCCAATAGAGTCACAAGGAGTCAGACGTGACTGAAAAATTACTGAACAAGTTATCAATTTATGATTGTCAAGAGTCCTTGATTCATTTCTATTTGAATTTGATCTTGGTCTAGCCTTGTATCTTTCTGGTGCACAGAGCAGCATAACTTGTTCAGTAATTTTTCAGTCACGTCTATCATTATGAAGACCAGTAATAATTATTTTGCACCTCAGTTTTCTCATCTGCATATGGAGACAATAATAATTATAGCTCTTTCCTCACAGGCTCAGTCTCAAATAAGATAATGCAGGTAAAGTGCTCTGGAGCTCTCAAAGCATTATAGAAATATCAACCATTTGATTATGGATAATAATAATAAATTAATCTCAGTCTCTTCATCTATAAAATAGGAATAATAAGACGAACTGATAGCTTGTTGTGAGATAATCTGTATAAAGTCCTGGGCAGACTGAAATTGAATCTGAACTATTTATTAATTAGTTATTGAATAATTATTGAAAGTTTATTAAGAAATGGAAGCATAGGACTGCTGTTATTCAGTCATATCTGACTCTTCATTAACCCCTTTTGGAGTTTTCTTGGCATTTCCTTCTCCAGCTCATTTTACAGATGAGGAAACTGAGGCAAACAGAGTTAAGTGACTTGATCAGAGTGACACAGCTAATAAGTGTCTGGGTTCGGATTTGAACTCAATCCTGACTTCAGGCCTGCAGCACCCCACAGCACCAATCTTTTTTTTTTTTTTTTTAATAGCCTTTTATTTACAGGATATATGAATGGGTAACTTTACAGCATTAACAATTGCCAAACCTCTTGTTCCAATTTTTCACCTCTTACCCCCCCACCCCCTCCCCTAGATGGCAGGATGACCAGTAGATGTTAAATATATTAAAATATAAATTAGATACACAATAAGTATACATGACCAAACCGTTATTTTGCTGTACAAAAAGAATCAGACTCTGAAATATTGTACAATTAGCTTGTGAAGGAAATCAAAATGCAGGTGGGCATAAATATAGGGATTGGGAATTCAATGTAATGGTTTTTAGTCATCTCCCAGAGTTCTTTTTCTGGGCATAGCTGGTTCAGTTCATTACTGCTCCACTGGAAATGATTTGGTTGATCTCGTTGCTGAGGATGGCCAGGTCCATCAGAACTGGTCATCATATAGTATTGTTGTTGAAGTATATAATGATCTCCTGGTCCTGCTTATTTCACTCAGCATCAGTTCATGTCGGTCTCTCCAGGCCTTTCTGAAATCATCCTGTTGGTCATTTCTTACAGAACAGTAATATTCCATAATATTCATATACCACAATTTATTCAGCCATTCTCCAACTGATGGACATCCATTCAGTTTCCAGTTTTTAGCCACTACAAAAAGGGACACAGCACCAATCTTAATCTTACTTTCCTCATCTTTGAAATGAGGATTATAGTGTTTGTGATACTAATCTGTTCGAGGTGTTTCATAGTCTTTTCTAGACATTATAGCACCCTCTGGACGTCAGCTGCTGTATTACTGCCATTATCATCAGGTTTCCAAAGCTCCCTAGCTATTTTAAAGGGCTTCTCCAGGGTGCTCATTATTGTTACATTATTGTCCCAGGGGGCCCAAAAGAGGAAACACATTTAAATTAGGATGCCTTGCAAATGAAACAGCAAGTTATTCCCCAGCTAACGCCGATCTCCAATAGTAAATCTAATTTCCTCATTGGCCCCCTCCCTTCCTTCTCTATTTTCACCTTTTAATTAAATTAAGGTATCTTAACCTGAGGCCTATGTATGGATTTTAAGGAGGCCCTCAACTTGATTGGGGAAAAATGTCATTTTTATTTTCATTAATCTCTAACTGAAATTAAGCATGGGCTTCACTTACTAGTTGTGTGCCATTGGTTCTTTATCTATAAAAATGAGAATAATCACAGTGTTGTTATGGTCCCCACTTTACAGATGAGGAAACTGAGGCAAACGAGTCCCAAAGTTACATATGTAGGATTTGAATGCAAATCCTGTGACTCCAGAATCAGGGATCTTGTAACTGTACCAGGCAGGGCCTGAAACAGGGTAGTACCCACAGGAGGTATGATAAAAAGAACACAGTCTCTGGAGTCAGGGTCTCCATCTCTGATGCTTAGGGAACTTCTTTTCCCTCTCTATGCCTCATTTTCCCCATCTGTAAAATCATGATGGAGTTGGACCAGATTGCCTCTGATGAACTTAAGAATGTTAAATGCAAAGGACTCAGACAAAGCTGGCCAAGGATCACCCTCACTGCCTATGTTTGCACATCAGTGTGGGCTGAGGAATGAGATTTGGGGGAGGAAGGAGTGGGAGGTGGCCTGTACTTAATTTAAGGAGCCAAGATGGAAAGGGCAATGAATGGTGACGACTTGTCTGGGAAACTGCTCAAGTAATAGACAGTGATTCTTCCTCCCTTCTGTCCTCAAATGTCAGTTGTTCATTTAGCATTTTTGCCACCTGAAATCAAAAACATGAGATGGGAGCCAAGAGTATGGGGAAGCCTCGTGAGGGAGGGTGGAAAGACGTCTGGATTTGAAGTATAAGGATCTGCTTTGCATGACTTTGGATCAGTCACTTCCCGCTTCCTCAGTTTCCTACTTTACATCCTCCTCCTCATAACTAGCATTTCCATTGTACTTTAAGGTTGGGAAAGCATATTATAGATATCTCATTTGATCCTCACAGTTGGAGAGACAGGAGAAGGTGCTATTATGGTGCCCACTCACTACCTCCAGTTAATGAGGATGGTGGACAGGATAATCTCAAAGTCTTGTGATCTTAAGATGTACTTTATTCCACCTTCCCTTCCTCCAGAGAAAATGTAAGCTCCTTAAGGGGGAGTAGTTATTTGCTTTTATCTTTGGATCTCCAAAGGCCTGAAACATAATAATGTTCCTGATGCTTCTAAAATGTTTGTTGATTGATTGATCTTTGACTTGCCCCAAATCATACTGATTCCTAGCAGAAAAATCAAAACCCAGATCAGGTTACTAGTTTGCAAAAAGAGCAATGAGGGAGGCATATAGAGAAATATGAGAAAATGGGGGAAATAATACCTGGTCTGCCTTCCTCACACAGATTTAGGATGGCCGAGCACTTTCAAAATTATAAATTACAGATTAGAGAGCATGGCAGAATCCAGAGAATATTAAATATGCAGTCAGGAAGACCTCAGATCAAAAATCCCATATCAATACCAGCTGCATGACACTGGACAATCCCAGCCTTCTGATCTCCTGGAAAGTTGCAGTAGCTTCTCTGCCTTTCTTATAGTCCAGCCTCCACATAGCTGCCAGAATGATTTTCCTATAACCCAAGTCTGACCATGCTCAGTAAACTCCACTGGCTCCCTATTACCCCTGAGTTAAATAAGGCTTCCTCTTTGGACATTAAGAATCCTTCACAATCTGACCCCAAATTACCTGGACAACCTTCGATAACAAAACTGCCCTCTTAGTGTACTCTGTTACTCTATTTCCCACCTCCATGTATTTACACTGGTCATCTCCCATACTGGGAACATTCTCTCTCCTCATGTCATTTCTCAGGATCCTCAGTTTTCATTCTGGTCTCATTTCCAGTGCGAGCTTCTTTATCTCCATCTAATTAGACTCTCCCCCAAATAATCCCATCTATAAGTTTTGAGGCTCAGCTATAACATTTCAAGATCTCATTAAGCCTTAAATCATTGAGCCTAAATGACAATACCTATTGTCTCCCAAGCATATAGCATTGTGGGAGGGCCTTCGTCCAAAGCCCAGCTCAGATGCTTATCATCCATCTGACTATGAGGAAATCACTATATTTTTTATCTATAAAATCAGAGAAGCAGGAGGCATCAGGAGGCAGGGAAATGGGGGTCAAATCCCACCTCTGGTATTTACCTATGTAACTGTGACTAATCAACACAGGAGGCTCCCTGAATTATTTTATTTTTAAATCCCCATCCTAACACATGATAGGTGCTTAATAAGTGCTTGTCAGTTGAATAAATGAATGAATATATGAAGTGGGATTTGAACTTGGTGTCTTGTCTTTAAATACAGTATCCCATACTATTTCTCATACTAGCATGAGCCCAAAGGGGAGAACTGAATTAAATACATCTAGACAAAAAAATTTTTAATGTGTTTTATTTTAGGGGGATAACCCTTCAAGCCGAAAGCAAAAAGGAAAATGAGGAGGTAAAGACTTTTGCCCTTTGAACCACTGCCCCTGGTGGGAGGATCAATCCAGAAATTCACTGTGTTTCTTTGTCCTTTGCAGTGGATATGTGCCATTAACAACATCTCCAGGCAGATATACCTGACTGACAACCCTGAGGTAAGCAAGCCCAGGTATGAGATGTGGCACATAGTAGGTGCTTTAAATCTTTAATTGACTGATTACCAGTCTATTTTCTCAAATAGTGAAGGATCAAAGCATAGGCTTTGACCAGACCCCTTTGTTCTATTTCACCCCCTCTCCTGGAAAACTGCAGTAGCCCCTCTGCCTCTCTATAATCCATTCTCCACAGTTGCCAGCATGATTTTCCTATGACCCAAGACTGATCATGCTCAGTAAATCCCATTGGCTTCCTATTGCCTCTAAGTTAAATATAAACTCCTCTTTGGACATTAAGAACGTTTCACAACCTGGCCCCAACCTACCTTGACAGCCTTGATACAGATCAACACTTACATCTAACCAAACTGTCCACCTACCGGTCCCCCTCTGTGATACTGTTTCCCACCTCCAAGTATTTGCACTGATCATCTCCCACACTAGGAACATTCTCGCTCCTCACTGCCATTTCTCAGAATCCTCAGTTTTCATTCTGGTCTCATCTCCATTGCCACCTTTTCTATGAATCCTATCCCCTTCTAATCAGATTCTCCCCCAAATAATCTGTTATGTGTGTGTGTATATATATATATACATATATACATATACATATATATCAAGAGCTCTTATTTATTAAGAGTTGTATTACTACAACTTTAGCTGCTATATTCTTAACACAAAGAGCTCTTCTCTATGAAGCCTGTCCCCTTCTAATCAAATTCTCCCCCAAATAATCTATTAATTGTATATGTGATAATAAGAGCTCTTATTTGTTACGTTACTACAACTTTATATATAACTTAACAAAGAAAACCCTTTAAGGTTTCACAAAGCACATTTGATTCTCACAACAGGTTGGCATTACATCAACCTCATTTTACAGATGGGGAAACTGAGGCTCAGAGACCTGGCCAGCGCACGTTCCTGACTCCAGGCTTGCTACCTAGATATCCATCTGTGTAATATGGTGCTTTCCCCAGCTAGACTGTAAGCTCCTTGAGGGCAGGAATTTTTTTGCTTTTTTTCTTTGTTTCTCTTGGGTGCCTGACACATGCACATTTAATATATGCTTTTTGATTGATCGATAGATTGATTGATTGATCCCTTCCAGGCCGTGGCCATCAAGTTGAATCAGACAGCCCTCCAGGCAGTGACGCCAATCACAAGCTTTGGAAAAAAACAGGACCCCTCACGCTCAAGGTAATTCACCATCCTGGTGGAAAGGAACAGTTATTATTCTCTTTATATCCCCCAAACTTACCCCAGGGCCTAGTATGCTTAATAAATACCTATTGATTACTATTGGACAATTAGGTGGTATGATGAGCAAAGTACTGGACCCAGAGGCAGGAAGACGAGTTAAATCTGCCCTCTGAACATAGTTGTGTGACTCTGGGCAAGTCACATCACCTGTGTGATTCAGTTTCTCTAACTACAAAATGAAGTAAAAGTAGCACTTTCCTAGGGTTGTGGTGAGGATAAAATGAGAACATATTTGTGAAAGCACTTAGCACAGTGTTGTGCACATAATAAGTGTTCTACAAGCATTATTATTATCATTATTGTCAACATCACATAATCATCATCTTTATTAGTTTTCAAGTATGAAGGCCCTTTCCAAATGGCTGATTAGTTTCCATTGACTGAGAAAACTAATGATGACAAAAAGCTCTCATGATTCAGTGAGTTGGCTATTAAGTGAACTAGCGTTGCTTTTGTTACCAAAAAAAAATCTACTTATATTAATAGAATAGGGCCATGGAGAAGTATTGAAACTATATTCTTTCTTCAGTGTAGAGATATATTATTTGTTTATTTAGGCATTTACACATGGATTCAAGGTCCCCTCGAAATAATTTTGTGAGTCACTGTCTAGAAATAACTGATGTCATGGAAAAAGTCAAAAGGTTTTGCATTTTTGTAACATGATAGATGAATAAATTGATAGATGAATGAATGGATGGATGGTAGGTAAATGGATAGATGAATGGATTGATGGAGGGATAGATAGATGGATAGATAGATAAATATTGTTGTTCAGTTGTTTTTTAGTCATGTCCAACTCTTTGTGACTCCATGTAGGGTTTTCTTGGTAAAAATACTAGAATAGTTTGCTGTGTATGTATATGATATGTGAACAAATGAGTGAATAATATCTAGCATTTATAGAGTGCTTTACAAATATTATCTCATTTTATCCTTACAACTATGCAAGACAGGGGCAATTAGTAGCTCCATTTTTCAGAGGAGGAAACTGAAGTGGACATAGGTTAAGTGTGTCGCCCAGAGTCCCACATTTGAACTTGTCTTCCTGACTCCAAGCTCCAGAGCTCTGTCCACTCTGCCATTTAGTAGATGGTAATACTGCCTGTTTAATGACATTTCCATCAATTAGCCATACCTGTTTCTGATGTTGAGTCACTTGATCATGCCCTGGACTTACATGGTAAGAAGTTTCCTTTCCAAGCTTTCCAGTAGCTTTTGTTGCTGAGACAGTTGGAGGACAGGGGAAGCAGGGACAGAAGGGCCTGCAGGTCTCAAAGGTTGGTTCCTTGGACAATGACTACAGGGGCAGTGCTGGAATTCCTAATAGGCATTGGGGAGCTATTGAACATTATTGATCCAGTCTGCATGGAGACTAAATAAATATAAATCCACATATGCTATGTTCACTTCTTTTTTTCTGTTTTTTTTTTAATCTCTCCCATGGTTTTTCCCTTTTGCTCTGATTTTTCTCTCCCAACATGATTCATAAAGCAATGTGTATTAAAAATAAGTAAAATGTAATGCAAAAAAAATATTATTGATGCAGGTAATAACATTAACAAAGTGGTATTTTGGGAAATTTGATCTAGTTACAGTACAATTATTTTATTCAGATGTTCTGTATCTTATATTTTCACTTGTGTTTCCCCAGTAGAATATAAGGTTGATTTGATTTCTTCTTCTTTTCTGTATCTCAGCCAGAGCCGGAAGCATTCAGGTTTAGAAAATGACAAGGTGGTCCCCAACACACCAGCTAAAGTCCCTGATGCCGACCAGTTAATCGTCCCTGGAACACCTATTCAGTTTGATATCGTCCTTCCTGCTACTGAATTTTTGGACCAGAATCGAAGTGGCAGGTAGGGAGTGAAATTGTGACTTTGTGAAAAATAATGTGGGATGGAGGGATGGGGAGAAAAAAACTTCCAAATTCTCAAAGTTTTTGGATTGGAAATCAAAGGATTTCACTGAAGGAAAGAGAGTAGAGAAGCTGGAGGGTGATATCAGGACAATGCACATTTGAACCATCTTTCTGGCCAGCCTTCTTCTAAGGCAGCTAGGTGAACATAGATCTAGACTGGTAGTCAGGAAACTTTGAGTTTGAATTTAGCACTCAGACCCTAGGCAAATCATTGAACTTCTGACTCAGTTTCCCTATCTGTAAAAAAAGGATGGGAAGAGTAGTCACCTCCCAGGATTGTTATGGGGATAAAATAAGACATTCATAAAGCATTTTACAATGCTTAGTATATAGTAGGTGCTTAATAAATGATTATTTTTAAAAATAAATCCAGCCTTAAACACTTACTAGCTTTGTCTCAGTTTTCCTATCTGTAAAAAAATAAATAAATAAAAGGATGCTAATAGTATCCACCTCGCAGAGTTGTTGTAAAGATAAAATAAGATATTCATAAAGCATTTTGCACAGTGATTACTATACAGTAGGTGCTTAATAAATGCTTACTTTTTAAAAAATAAATCCAGCCTTAAACACTTACTAGCTTTGTCTCAGTTTCCCTATCTGTAAAAAAAAAAAAAAAGGATGTTAATAGCACTCACCTCCCAGGATTGCTATGAGGATAAAATAAGATATTCATAAAGCATTTCACAGTGCTTAACATATAGTAGGTACTTAATAAATGCTTATTTTAAAAAAAAATCCAGCTTCAGGCACTTACTAGCTTTGGGATCTTGGCAAGTCACTTACCTGCTGTCTGCTTCCGTGTCTTCATCTCTAGGTATTTGTGTAGCGCTCTGCAAACCTAAAATTGCTGTATAAATGCTAGCCATTGTTGTTATTAATTGCATAACCCTCGCTTTCCCTTTCCTCCCTGCTCAGGCGAACAAACCCATTTGGCGAATCCTCAGATGAAAAGAACCTCAATGAAGAGGGTGAGTACCAAAGTTTGGTGACTTTTTGTCCACTGCAAATGAACCTGGGCTTGAGATGTTATTATATGTCCTTGTAGCCCTTCCAGCAGCTGGTACATGTCCCCAGTGCAGGAAACCAGCCAGGACGGCCCCACTCTCAGCCATATATGAGGCACAGAGTTGGGGCACTTGGGAGGGGGCCAGTATCGCCTGAAAAGGACACTGCCTTCCCAGAGCTTCTAATTGGGAAGATGATGTCCAAATGTGACTGAAACACTTTCCTTCAGTGTGTCATGTGCAGCTTCCAAATTCTTAAAGCTTTTCATTATGGAGGGGTGATTCCCAGATGTCCATGAGAGGCAGTATGGAGGTGGCTTAGCAGAAAGAGTCAAGTTTTGGGAACTAAAAGATCCGGATCTCAAATCCCGACTGGGCTATATTGGGTGAACTTGAACACATCATTTCAATTTCGGTTTGGAAAAAAATGGGGGAGGGAACAGCAGAAGTTGGCTGTTAAATTATGGGGAAACTAGAAATGTTTAGTCTTCTCAGTGGATCTCGTAAAGTTTGAGGAAAGAAAGAAGAATTGAATTACAAATTTGAATTATTCAGTTTATTAGGAGCAGGAATTTTAAGCAGAATATTTGTGAATGACACAGGTCATTAATGGCCATCAGAAAACTATAAATGAAGAAACAATTTTAACAGGCAACAGAAACACAACCGAGACCTGATTGATTGGGATCTAAATGGTCCCAGTTTAATAGGTGCTAGCCCACCCTAGTTTGTGCATTCCCTACTTTGAACAGGTTAGCCCGCCTCATCCTAACCAAAAACTGGCCATAATATTCACTTCTCAAAGCCCTTCCTGCAAACCTACCAGATTCATGCATCTTCACACTAGAAGGACCTCAGAAGTCATTTAGCACAACTTGACAGATGAAGAATTTAAGTCCCAGTCTTGCTTGAAGACACTCAGCTAGGTGGCAAAAATGGGATTTATTTTCTGCCTTCCTGGCCCAGACTTCTTTAGGTGGTGTGATGAATGGGCTAGATTTGAAAGCAAATCTGAGAGTTCAGACATTTATCACATGGATGACTCTGGTCAAATTACTTAGTCTTAGTTTCTTCATCTATAAAATGGGGATAATAATAGAACCCACTTCTCATAGTTATTGGATCAAATGAGATAATAAATGAACAGCAATAATAATAATTAGCACAGTGCTTAGTACATAATAAACATGATATAAATTTTAGCTATTAGCTATCATCATTACTGTTATTACTTTTAGTAGTTGATTTCAGTCAGTAATTCAATCATTTTAATATATTAATTTATATATAAATGCATAAATAAAAAAATAAAATTGTGTCCCTTTGGGATTATTTGTTTTTTGTTCTTTTGAAGGCAACTGGGGTTAAGTGACTTGCCAAAGATCAAATAGGTGTGTTAAGTGTCTGAAGCTGGATTTTAATTCTCCCTGACTCCATGGCTGGTTCTCTAGCCACTGCACCACCTAGCTGTCTAGTTTGGACTATTTGGGCTCTATCTATGGTAGAGCTTTCTGGGCTTGTACTGGTTTGTTCAGCCACAATTGGACACTCTGTACCTTGAACCCACATAGTGATGTCATTTTGGTCCTCTGAGTATAAAGGATGACAACCAATCAAGAGCCAAGTTAAAAAAAAACAAAACAGGCACTGTGCTCATTCAATCAACAAACATTTTTTAAGCTCTACTGAGTACTAGAAACAGCACCAAGTAAGGGATGAGGCCATTTAAAAAAAACAAAAAACAAAAAACCCTAATCTTAGACATTTTGAGACTGGAGAAGAATTTGAAAGTTAGAATGTCAGAGCTGGAAAGGAACTTGGAACTCCGATGTCAGAGATAGGAAGGAACTTAGAACCCAAATGTCAGAGCCAGAAGGAACCTTAGAACAGAGAATATGAGAACTAAGAACGATCTTAGAACAGTGAATGTCAGAGCTGGGAAGGAGCTTAAAACACCAGATGTCAGAGATGGGAAGGAAGTTAGAACAACAAATGTCAGAGGTGGAAAAGATCTTAGAATACTGACTGTTAGAACTAGGAAGGAACTTAGAACACTGAATGTTAGAGCTGGGAAGGAACTTAGAACACCAAATGTCAGAGCCGGGAAGGAACCTTAGAACAGAGAATGTGAGAACTAAGAGGGACCTTAGAACACTGAATGTCAAATCTGAGAAGTATCATAGCGCACCAAATGTCAGAACTGGGAAGGAACTTAGAACAATGAATGTTAAAGCTGGGAAGGAACTTAGAACACTAAATGTCAGAGTTGGAAGCATCTTTAAAAATCCTCTGGTTATTTTTTACAGAAGGAAAAAATGTCTTTCTGGTTTTGCCATTTAGCTAACACATGCTGTCCCAAGTTTACAAGTAAATGAAAAGTGACACTGTGATGATGTCTGCCAGAGGGAGAGACTTATGCGTCCCCAAAAGGCATCTTGGGCTTATAGACAGTTGGAAGTTTCTAATAGGGATGAGGGAGGGAGATGGGTGAAAGGTGCTCCAGGAGAAGGAGGCTCCTTGGATCATGTTTGCTAACATGTCTGAAGAAGTGTCTAGCAGAAGAAAACATCTGTTAAACAAAGGGATGACATATCTAAGAGCAATTAAGCCACGGTCACAAAGCCAACGTGACTTTGAATAGACAAATGTTTTTCCCCTTACAGACTCACTGTTGCAGCAGATGTTTATAGTTCGGTTTTTAGGATCCATGGCCGTCAAAACCGACAGCACCAGTGAGGTGATTTATGAAGCTATGAGACAAGTGTTGGCTGCCCGCGCCATCCACAACATCTTCCGCATGACCGAATCCCATCTCATGGTTACCAGCAAAACTCTGAGGTACGCTTAGGCCCTTATTCTGGTTCCAGATCTCAGGGACAGAACCACTTCTCTTCGAGCTCTGGGTTTTACGGGTAGCATGACATGGACATAAGACATGGACATGCAGAAAGGATGCAAGGAGACAACTACTTCTGACTTGCTCCCACCCTTGGCTTCCAGTCTTGGCAAAGGAAGCCATCTATGCAACTTCAACCCAGGCAATCAGTTCTGTCTAGACTATAGACCAATCTCAAAGGCTTATGTAGCCAGGATCCATGAGACTTTATAAGGTATACAAAAGGAGTTGGAACCTTATAAATATACCAGACTTGGAGCAGCCAAGTGGTACAGTGGATAGAGTGCTCAGCCTAAAGCAAATCACTTAACTTTATGTACCTCAGTTTCCTAATCTGTAGAATGAGCTGGAGAAGAAAATGGCAGACAACTCCAGTTTCTCTGCCAAGGAAACCCCAAAAGGGATTATAAAGAGTTGGACACAATTGATATGAGTCAGGAATAGCAAGGCTTTAACATAGTTATCACTCAATGCAGTAGATAACTTGGAAAATGTATGTTGGGGGTCATAGGCTCAACTATGGTTAATATAAATTTTACTTTAATTAATAATTATAATAGTATATTACATAATATGTAGTAATATATTATATAATATATAACAATAATATGTAATATTATACGTTATAATTATACATAACAATATACATTATAATTTATAATCCATATAATTATAAGATGTGTATTATAATAATATTCTCTCTCTATTTTGGCTAGACAATTGGATTTAAGTGACTTGCTCAGGGTCACGTAACTAGTAAATGTTATCCATTTCAAGCCATCCAAGCCTGGATTTGAACTTAGGTCCACCTGACTTTAGGGCCAGTGTTCTATACACTGTACCATCTAACTGCCCCTATCATTCTCTCCTCTCCACCCCATCACTGATTTTTAAAAAGAAAAACAAAATCCTTGTAACAAATAGAGTCAAGAAAACAAAGTCCCCTAAAGTCCAGATCTGGAAATTAGATCTCATTCTTCATCCTGAGGCTATCATCTTTCTGTCAAGAGGCAGGTAGCATTTTTGATCATTGGTTCTTCTGAATCATAGTAAGTCATTAGATTGAGTTCTTGTCTTTCAAAGTTGTTTATTTGTTCAGTGTTGTTATTATATCAATTATTCTCATGGTTCTGTTCACTTTACTCTGGATTTGTTCATGTAAATCTTCCCAGACTTCACCAAAACCACCCTTTTGATCATTTCTTACAACCCAATAAGTACTTCATTCCATTCATATGCCATGGTTTGTTTTCCAGGTGAGAGGCAGCCTTGTAGAAATCCTAATTTTTCACTACAAAAAGAGCTATGAAGAAGCACCTACAACTCTGTCAACTTGGTTTTTAAAAAATATCTTGATAAATGTATTTTGTTATCATCAATTTTCTCTATAGTCTTTTCATTTTATTTCATTCTTTTAAGCACGATGTGATTCTAAGAATGGTTCCATAGGTTTCACCAACTTGCCAAAAGGATCCATCAAAAAAAGGTTGAATCCCAGTCCTAGAGCAGTCAGCTTTTTGGAGAATATAATTTTCTCATTGCCATTTCTATCTTTTCACATCTCAGGCTGATCGACCCTCAAACCCAAGTAACAAGGGCCAGTGTAAGTATTCTGTGTCCATTCTTATGTCCATTGTTTCTTGTCTTAGTAAAGAATAGCTTCATTTTTTTTCCCTTTAACTCATTAAGTTTCATGCAATCCAATCTCTCATATGTGTTTTCAGTTTGAACTCACCAGTGTCACCCAGTTTGCGGCCCATCAAGAAAATAAGAGATTAGTTGGCTTTGTCGTGCGTGTTCCTGAATCTGCTGGAGAAGAATCTCTAAGTGCATATGTGTTTGAGAGCAACACAGAGGGAGAAAAGGTTGTGATAGCTTTCTATTTTGATCCTATCCTAACTCTTTCCTCCCCCATGAAAAGATATATTTTTTTTAATTTTGGTTTTTTTCCCACGTAAAACAATTTTTTTACATGTAAAAATATGTAAAATACATGTAAAAACAAGTTTTGTAAATGTTGAGTTCCAAATTCTCTCTGTTCCTTCCTTCTTGCCTCCTTGAGAAGACAAGCAATTTGATATAGATTATACATGATAATCCTTCCCTGATTTTATCCTTCAAGCATCTCCCCAACTCCTCCTGGATTCCTTCAAAACATCCATTATCTCCCCAACTTTTTCCTGATTTCTTCCCTCCCTTCCTTCTATCTATAAAAATCATCCCTTCCCAAAATATGACACAAAATCGTGTTTGGATTTTGTCTGCAATCTTTACTAGTCAATAAAGATAGCTTTTGGCAGGGAGAATACTTCATTGTGATTTGTCACAACCTATGTACCTCATCTGTCAAATAATTGCTCTCCCGAACCTCATCATTTTGCCTCAGTTTCCTCATCTGTATATAGAGTTGGAGTGGGAAATGGCAAACCACTCCAGTATGTCTGCCAAGAAAATCCCAAATGGGCTCATGAAAAATTGGACACAACTGAAAAAACAGCATGTGCACATTTAGGATTAGGGTTAGACACTTTAAAAATCTTAAAGGAATGGGTGAGGCAAAGAAAGCTGGAGTCAACTTGTAGGGGAAATGAATAATGATATTGTAACAGGGATATTTTTGAAATCTTCATCAACAGTGTAGAGTCAAGGGTGTCTATTTACAGTAACAAAATAATTTTATCAACAACTTCCAGCTTCTACTGTGCACTAAGGAAAAAATCTGTTTAGGTCAGATGGGATGATAGACCACCAGATAGGAAATCATATGATCTTGGGTCCTGAGCCGGCTATCTAGTCCAGCCCCCTTCACTTTACAGATAAGGAAATGGAGCCCCAGGGCAATTAAGTGACTGAGGATCTAAGGATTCTAGAGCTAGAAAGAGGCCTCAGAGGCCATGTAGGAGTGATTTTACATTTAAGGAAACTGAGGACCAAAAAGTTAAAAGAGATTTGCCAAAAGCCTAGAGAAAACAGTTTGTAAGGCTGCAGTTCAAATGGAAAACCACTGATTCCAAGCTCATTATTCTTTACACCATTTAAACCAGAGAAAAATGAGTTATTATGGAAGAGTATTAATTAAAATGTCGAGTTCTAAATTCTCTCTGTTCCTTCCTTCTTGCCTCCTTGAGAAAGCAAGCAATTTCATATAGATTATATATAACTCCTCCCTGATTTTATCCTTCAAGCATTCTCTGGAAATCTGCAGGATTTTACAAAATCTATCCGTTCTTCCTTTATCTAAGAGGCAGGATTGCCTCCAGACACAAAGCTGTGATTAATTAATTCCTGTTGCTCCTATTTTTGTGTGTGTGTGAGTTTCCAGTCAGTCCTGTCCAACTCTTGTTGACCCCATTTGGGATTTCTTGACAAAGATACTAGAGTGCTTTGCCATTTCCTTTTCCAGATCATTTTATAGGTGAGGAAGCTGAGGCAAACAGGATGAATAAGTTGCCCAAAGTCACACAGTTAGTGTGGGAGGCAGGTTTCCCTGAGTCTGGATCAGGCATTTTATCCATTACACGACCTAGTTCCCATGACCACAATCCTAATTTTCTACACCCCAAGCTTCCATTTTCATGGCCCTCCAATCACATAGCATCCCTAACCTGAAAATCAAGGGAAATGATATGCTTTTCCAAAACTCAATGTGCTTTCTATTTGACTTTCTCAAACCTTTAATTTTCTTTTTTCCTACAGATCTGTTATGCGATTAGTTTGGGGAAAGAAATTATTGAGGCTCAGAAGGTAAGAGGCCTTGAATTGTAATTTATCATTATCCAAACCAGCATTCTTCTCAAGTACGCTTGCAACCTAATCCAAATTAGCTCCAGTGGAAAAGATGAAAATAGCATGGTTGATTTTGGTAGGGATAAAGTTAAGAGAGGAGGGCTTTTTGTCATATTGACCAATCCATCAACATTGAGGAATATACATGCAAAACCTATAACATTGATATAGGCTGTACATCACTTAATGAGATGTCACCTCCACACTTGTTTAAGGCTACAATGAATTACAAGCCTGAACTCATAAGCCCTCTCAGATCATTCATTCATTTTATTCATTGCTCCACAAAACATTTATCAAGCATCTGCTGTTTCCTACGGCACTGTGTGAGATGCTGTGAATACAAAGATGGAAAATTTCCTCAGAGATCAGCCAATATAATGGAAGGAAGGACACACAGGCCGGAGGAAGAAATAACATATATCCAAATAAGGCCTATAAAAATATGAAGACGGGAAAATTTATTCATTATGTGTTAATTAAAAGGAAGAACTTAGAAGAGTCCAAGAAAACTTCATGGTCCATAATAGAATCACCCAACCAATAAGCATGTACTTGGAGCTTGCTGTGTGCTAGGTTTAGGTACATAAAAACAAAAATTAAACAACTTCTGCCTTCACAGAGCTTAGAGTCCATCAGTGTATAAAATAAGAGCATAAAATAAATAAAAGAGTCATTGGGAGGAGGCACTAGCAACTGGAGGGATGAGAAAGGGCCTCATGTAGGGGAATCTGAGCTAAGCTTTCAAAAACATTAAGGATTCCGAGATGGAGAAATAAAGAGGAAGTACATTTCAGGTATAGGAAAGAAACATTTAGGCAAAGGTTCCCAAAAAAGTGGTTAAGCTGGTTCCTTAAAATGCATGAAAGAGAATAGCAGAAGCTTAGAAGGGTCAGCAGAGGACAAAGGCTCATGCTTCATTTTTGGAGATGCTTGAGCTTTATGAGCAGGTGAATGACATGGTGAGTTTGGACTATCACTCTTGTCATTATGTAGAGCATAGATTGGCAAGAGGAGAAAGTTGAGGCAAAACTAAAGTGGGTAATAAGGGGTACCAATGTGGTAATATAAAATAGATTTGGAAGAGCAATAGATTTGGTATAAAAGGTACCAGAAGTGGCAATAGGAAAGACTTGGGAGAGCATGATTGTGGAAGAATGTTATATAAAAATAGTGCACTAGAGATTCAGTTGACCTGGAGAAAGCAAGTCAGACATCAGTCACAGGTTTTTACAAAGGTTTTGCTATTTTATTTAGGTGAAAATAGCTTCATGGGCTCAAGCAAATGCAACTAGGCAAAGCAATCGTACTGAATGAGCAATTTGTTTTTCAGGGTACCCAACTTCTAAGATCTCAGGGGAGAAAGGGGAAATAAAGGATGTGTATTGAGATGATGAGACCATCTTAAAGATCGTCTGGGAGCCCCAGGTGTTCCATCAGTGCTGGAGTACTAACAATAAAAAGCCTGATGAGCTTCCATCATCCTATGCTTAACAAAACAGTCTGGGAATTATAATTGATAAAGGAGTAGGATGGGATCATTCCAGCAATTTCTGAGAATAAAGCAGTTAAGGGTTCATCATCTAATCATTGTCCAGGTGAAAGAGAATGCAGACCCAATTTAGAATGGGGGCTATGTGAGGGGAGAGACGCTTTGGAGGTTGTCCACAAGACTTGGCAAATGTTTGGACGTGGGGCGAGTTAAGTCTATAGTCACTGGGGAACTAAAGGGCATAATGATGTTCTTTACATAAATAAGGAAGGCCAGAAGAAAGGAGGGTTTAGAGGGAAAGAGAATGAGTTTTCCCACAGGTTGAGCTCAATGTGCCTGGGGGGGACATACAACAGTACCAGTTGATGCTGTAGGAAAGAGACTGGGGATAGTTATGGGCCTAGGAGCTATCTACATAGATAAGTGGATTTAAGGGACCTAATGAAATCACTGAGGGTGTAGAGAAGTAGATCCAGGACAGAGCTCTGGGGTATACCCACAGTTGGGGAGAAATTCCAGAATGAACAGCAGAGGCCGCCATCTGGTCCCGTTTCCTCATTTTGCTGAGATCTGGAGAAGAGATAAATACCTTCTCTTTTCCTGTGTACCCTGCCTATGTTTTCTAAACTCTCATTGCAGGACCCAGAAGCTCTGGCTCAGCTGATGCTCTCCATGCCATTGACCAATGATGGAAAATTTGTATTACTGAATGACCAACCAGACAGTGAAGATGGAAACCCAAATGAAAATAAAGCAGCCGAGTCCGAAGCATGAGCCCGTTTTTGCTGGTAGTGGAGATACTGGGGAGCCCTCTCTCCATGGCTTTGCAGCATTTCTCACTACCGGGCAGTTTCTGAATTCTGACAATCATTTGCAGAGTGTTTCATCTAGGCCTTGGTGTTGTGAGACCGAGAAGGGACAACAGTAAGAAACGGTTGATGATGTCTCATTTCTGCCGAGTTTAAGATATTTTAGGTACTTTATAGCAAATTTCTTTTCCTTGTTTGCATCATATAATTCTGAATGAAGGTAGAGGGGGGGAAAAAACTGCACTGTTTGCTTTATTTTTAAATGAAGTCAACCCTCTCTCCTCAGCTCCTAGCATCCTTTCTAAGTGTGGCAGTAGCCTAGATTTACAATTTGATAAACACTAAATGTTTCCTATTAATATAATCTATTTTTGTACTTCACCTAATGAGCTTCAAGTGCCTCTCATTCTTACATGACCATGCTGTAAAGAAACACATTTACAGGACTGCCATCCTTGGACTTCTGGACTCCAGAGCTCCCTCCTGCAGGTGGGCAGAGCGCAGTTTAGCTGCCTGACAGGTCAAGTCTGGCTTTGGACAGCCGCCTCATACATCGATCCCATCGATCACGCAATAAAAATTTCAGCACAATAAAATGCTCGATTTTGTAACAAAACTAAATGCAACCAGCAACCAGCGGCCCTGGAACAAGTGGCAGATCCTTTTCCGTGGTAGAGCCCCATATGGGATTTACGTGCTGCTCTATAGATCCCTGTTTCTGCTGAGCCAGAACTGTCCCAGGGAAGGGACCAATTGTTTCTAAAATGGATTGAGCCACAACCAGGAAAGGCTGGAATTCAAGCCCAGTTATCCACCCTCCCCACAAACTTAATATTCTTCCTACTGATACTCTAACCAGATTTGATGGAGTCAAGTGTCTTCCCCAGCTGGATTTCTAGTCTGCCTCTGGGCCCTGTAATCCTCCTTCTTCCATGAAATAAGCAGACAGGAATGATGATCTTGAATTGGAATGGTTTACAGTGACAGAGTCTGACAATTCACAGCTGTCTTTGTTATTAGTCTAGCAATAAACGCTAGAAAATAAAAGTCTGTATCATTGTGCTGCTTCTCTCTTCATTTTCTACATGATCGTCTTAGGCAAGAAATCAGTGAGATGGATTTCTTTTCCTAAAATAAGAAAACATGAATCTTGTGTTCCTGTTAGACTTTTGTTTTGTTTTAGACTATCAAGGGAAAGGTACTTCCTTAACAGTAAACTGCTATTTGACTGAAATATAGTATTTTTTTTAAAAGCCTCAGTTTTAAATTGCTGTCGACTCAACCACCTATAACCCAGAGGGGAAAGGGATGTCTGTGAATGGGCAACTTCTTCAATCTTACTATAGTTCATTCCCTAGTGTATCACCATAAATCAGTCAACCAGCATTAATTAAGCTCCATCTCAAGAATGGAGATACGAAGACAGAACTCAAATCCTATTCTCAAGAAGTGTAAGGTCCAATAGTGGAAAACACATGTAAACAAATATACACCAGGTAGCACAGTGGTTAAAATGCTGAGCCTGGAATTGGGAAGACTTTTAGTGAGGAATGAGCTATATAAGTGGAGTTGGAAAGTAAGTTACTTTGAGTTTTTCTCTTAAAACATTGAAAATTTCCCTTAATATGACCCAAATTAAGCTTAGAAGTGTTCTTTTCACCACCAATACATGGCTGAGTCAATTTCAAAACCAATCCTAAATCAGGACACTGTACTGTCTTTGTTTCTCGTGTACTCAATGATTTTCTTCTGTTTGGGTAAACACAGCAGAATTAACTCTCAAGGAATAATATGAATGACTATTTTTTCCCAAGATATTAGAGTTGGCACAGATTATTCTGTTGTATCTTGATTTAATCAATATTTTACTTTATAAAATTAATTTAGCAACATTTTTGTAGCTATGTCTAAATGGACTCAATTCTGTACCTTAGGATTTTTCTGAGGCAATACTTGCCCAATTAATCTCTTCAGGTAGCTGGCCTAAATGAAAGAGGTTTCAGCAAAAAAAACAAACAAACAAACAAACAAACAAAAAAAAACACACACAAAAAAAACCAAACAACAAAAAAAACCCAGCCCTAAATATATAATCCCAAAGCATTTTTCTTTTCTTTTTTTTTTTTTCCCCCCCTAAGGCAATTGGGGTTAAGTGACTTGTGTCTGAGATCAGATTTGAACTCAAATTCTCCTAACTTCAGGGCTGGTGCTCTATCCACTGCACCACCGAGCTGCCCCTCCCAAAATGTTTTTTTAAAAGTAAATCTGCTCCCCCAGTCAATGATCCCCTCATCTTGGACATTAATTTCCATTTACTGGATACATACCAAAAGTCTACTAAGAAAGTCTGAGCAAAACTGCATGATCAGATGCTGAATGTATAAAAACAAAACCCAAAATCGCCCCTTGTTGATTCAAGATGACTTTATTTGTGTAATCTATAAAACAAGCACTTGTTTTCTATAAACTAAATTCTAATCGGACACAGTTGTTGTCATCAAGCTCATACATGTGCCCAACAGACCCCTCAACCTCTGCTGCCTTTTCCATTTTTCTTTCTGGGCTCTATATTCTTCATCTAAAGCCTCTGGAGACCTCTAGAAACCTAATGGAACATTCCCCTTATTTGAAATTTCTTTGAATAAAACTATAGAATTGAATCTGCTCCATGACAAGGAAGATCATCTTGTCTTGAAATTATCTATATAACTACAGTGTTAATCCCACTGGAAGAAAATGTGGGAGGATGGAGGGATAGAGAAAGATGGGGAGCAGTATGCAATAGGCAGAATCATATACATCAGACTTTCCATCATTTGCAAATGCAGCCATAGCTATCCCAGAAAAGAAATCGTAATGGCTCACTAACATAAGCACGTGCACCACAGGTTTTGTCACATGGCTTTTGTCTACTTTGCTCTTCTCCATCCTGACCTCTAGAGATGTGACACTTTCTGCAGTGTGCTGAACAGTCTCCGGGCTGGGCCACTGCTAGTCAGACTTGGCTCCTAATTTGGGGGAGCACCATGATCCCCACCAACATCTCCAACAATGCCAACTGGGTCATTATCACCTCCCACGGCCAAAGCAATCCAAAAACCCCAATGATTCTTTTTCACTTGACAGTGCCAAGCAGTGGAAAAAATGAATTTAAAAGTGATAACAAGGAAGTTATGATATGTTCATTAAAAATAAATCAGAAACTTTTTTATAAGACATTTAATTCTGAACATAAAAATTCAAGGGGAAAAAAAAAACTGTTAAATTTACTGACATGGTTTAATGTACAGAACAGAGTATATTCTGCTCCACAAATGGGAGGGTGAAGAGTAGGGAGGCTGACAACAGAAATAAGGTTAACAAATTTTTTTTTTTTTAATAACAGAAGAGACAATGTTATACTTGGTCCTTAATTCCTGAGAATTTGATTATCTTTGTTATTAAAGAACTTATAATGAGTGCTTACATTCATCCCTAAATTATAGTACATTAGAAAAATAAGAGGCTATGGGAATCCACAAGGAAAGCTTTGTCTTAAAGTCCAATGGACATGAATATCCATGCCTTCCTCCAGTTCTGTGACCAAAGAGCCCAGCCAAGTGCTTCAGCATCCTCTCAAGGGTCTGGTCCCACACATGGATTTGTTAGCCCTCTACAGACTTGTCAAAACACTGTGAACAGTAAAACCCAACTCTTTCCAATGGTCAGGTAAGAAGAGAGGTCAAAGTGTGAGTTTGATCTAGTGATAGGGAAGCCTTCAACTGTGACAGTGTTTTGTGGTCTCCATTGAAAGGCAAGAGTCAATTCTCCCTCCAATTACAATTTGTTGATATTGGATGTCCCACAGGGGTTTAAAGTTAGAATAGTAATACTGTGGGGATTATTGCAAGGCAATGGCTAATTTGGTACAATTAATTGCAAGATCATTTAAAAACATTCAAAAATAAAAAGGCTGAATTATGCAGCATGCTTTAGGGCCATTTCTGCAGTTAGGATGAAGCACAAATCAAGGCCAGAATTCCTTTAGGACATTACCAAACCCATGATGCTATAAGGTCATGTTTACAAAAGAAGCAAAAACAATCCCACAATATTATGCTTCCTTTGACTTTCAAAAGAAACATGTTTATTCTGGAAGAGGTAACACTGATTATCATCAATGAGTCCACGGAGGATGGAAGGACACCATGCATGGTTCCTAAGGGGTGGAAGTCAAAAGACCAATCTTGGAATAAATTAAAGTATTTCTCAAAAGAAATGCTAGGACAGGCAAATACGACAGAAAAACAAGTCTTTCCTGGATTTAAATTTGAGTTACATTAAGAAAGTAAAATCCCTTTCTAAACTAACCTTTTAAATGCATTCTAATGTGCTAAGATTGACCTTTTAATTGTTAATTGGTACAACTTGATAAAAATAAATCTAGCAGCCAGCCCACAGCTAATGATACTCAAGCCTTCTGGAAGCTGTAAAAGCTGTAAGGGATTTCAGTTATTACATTATATCTTATTCTCACAGTGTTTTTGTTTCTTTTTTTTTTTTTCTTTAATGCCTGCACAGTGCAAATATTATTTCATGAGAATCCACTTGGATTATAATCTGTTAAAAAAAAAAAAAAGTATGTTTCAAATTTCTCGAATTCAGGCTTGATGTAAAAAAGAAACCTGAGTGTGAATGTGGGAATAAGCTTTCATCTCATGAGAGCCAGCCCACGGTGTCTTCTGAAATCTCTGAAGAAGTTGGGTCCCCATTTTAATTTTAACTTAACTATTAACCCCCTTAACTATGAGTACCAAGAAACATACTTTTAATGTTATCATTTAATGCAATTGCAGTTTAAGTACTTTCAGAGCATGTAAACTGAGTGTAAAATGACTCACAGCAGGCTTCCAGAGCTCTGGTAGCTCCATGCAATGTGTTACTTTACTAATAGATGATCCCAAAGTGCCTCAAATGGGTATCCAATGCCTGAAACTTACTGAACAATCCAGGCCATGATAACAGTTTTATTCTAAGATTCTTTATAGTCATATATGCTTTTAGAATTTGACCATTAATCTTTATATTTAAATAATATTTGCTAGATATGCACAGTATCCATTTTAAATTTGTTGCCATAATAGCTGAAAATCTTTAACTGATTTAACGCAAATCATGAATCAACAGCCTATAAAGACAAACTCCCAACATACATGTGGGGAGATCTGCCAACATCAGAGCAGGAATTCGGATTTGCATTTCTATAACTTTACTTTGAACCGTAACTACTGAAAAATAAGCACGTTATTTTGTAGGCTATTTATAGGCCAGAACCAATTTTTGAAAATTCTTTCAGCACCTTCTAAAATGAAGTCTTTAAAATGGACATAGCTTTAAAGCTTGGCCCCCAGAGAAGGCCTGTGACAATACACATCTGGAGATAGGCCGGCCCAGTCACAATCCACGTATCTCAAGGTTTCTAAGGTCCAAGCTACAGCCGCCGACGTAAACAATGCTGGTTACCTGATGCTCCCCAAGCCCAGCCTCAAAATCACTTCACCACAGGATCGGTGAGGGCAGAACTGCCACTGCTGGGTGCGGGGTCTTCACCACTTGCTTTATTTTCTTCTAGAAGCATAAAAAGCAAATATGCATTAAATTCATTTGCAAAATTAATTTAAATTTAAGGCAAAATTTTTGGAGAAACCAGATCTTGCTAGCTTTCAGTCAACATTACAGAAATAGTAAGACTAAGTGGAGGATGTCCAAACCCCAAGGTCAAGAAAATAAGACCAAGCTCCTTTGGCTCCTCCTGTAGGTACAGAAAACTTTGTGAAGAACTCGACGGTACAAGGGCTAAAACTAGGGCTCTTCCATGCCAATATGAGTCTGGTAGAAGAGAACTGAATTTCCACTTACACCAATCCGCCAACTTTCCTCCTAGTCTCTTGTTTGAAATAGGCCTGTTCTAAATCATGTTGTCATACATTATCTTGGCTACTGGAAGTAGCAGAAATAATATTTGGGTATTAAAAAAAAGGCATCTTGAAAACACCCTCAAAAGCAGCACACTTACTGATTATTCAGTTCTAACTGAGTATGTCTCGATGTTTTGAAATAGTAAGAACAGTAGCACTTCATTTTACTGACAATGGTGGAGAATGAAGTATTCCATGAAAATGAATTTTCCAGGTAACTAAAGCTTCTTCATCAAATGCCAAAAATTTTTCTTAGCCACATTTAGTAAAAAACTTTCTAAAATATATTATCTTTGCACCAAGTTTCTTAAAGATCTTACTTCCAAGACACACACAAGATTCAAGTTTATAAGAATAAAAGGCCATTCCCCAGTTAATAAATGGTTGTAAGAATATGAACATGCAATTCTCAAAAATAATCAAAATTATCTTTAATCACGTTACACTATAAGTAAAAATTGCTCAAGCTGCTAATAATTAGACAAAAACAAATTGAAAATACCACCTCACACCTGTCTGATTGGCTAACATGACAGAAAAACAAAGTGACAAATGTTGAAGAGGATGTGGGAAAATAAGACCACAAATGCACTGCTAGTAGAGTAATGAACAAATGCAGTCATCCTGGAAGAAAATCTGGAACTATGCCCAAAGGGCTATAAAATTGTGCATGCCCTTTGGCCCAGCAATACCACTACTAGGTCTATATCCACACGTGCAAAGTAATTATAGCAACTCTTTTTGTGGGAGCAAAGAACTGGGAACTAAGGGGAGCATTCATAAATTGGGGAATGGATGAACAAAATGTAGGGAGCCTATTAGATAGCAAGGAGATGGTTTTGGAAAAACCTGAGACATTTTATATAAACAGATGCAAAGTAAAGTGAGCAGAACCAGAAAAACAAGTTATATAGTAACAATATTACAAAGGCAATGAACTTTAATGAGACATGCTCTCCACCTCCAGAGAACTGATGAACTCCAGATTACAGAATGAAGAATATTTTCTTTTCTTTTGGACATGGCCAATGTAGGAATTTCTGATTCATGACTATACATATTTGTAATAGGTTTTATTTTTCTTGCCTTCTCAATATAGGATGGGGGGGGGGGGTTGGTAAAGGGAAAGAGAGAGAGACAATTTGGAATTAAAAATTGAAAATGAGAAAAGGAAGAAAAGGAGCCACATGTACAAAAATATTTATAGCAATTCTTGCGCAGTAGTAAAGATCTGGAAACTAAGAGACTGCCCATTAATTTTTGTAAACATTTCCGTAATAGTCATGTGAAAAAAAAAATCCAATCAAAAGGGAAAAAGCATGAAAAAGAAAAAAAAAATTTAAAGGTGAAAATTGTGTGCTTCAATTCACATTCAATCTCCACAATTTTTTCTCTGGATGGCATTTTTCATCCCAAGTCTATTGAAACTGTCTTGGATCAATTTACTGCTGAAAAAAGCTAAGTCTATCATAGCTGATCATCACATAATCTTGCTGTTACTGTGTACAATGTTCTTCTGATTCTGCTCACTTCCCTCAGCATCAGTTCATATCAGTCTTTCCAGGCTTTTCTGAAATAGAGGCTGTCTATTAATTGAAGAATCTCTAAACATGATGAATCTAATGGAATACTACTGTGCCATAAAATGATAAAGAGGATAGTTACATAGATATTTGGTAAGATTTGCTGAAGGAAGTGAGTCCATGGGACAACTAGATGGCCCAGTGGATAGAGCACCAGCTCTGAAGTCATTAGGACCTGAGTTCAAATCTGACCTCAGATTAACACTTCCTGATGTGTGACCCTAGGCAAGTAACTTTACCCCAATTGCCTAAATCAAAAAAAAAAAAAAAAAAAGAAGAAGAAGAAGAAGAAGAAGAAGAAAGGAAGTGAGCCCAGACAAGAGAACAACTTATACCAGTAACAAAACTGTAAAGAAGAACCCCTTTGAAAGATTTAAGAATGCCAATTGATGCACTGATCAATCAAGATTCCAGAATACTGACAATGAAGGCTGTTATTACTCATCCCCTGACAGAGAGAGATGAGCAACTCAGGGTGCAGACTGAGACATACACACGGTTTAGATATGGTCAACCGGGCCAATGTGAAAATTTACTAGACTATACATGTGATATAAGGGTTTCCTTTTCTTCTTAAAAATAAGTTGGAGGGGAGAAGAAATAAATGCATGCTAATCAAAAAGAACACTTAAAAAAAATAAAAAGTTAATACCTCCTTCTTTGTTCTTCTACACAGAGTATCACCACGTGTAATTTTCTTGATGATTTATTACAGTGCATAATGCTACCTTATGACACAACAATGTCTTAGGAAGAATAAAAAACAAGGTTTCCAAAGTATCTTCCTCCTAAGTTTCACTGTGAGGCAGGTCATGCTGATATGATCTCACTTCACAGATAAGGAAACTGTAAGAAACATGTCACTACTTTGCTCCAACACTCGGAGGTCCCCAAAGGCTATGTTTTGCTAGTTCAGTGCCTGCTTTTTCGATCTCTGTCCTCCCTCAATAGCAGGTTTTCAGCTGCATCTCAGCCCTTTTTAGTATGTGTTCTCCCTGCCCACTTTTTATTGAGTTGCCAATCATTAGCTGTGGTTCTGGAAGCCCAAAGCATTAGCAGGTCACGAACATGATAAAAGTCAGCAAGGCTCTGAAGGAAGCCTAAAGTTCTCAAAGGAAAACGCAAAGCAGCAGTCTGAACTACAGGAAGACCCTTTTTATTCACTTCTGGAACCAAGGCTGTGTCCCTGAGGGCTGAAGCTGCCAGAGTGCTTTGTATAGAAGTGAGATACTGTACAATGATCAAGAAATTTTCACTAAATTTTCCAAAACTAAATTTACTAACCTTCTTTCTCCTTCTTTTCTTGGTTTTCTTCAGCTGCAGTCTTGTCTGCTCTAAAGAAAATTCTCGCACTACTCAGTGAGAAATAGAGTAACTCAAATTCCTAAATAAAAATAATGAAGAATGTTTAAAACAATTTGTAATGTTTTCTATCTTATTTTTAAGATCTTACTGAACAAAGAGATACAGAAACTCAATTAAGAAATACAGTCCCCTTGGTGAGATTCCAGTCTGAGGGCTCCAAATGTCGATTCCTCCACCTGCCAGAGTGATGTGGGGAGTCTGTCCCTCACAAAGCCCCAGATGCCAGAGTCACATTGAGTCTTTACCTGTAAGTAGACATCGAGGCGCTTCTGGGTCAGATTCATCGTCTGCAGCAGTTTCTCATCCTGACTGGTTGACTGCACATTCTGCTGCTTGACCACAGCCCTCATCTCCTTGAGGTACTTCTCTCTGGCTGACTGGAACCAGTGAAGCGAATCAAACTCCTGATATTGATCCAGAAGCTTGAGAATATAAGCCACACCTGCAGTCATGAACAAAGTAAAATAATAAATTCAGGCACGGATGTTATTCCATCACTCTTTGTTTTCATCATGAAACTAAGACATTTAAATATGAATCTCCTTTAAATTTCATTTTATAGCTTAGCTAAAGGACATACTACAATCCTATCCTCACTTCTCCACAGAGAGAAAAATATTATAAACTCTATTTCATGAGCTTGAAAGAAGTCCTGCCAAAACCAAAAAATAAAGCCACTAATTTGCAACACATCAGGCGGTAGTTGCTACTGTGATGGGAAGGCAGGGGAGGAAGGGAGAACTAAGGTAGAAGGAGACTCTTCTTCCTTGGGGCAGGACAGTCATGGCAGCCAGCCACACAATAGCACCCAGAAAACTACCCTGCAAACCCAGACTAAATGGGCACAGGCAACAGAAATACCATAAGCATGTTAACAAGAGGCGTGAATGATACCCACACAAGATGACCAAAAAAGATAACACTACTGAGAAGGAAACATACAATCGATATTGTTCACCAACAGCAATGGGGAAGAGCCAAGGGTGCTATTTTCCAGCTAACTTTTCCAAGAATCTATGACACTGTGCCCATAAAACTAATGGAAAACACAATCCAAACAAACTTACCCATGGCAAAGCCATCATCGGTAAAAGCTGCTCCCATTTTATTCTTTTTATTCAATTTCTCCTTGCAGCTAATGGAATGTTCTACAAAATTGAGGGTCTGAAATGAAAAGAGTTGATGATTGGGAAGAGCAACAGTTTTAGAAAAATCTCCATGTGCATTCACAGAAACTTCCTTTGCTCTGAAAGGCTTTCTTCACATACATGCATTCACGTGGATGGCCGTGGGTGATGTGCATTTGGACCCTGGCTCTGCTTCCTCCTTCTGTGCTTGAAATGCAGTCAACACTCCTTGGCCCTCACCTCTCCACATACTCCCCTCTTCCTTCTAATACCAACCTCCTCCTCAGACCTGATCTCTCTCCTAAACTGCAGATCCCCATTTCTAAATGCCTATTTTGTTTTCATGGGGATGATCAGCTCTTACTTCAAACTTGGCATATCAAAAACTCCACAGCTAACTTACAAAACTGCCTCTTTCTGCTCCGCCTTCCTTCCTTCAATGGAATCACTTATTCAAGTCATTGAGATTCAAATCTTGTCTCAATTTCCACATTTTCCCCCAAACCAATCAATCATGATATACTTTTGCCCTTCAGAATCCTCAAATCAGTCCCTTTCTCTTCCTTCCCACTACTGTTACATCCATTCTATTAATGATCTAAAATAATGTTTCCACCATGTCACACTCTGGATTTAAAACACTCCCCAAGTGTTTTGACAAATGGATCACTGAGACGCCTTACTCTCTAACAAGCCTAAGGTTGAACCAAACTAGTTCACTTGCAATCTTCTACATGGGAAACAAATCTCACATTTCTTTGCTTTGGCCTCACAATTACTCTCTCTCCCTCTTCCAATTGAGAATCTCTTGCCAAACTCCTGGAGTCCAACTCAATACTCATCTAAGGACAGGCTCGTGTGTTCTCATTTGAATACTCATGATAATTATTCCCTGTGGAATTAATCTGCCAATGAACCATGGCCTTGCAACAGCTTTTCTACTCTTGTTTTGAAGAGTTCGTACAATCCTTGTATTTGATTTTTCACATAATCACATCTGGTTACCCAATTACAGTTGCTCTGAAGGCAAGGCCCCTGTCTCACACTTAGCAGATGAACAGCTGCCTTTTTCAGGGACCTGACCTTCAGTAGGGGAAACCAATCCCAGACCTAGAGTCAGTCACGCTGGTATTAAATACATCAGATTCACTTCCATTTTACTCCTGGCACATTCTTGGGTTGAAAAAGAATACTTAGATTATATGTTATAACAGGATCATATATTTACTTAGGATGTTAGGAAATTCTACCCAACATTACTCTTCCAAGATGAAATCTTTTCAAAGTCTGACGATAAGAATTTATCATAAGTAATTATAAACAAAATTTGTCATTATTAGTTAAAAAATTAAATTGTTTATGACAACAATTCTGCAAGCAAAAAGAATACTTGGAGAGTATGTGTTATAACAGGATCATACAGTTAGTTTAGATATTGGGAAATTCTACTGAATATTACCTTTTCAGGATATTGGTGAAAATTTCTCAAAGTTTGAGGATGAGATTTTGTCATAAGTAATTATCAAAATTTGTCATTATTAGTTAAAAATTAAATTGTTTATGGCAACAATTCTTCAAGCAAAAAGAATACTTGTAGAGTATATGTTATAACAGGATCATACATTTAGTTGGGATGTTGGGAAATTCTGCTGAACATTACCCTTCCATGATGGCGAAAATTTCTCAAAGTCTGACAATGAGAATTTGTCATAAATAATTATTAATGAAATTTATCATTATTCATTAAAAATTAAACAGTTTATAGCAACAATTCTGCAAACAAAATGATGATTGGAAAAAGTATGATGAACTAATCTAGTTTAATTCTGACAACGGCATATTGGCGGGTAGCCTCTCCAGAACAGACGGGTTGAGTCACAAACAGCTGGCTGGAAACACTGCAGAGTAGATTCACAGAAAGCAAGCTCAGTTTCACCGTGCCAGGAATTGTTCAAAATGTCTCCAACAATAAGAAATCAATATTGAGTGTAAAAAAAGCTCATGTAATATTATCTGATGATCAAATGAGAGGACATCCATACCATGCTTAGCTTTACAAGGAAAGCCTGGCCCACATGAGGTGCTCACAAGCTTATTCCCTTCCCTTCCAATTCCCCCCAAGGTGCAGAAAGCCTCCCAATACATCAAGAACCAAATGTACAGAAATTCACGGGCCCAAAGTACTGACCAGGGGAGGGACGATGATGTGGAAATTTCGGAGGTGCATATTCTTGGGACTCCGGAATTCGGGAGCAAAAACATCCACCAGCATCTTGAAATACTCTGTGCCTTCAGCAGAATTCCGTGTGTGGTCGCTGAGGACCGAGTCCAGCTGCCTAAAGAAGTCAGAAGAGAAGGGGGAGGGACAAGAAGGCTGAACAACATGCTGCTGGTTCCTGCCCCAACCAAGGAAGTAGAGATATTAGCCGACTTCCACCAGCATCATGCTCAAGAGCCAAGGTTTTAAACTGGAAGTCTCATGGAGAAAGCCGAACTACATTCTGTATGAGAAGAAAGAGTCCGAGCAGGTCTGAACACCCAGCATCAGACCCCAGGACCACTGAACACCGACACTCAAGGGCAGATGCCCCTTCTGCCTTTGGAGCTTTGCCAGTCGTAGGGGGTTCAGAAGACTCCTTGCTCCCCACTCCCATTCCCACTGCCCTCCATCCCTCTTCCTCTCTGAGGTTTACCCACCCCACATGCCCCATCCAAGCACAAATCCAGTGTCCATCCCTGCTGAGCCCCAATAAGTCCTTGTGCTTTCTTCCCCACCCGCTCCTGTGCTCATCCTAGGAGATGCTCCCCCAGACACCATCTCGGCCCCACATGGAGGCAGCCACAAATTAGCTCTCACTACCAGCCCTGACGTATGAATGACCAAAACTGAGGCTCCTTTACACGACCAGACTCTTCCGTCACTCTGCCTCTGCCTTACCGTCTATAACACTGAGAACCTCCCCATGAGTCACCTCCTAGCCGTTCAGCCCTCAGTGGTGGAGCCCTCGATTCCTGCCACATTCTGCCTGCCCCTCTCCTCCTTCTGACCATTCAGCCCTGTGGCCTCTTGTTCCTTCTCACGTCCCACTGTGCCATTTGTTCGACCTGCGCCCACCTGGACAGAGCCTTCTGAGCTCGTGCTGGTCTGATGAGCCAGGTCAGGCCCAGTGAACACAGGGAATCATTCGGATCCTCCTCAAGCACATGGGACACCGCCACCATTACCATCTGCCGCCCAACTGTACACAGTCCAATTTCCAATGGAAATGCTCCTCTCCCAAGGTGCCAGATGCAATGGCCTTTCCTCCCTTCTCCTTCCTGCTCTTGTTGCAACCCCTGCCTCTGTGGTCAGCCCCTGCCCTCAGACTTTCATATTTCTCTCCCCTGGATCTCCTCCTGAAGAAGGGGATCTGACTGCTCTGCGATTTTTGCCTTGGTCCTGCCCACTAAATGCTGGGGTCCCCTAAGGCTCTCTGCTGGGCCCTCACTTGGTGACCTCACCAGCTCTCATGGTTTCAGCTTTTTCTCTATGCAGATAATTCTCCTTCTGTTTATCCAGCTCCAGCCTCTCTTATCTTTGGCTTCACTTCTCCAACTCCATAAGTCTGACAGAGATCTAGGCCTCAGCAAGATGAAAGCCGAGGTCCCCCAACCTCCTGGTGACCCAGGGCCTCAGCTCCTCCCCCTCTCAGCCCCATCTTCAATACTTTACTATATGACTGCTGTTCCTTCTTCAGGCTCCTTCTCTCCCCTGAAGGAGCTACCATCCAGAGCCTGCCCTAGTCACCTCCCACCATACCCTTCTGCTCGGTCTCCTTGCCTCCAGTCTCTCCTCACTCTTTCCTTTCAGCCAAAATGATCTTCCTAAAATGAAGGTGAGGCTGTGTTGTAACAGAGGAGACATATTCTATCATGACACATATATGAAATTTAGATATCTCTTCAATAAGCCCCAAGGCTCCCTCTGCCCCCCAGGACCTGCTCTCCCCAGACTCAGTGCTGCCCCTGGCCTCCTGCTCTGCATCTCTCAGCTGGGCACAGGGATAGAATTCACCAACCCCAGCCCAAGAGCACCGCCTGAATGCCTCTGCACATCCAAGAGCCTTTCTGTTGGTTTACAACACTCCAAGGAGCAGCTCAAGAAAACTCTCCTGAGCTGGCTCTATGTCCCCTGTGCTTCTTTGGGTTTAAAGCCACAGCTGTCTTCCCTTACACGGATCAAGCATGAGTAAGTAAGCCTGTGAAACAGTGACAACACCAACATAAACAGGGTAGTGAGGTTTTTAACATTTTTCATGGCTCTGCAAATGAAATGATTAAAATATTCAGATTAAGGTAACACTGGTTTCAGCAGGAAGCCAATTCTAAAGAAAGGAGCCATAATCTATCCTCAGTCTCCAGAAGCACAGATAGATCCAAGATGCTTCACATATCCTAAAACTGTAAGGCTTCAGGCCAGTTTTGGAGACATCCCCCCACCAGCCAGAGTACTGCTTGGCTATTGCTCCAGAACCTAGAAAAGCTAGGACTGTCAGTGATTTTGCGCATACTCGAGCTTACATTTAGCATGAAACAAAGGGTCCATTTACTTTGGGTGTCTGTAACAGAGCAGAACTTTGCTGACTAAACATAAATTAAACCCCACGTATGCCCAAAAACCCACTAGTTATCTGCCAGAAGAACCCACACTCTCCTCTCCCCAAGGCGATCTGGCGCCTATGTGACAGCCTTCTGTGCCAGAGCTGTGATGGCTAAAAGGCGTTTTTCCTTCCTTCTGAATTGGAATATTTGAAAGAGGTAAAAGAAACCTCTTGTTTAAAGTCACTCCAATCTACTGAAGAGAAGTCTGCAATCCTCCAGCAACATCCCCTCCCTCTTGACAGTTGGATCTCTCCAGCTTTCCCCAGGGAGCAGCAGTACTGAAGTTACAAAGGAGCCATAGCATTTCAGAGCTGGAGGGAAGAGCAGTTCCAGCCACCAACCCAGAGAGTCTCTTCCACAACCTGTGCAGGCACTGAGCCTGGCACTGAAGGAAGGCCCGCAGGAAGGAAGAGTCCAGAGCAGTCCCTGGCAGCCTGGCCCTCTCCTGGCCGGGTCTGACATGAGCCCTTTCATCCTCTCATCTAGCCTAAATGGGCCTCCTGTACACAGACATGGCAGATCCTGTCCCACAGCCCAATGAGTAATCAGCAGACCATTAAAACAGAGGCTTGAAGGCTGGTTGGATGAGAGGCAGCACCAAAAACCTCCAGTGATTCCAGATATACAATTAGATAAGAGCTATAGCTCCGACACTGTCTCAAGACACCATATGGAATTGGGAAAAGGTTTGGAAAATAAAGTCAAAGGGAATCCTGGGCAAATAAAAGCAAACTCTCCCTAAGAACTGAAATCAAGACTTGGGAGAGCTTACTTTTTCCTGAGGAACAGGAAGTCTTTCCCATATTTATACAAATAACAGAGAACAACAGGTTGGGGAAAGGGCTCTCCTTTTTCCTGGCTATAACTTTTCCAAGACTCCAGACCAAAGCAGCAAGCATTTTTTTTGAAGTCTCCCCTTAAAACAGCCATCCTCTTTCCTGTTTTTAGTGAGTCAGGTACAGTTTGTGGATGAGAATCCATATTTATTCCCACACAGTGGCTTTCTACAGAAAGAAGGGTACTCCATGCTGCCATAATTTTTGCTCCAAATATATTCAGTTTGTCTTCATGAAGCTATAATTTGACTCCAAAGAGTACAATAATAGATCTAATTTCTCCAAACATTTAACAATTTTCATTCACCTTTTTTTCCATTCACCTCTTTAATATTAATTAAAGTCATATCAGAAAAATCAATTCTAGCCCAAAGCTCTAGTGGGAAGCAAAAAGAGAACTCTTATGGGAGAGTTCCTTCTTAACCAAATATTAAAAGCTCCACTGTCCAGTAGGTTCACTAAGAAGCATATCCTTTAATTTTATTTAGGTTTTTGATGTTAAACAAATAATTGCTCAAAAATCAACATTTTTGAACAAGTATGATATTTCAGAATCCTGTCTTAAATTTCATTTTCATAGGTCACTTTCTCGTTCCTTTTTTGCTATTTGATCAAGTTTGCCCCCAAGTACTTCCTGTAATCTCCAAATACAACATTACCTGGCTGCCTTGAGTGTTTCCTCTGAAAGCCCTTCTTCTTTAACAAGTTCTTCAAAATTGACAATATCTTCAAGATCAGGAACAAACCTATAGTAAATTGTGGAGGATGTCACTAAAATTGGTAACATATTCAACTTACACAGGCAGTGTGATTCAACTAAAAATTAAGTACTCACAGTGACTCATTTAAACTACCAAATCACCAGGCACTTGACTTACAGACTTCAGCACTGCTACATCAAATATTGGGAGCTCAAGAAACAAACTGAGCCTGGTGATCAAAAGGTATCAGAGCGTGGCCTGCCCTCTGTACTACCTTGTAAAATTAGATTTATAGCAATGAAGAAGAAAAGGAAAAGCTTTTCAGCGATGAAGTCTTCAAGTGCAACAGAGAAAGCACCAACATCTCTGTTCTGAAGGATGTCTTATCACCCACCAATGTGTCTGATTAGAAGAGGAGGAAGAAACTTCTCTCCTGTAAGAGCACTAGAAACTCGAACCAAATGGCATAAAGGTACAGAGTGTTAGATGAAGAGATGGGAGCTGTGTGCCCCTACCTGATGGCATTGCTGCTGCAGTGGAGCCCACCCGACCGGATCATTCGCACATAGCCCATCGCATTACCTTTAAAATGACAAAGGAAGCCAATCAGATGGAGTGACAAAAGGGTCTCACCAAGTCTTATGACCAAAGCATAGCTGCACGCTAGTCACAAATAAGGTCTGCAGTCATTTAGTTAGTTACTATGTAAGTAAGAAGCACATAAGCACTCCCATCTACAACCTTTCCTTATTTAAATTAATATAAATTGTATATATTTAATAGTATTACAAAACAAAAATTTTACGAAAGGAAAAATTATAGAGTTCTAACAGTCTGACATTTTAGTATCTTAATAGCCCTAACAAGATAAAATAAGTTTTAGTTACAGAAGTGAAGCAGGTCTACAAGGACTATATTCCAGAATGTATACTCTCTAAAGCATATAAAACTTTTTGCAATTCAGTTCAACATCTACTGGTCATCCTGCCATCTAGGGGAGGGGGTAAGGGGAAGGAGGGGAAAATTTGGAAGAAAAGGTTTGGCGACTGTCAATGCTATAAAATTAATTACCCATGCATATATCTTGTAAATAAAAAGCTATTATTTAAAAAAAAAAAAAGATAAAAAATAGAATCATAAAAGATCAAAAACAAAATTCAGTTCAAATAGAAAATGGGGGCATTCATTTTATGCTCAACAGAGTGGAGGCGTTAAAGTCAAACATACAGTCACTCTCTCCAAAGAGCTTATATCTATTTGTAAAGAGAAGCTTGGCCCACAAAAAAACCCTGAAGAATAGCATGCTACAATATATAAGCAAACATGAGAGATGTGGTACAAGAAAGTTAATGAGAAAAATTTAATATTTCATTTTTTATTGATCTACTGATACTTTTTAATTTATCAAAACTTTATACTAATATATGTATAAATGTATATATATGTAAATTTACACAGTTGTCCCAGAAGTCTTTTGCACTAAGATTTTTGGGTCACCTGTATAGTTCCTTTTTTTCTTTTCTTTATGGTCTGTACCTGTGATTTCACTAGTCCAAGCAAACTCCCAGTGAAACAGTTCCTTCTAAGAATGTAGCCCAGCAATTCTTTTATAACTTACAGTCTCAGAGCTGCCTAAGGCACAGGGAGGTTTGGTGTCTTGCCCAATCACATGACCAGGATATGTAAACAGCAGTCCAGGATTCTAGCCACAGGGCCAGTGGTTCTCAAATTTTGGACCTCAAGATCTCTTTACACTCTTAAAAATTACTAAGGACCCCAAAGAGCTTTTATTAATTGTAAGGTGCATCTATCCATACTGTATTAGAAAATATTTATCTATCAAGTTTTTTACATATAGATTTGATTTATAAATTTGATATGTAAATATTTTGATATATAAGTTTAATTTGATATATAAATACTAAATTTATATATCAAAATATTTATATATCAAGTTTATAAATCAAATCTATATTTAAATTAAATTTATATATCAAATAAAATATATATATAAATCAATTTAATGGATTAAATTAAAACTGAAAAATTTTCAAAATATTAAGTTCATTTAAGATAAATTTACTAAAATTAGCTAAACTAACGCACTAAATTTAGTGCGTTCAGAGGAACCTTATCTCAAAAGAAAAAAGTGACAGTCTCATCTGAGCATCATTAGCTGTCCTATATGAAGTTGGTTACTTAAGAAAGGATTCCTGTAAAAATAATTAATTCTAATTTCACAACAATTCTTCTCACCTATTTGGCTGATGAGCTGTCTAAACTGATCGAGGTAACTCTGTCCATCTGGTGTTATTCCAAGTTTTCTGATTCCTCTATTGAATTTTTCTGCTCTTTCAAAAGGATACTAGAGAGAGAGAGTTTTACGAGTACCTTCATAAGAACACAGTAAAAATATATTATCTTAATGCAGATATTACATACAAGTTTTTAATACTAACTCCATTCTGCATTCTAATTTGTTTACAGAATTTTATCCAATCCAGCAATCAATCAATCCTTATTAAGCACCTACTATGCGCCAGGCACCAAGTTAAGCACTAGGCATATAAAAAGAGGCAAAAGAAAGTCTGTCCCTGTCCTCCAGGAGTTTATTGTTAATAAAAAACATTTACTAAGCATCTATGTTCCAGGCTCTGTGCAAGGCAAGAGGGACAAAGGCTTTTTTGAAGTACATGGTACTTGAGAAATAAGGGCATTCTAGGAGGGCTGGAGGACAAACCATATAAGTCACAGAGGCAGGAAACACAAGGCGATGACTTGGAGGACTGAGTGGGCCAGTCTGGCTGGAAGACTAAGTGTGTGATATTGAGCAATGTACTGAGGGCCTGGAAGAATAGGCTGCAGCTAGAAAAGGGGTTTAAAGCTTCCATGCTTTGTGTTTTCATAACAAACAGTAGCCATTTTAAAAAATGGAAATGACCAAATGTGACATTAACAGCTACCTTTCTTTTCTTTGCCAAGACTCGCAGAAAAAACATTCTCCTTGAATACATGCTAATCATCACCATGACCACCTGCAAACATCGGACCAGTCTGCCCAGGGGTTCAGAAACAGAACCACGTCCCTGCTGTGGGGACACCTGCTTCTTCATCCCAGAATGACAGGGCAGATGAAATCTCTCCTAGAGGGCAGAGGCTCACAAAGCCATTCATTCCCAAGTCATATCCAGTAGCTAGAATATAGATTGCCATCAAGTGGGCAATGGAGTTTTTTTCAAAACAGCACATTAAGGGGATAATTGATAAATTCGTTTTGAAATAACAACAAAGGCTTCTTTTTCCTTCTAGAGAGAGAGAACATGATCACACAAGCTTCAGTGATCTACATCTAGGCACAAAATCACTATTAGTAAGCACTGCCATGAATAGTATAATCTCATATTTGATACAATACCCTTTTAATACATATTCCACCAATATGTTTTGATTAGTTCCTCTGACTGTCTCAATAATCACTCAAAAAGATGCAAAGCATCACTAGAATATGGCAATATAAAATGACCTTTATAAACTGCCTACAGTGCCTACAAGAGCAATCTATGTTTGGTCCAGGCCTATAATATCATGAAGATGAGGAACTACTTCCCCCAATGAAGACCATTATCTCATCTATGATTGATTCTCAGAGTTACTAGGGCACTGAGTAGTTAAACCAAGGCCAAACTTGCACCCATCATGCCAGACTGCCTTTGAAATTCAATCAAATCATCTCAAAAATATCAAGTATATACAACATACCTTATGATCATTTTGATCCTTGACTTCCCTGAAAAACCTGATATCTTTGATCAACCTGGATTTGATGTGTTCATCATACATAAATTGGCTAAATATATAGAACTTCTTTCTCAAAAACTGGTAGGTGAAATTAACCTGTTAGAAAGTTAAAATTCAAAATTAGAAAGCAGGATGTAGTATAAAAGCACATTATGAGTTTTTAAACCAGTTTCAACAGTCATAACTACAAAAAGGTGATGAAGTGGGAAACTAGAAATAATGATGCTAAAAAAAAAAAAAAAAAAGAAGAGGGAAAAAAAGATTATTGGGGCATTTTTTTTTAACACACAGAACAAAAAGGGGTTCAAAAGTAGACCAACGTACATTTATCATGCTGAATTTATCATAATTCTTTGTAAAAATGAAAAAGAATGTGATTTCATGTAGTCTTCTGTGTCTATTCTCAAGTATACTGGTTTGAAGTTTAAAATTACAAAAAAAAAAATTTTAAAGATTCATTTGGTCTTAGATATGCTGAGATTAAAGTAACTAAGGTTAGAAGAGAAAATCAAGGCTGAAAAACAACTCAAATAAAATTCTACGTAGAAAAAAAAAAACAAAACCAAAATATTCATAGCAGTCCTTTTAATGGTAGTAAAGAAATAGAAATCGGTGCCCACTGCTTGGAGAGTGACAAATTGTGGCGTACAAAAAATATGATGAGTAGAAAGACTTCTATGCTAAAACTTCTATGAATTCTGTAAAATTATTATCAACAAATTATGATTCTGTAATTTTAATCTTCCATTAAAAGTGGAAGAGTTAGAAAGAAAAAAAAAAAAAAGAAATGCTTATTAACTTAAAAAAATTTTAAAGAAATTACAAGAAAAAAGCTTGGCCTCAAAGAAAAAATAAGTGAAGACAATATCATTAATCTTTCCAAAAAGGAAGAGACTATGGGATGGATAACACTAAATACAACATTAGGCATTTTCAGTATATTTGGTTAGTTTTAATGAGACTTTTTTTACTTCTTTTTTTCTCTTACATTGGGCTCTTTGGGAAAAGACACACTGGAAATTATAGGTGATATAAAAACAAAAGATATCCAAAAAATTTATTTTTTTTAAATGTATAGGTAGACAGTAATTGAAGATAAAGAAATAAATTATATTTCTAAAAGAAAAAAGGGTACTAAAAGCTCTGAGAGGCCAGAGACCAGGTTGTTTACTATTATTAAATAGTGCGAGGCCCACAGTAAATAACCTGTCAATATTTACAACTGGTTTAATTCTGGCAAACAATGGCTTACAGAAAGTCTGGAAATTTCAAATGCAGAAACTCTCTTCTCACCCTCCTATGGTCACATTTCACATCTTTCCTCTAAGCAATCATAAGGTTGCAGAGACAGAAAAGAGGAATCAAAATAATTATGGGATGAATAACTTTAACTGTAAGGCTGATTTTTAAATTCTTCAAAAAAGTTTTAATTTTTAAAAAGACTTTATTATACTATGCATTTACCTGAAAATTTTAATAAGAAAAAATGAAAAACTTAAAACATACAAATTATATAACAGCTAATTAGCTACCAAGGACCACATTAACTTCTTAGTATCTACTAAAAATTTCAAATTAAGTGCAGCAAAGAGCAGTCAGATTTTATAAAAGATCTGAATTAAAAAATGTTGCCATCATCTTAACTTTCAAGGGCACAGAGAATACCTAAATGATAAACTGCCCAGCAAAAGTTGGAAGAAACCTATTTTAATGAATTATATAAAGACAAGTTTCAATAAACTTACTTCTTGCATAAACTAAAAATGTATACATCCAAAGTTCTTGAGGATTCTTGAAAATCATTAGCTTCCTTAGGTATTGTACCATCTCCAAAGCATCCCAAGCACAATGTTACACTGAACAACAGGGAAAATATGTTTTCAAAACCAATGCAGAGTTCCCCACACTTATTACTGATCCAGAGGGAAAAAAAGTAAAAGGTACCTACTGTTGTGTTCATGATTCCTGTCCCATGGGTGCGAATTGAATTTGCAATATGTCGGATGTTAATTGTATTCAAATGCTTATTGTTGCTGGTCCTTTCAATGAATATCTGCAAGAAAACAGAGTTATGTTTAGTCAATAAATCAAAACACATTAAATCAAAAATTTACCACACACACTCTCTAGTTATCCAAGACCAAAGATTTCCAACGAAAAGGCTTCAATTGTGAGTCAAGATTCATTTATAAAGCACCTAGGTCTGGTACTAAGTAAGCCCTGGTATGAAATGGTCTTTCCCAAAAACAGAGAAATAGATTTAGACAACATTTTCCCATCTCTGGGACTGTATAAAACATCACTCTTTCCCTCAAATCCTTGCCACCACTTACCTGGTTATTGAGGTTGTAGAGGTATCGGGACACAAATACATGAATGTTTCTCATGATTTCCAAAACATCCAGACCCTAAAATTCAATCCAATTAGAAATCACATTATCAGTGGCTTAAGATCATAAACATCACAAGTTAATCACAGACCATGGACTATGCAGAGAACTAGGACCTCTATCAAAAGTCAACAACACTGATTTTCTGGTTACATAAAGTTAACCAACTACTTAAAACTTTAAAGAAAAGGAGCGGAGATCCAGGACTCACTCTCCCCACACTTCTTCTCATAAGGACATGGGAAAAATGAGCAGAGTAGGTGCCCATACTACTATTTCTGCTTCCTCAAACACCAGAGACAGCCGGTCACCTCACCAAAAAGTCCTCAGAAGGCCCAGGCTTGTATCCTTTTTCATAAGCTCTCAATCCCCAGCTCCCTCCATCACAGGAGCTTTATCTCTAACAGATTTTTCCTCGTATGGCACCAGTTATGGCCAAAAGATGGTGGTATAAAAGATGCAACAAAAATCAGGCTTTTCTGAATCTGTAAAATCTGAGCAGGAAACTATCTGGAAGGACCATCCTGAACCATTTCAGTATCACCTCACTTAGCTACAAAGGAGGCCCGTCCTGAGAAACCAGGCTGGCTATTCTGTAAATTTGGGGTGAGCCCGCACTCCTTGCCTGAGAACGATCAACCTCACACATGCGGCAAACAAGCGCTAAGATCCCTAACTCTGACCCTGGCAAATAACGACATACTCACTGCCTCCTTCCCTTTTTGCAACAAACAAATGTGTTCCTCCAAGAGTGTGCTTGTTCAAAATTTTATTTTATTTTTTCTTTGTTGAGGAGAAGGGGGAAGCAAATGGGTTAAGTGACTTGCTCAGGGTCACACAACAAGTAAGAATCTAAGATCAAATTTGAACTCAGGCTCTTCTGACTCCAGAGCCGGTGTTCGATCATTTCTAAAAGGTTGTAGAGGAGGTTGACATAAAGGGAATCTACGGCGAATCTTTTCACATGGCAATAATCATGCTCTAATGCTTCTTACATCAAGTTTAGATTTCTACCTATTGTCTTATTCAAGTGAAGCAAGATGCTATTTACAATGCAAATAAACCTACACAAAATGATGCATAAAAGAGGCTTTTTCAATATGCTTTGCACATACTCTACCTGCTCCAAAGTCTGACTGGGAAGATGGGCCTCCGTCATGACTAAGCCATAACGCTGAGTTGCTAAATTCCTCATTTCACTGTAAGTGGCCCAGTCATGAAGAGCGACTGTTGTGAGGTTGTAGAAAGTCTTGTCCAAATAATGCGTTACAAAAGCTAAATCAAAAACAAAAAATACCAAGTGGTGACTCAGTAGCTAGTGAATCCTGACCACTTTGAGGAGAGAGAAAGCCAAGAACAAGGGAAACCTCATCTTGTCTCCCAAAGGAAGCTCTGGTCCTTTCACATGAAATACAGAGAACCAGAAAGAAGGCCCATAGAAAGGTAAGGGAAGCCCCTACAGGGTAAACAGATCATGTGGAAAGAAGGGCTCCCCTGGGCCTGACTGAGTCTGGGAAGGATCAGGGAGCACGCACCCCGAATGTCAATGAAGCGATTGAAGAAGCGAATGGGGTTCAGGGAGAAGAAGAGGGCCAGGTCTTTCATGCCAACTCTGAAGGGATTCCGGTCATCCAGCTTGAGATGGGTGTGCACAGACAGGCGCAGGTCTTTCTCAATCTCTCTGCACAGCTTCTCTAGCAGATGCTGCTCAGACAAAGGGGAGCACACACTGCTTTAATCATCCAGTGACAGTAATACTGGCATCCCCCCAGCAAGGAAACCAAGCACAGAGAGAATCAGTCACAATGCCACAGAACAAAGCATTTTATTTGGAAGCTAAGAATTACTTTGCTCCAATCCTTCAACTAAGATTTTGACCCAGAAAGTACTAAAGGAAGCTCTACCACACTGCTTTCTACTGTTACTATTTGTAGCACTACTCTACAAATTAAGTGTGTATGCGATAAAGAAGAAGCCTATACAGTGCTTTTTAAGCATACAAAAAAGCAGAAAACTTCAACTCCTCTGCTTTTAGGCACAGACTGCTAAAAATCTCCAAAGAAGGTTAATCTTAACATTTTGAGATTAAAGAGATATTGTTAACAACCAAATTTTTTCAGCCACACAAATAGTCTTTTCCCAATCAGAATGATATTGGGCTCATGATGTCCAAAAATGTATTCAAATTAAACTACCTTCAAAATTGATTATTTTAACTAAGGATTTTATCCTCCAATCTATTTTGCCCCCCCCTCCAAATGTCAGACCTAAACTCAAAATCCAAATACATTAAAGAAATGTACACCTGATTAAGCTTTCCACCAGGTTTCCAATATGATAATATGAGAATCGCAGAGCTTCAAAAAAAACTAACCAACAACATTTTTGGTGCTTTTTCAAACTTTCATTTAGTAATTTTATCCTACTCAAAGCTTGCTTTGATCCAAAAATGTATCCAAACACTGTATTCCAAATACATATTTTGTTTTTCAGACAACATAGTTACCTCATTTAAAATTTCCATAATCTCCTTGTCATAGCAATTCAGAAGGACTTCATAAGACTCTAAATGTCTTGCACACACCATAGCAGGTACACAATCCCGTAAAGCACTGAACATGTACTAAGAAGAAAGAAAAGTTACTGGACAAATAGGAAACAAAATACTCTTAAGTTTCCTGCATCACAGGAAATAGTGCATATTTTATTTTGGAAACATCAACTCAGTCCAAAGGATGACTTTTTCTCCCAATCTTCCTTCCTGAAGACTCCCTCAGCTATATAAATATTCTATGTCCAGAAAGCTTCCATCCTAGATTCTTTCCCCCAATATTCCTTTCAAACAAGCTGACTTCCAATACTAAACATAGCAGATGTAGATGCTGTTTTTGAGAGTAAATGATTTTTAAATGATTACTGTACCCAACAGAGAAATTAAATTAACTGAAATTAGAATGATTAAGAGGAAAGGAAAGAGGGAATTAGAACTGGTATCATTAATAATAATATTAAGACTTCACCCATAATTATTTAACTGAATACAGGAGATCAGAACAATGTGCAAAGCACTTACTGGAATTATTGGTTATGTTCTAGTGACATTGACTTGTTAACACTAAACCAGTAAGGGTTCTCTATTAAGGCTTTCTTTGATTTTATACTTACATGTAATCTAGCTGCATCAACAGCATTTTCATATACATCATCTAAATAAATTGGAAAGACAGCTCGATGCCAGTATAGGAAACAGCAATCACACTGTGTTTGGATTCTGCAACACAAAGCAGTAACAAGCAGTCAAAGAAACCAGAGCTATTCAAGACACAACAATGAAAGAAATGGGGTTCTGAGATGCCAAATCACTGGGGTTCAAAAAAACCCATTACCATATTCCTGCAAGACAGTATCAAGTGAAAATGGTCAAAGGATATGAACAGACAATTCTCAGATGAAGAAATTGAAACTATTTCTAGTCATATGAAAAGATGCTCCAAGTCATTATTAATCAGAGAAATGCAAATTAAGACAACTCTAAGATACCACTACACACCTGTCAGATTGGCTAAGATGACAGGAAAAAATAATGATGATTGTTGGAGGGGATGCGGGAAAACTGGGACATTGATGCATTGTTGGTAGAGTTGTAAACGAATGCAACCATTCTGGAGAGTAGTTTGGAACTATGCTCAAAAAGTTATCACACTGTGCATACCCTTTGATCCAGCAGTGTTACTACTGGGCTTATATCCCAAAGAGATACTAAAGAAGGGAAAGGGACCTGTATGTGCACGAATGTTTGTGGCAGCCCTCTTTGTAGTGGCTAGAAACTGGAAACTGAGTGGATGCCCATCAGTTAGAGAATGGTTGAATAAACTGTGGTATATGAATATTATGGAATATTACTGTTCTGTAAGAAATGACCAACAGGATGGTTTCAGAAAGGCCTGGAGAGACTTACACGAACTGATGCTGAGTAAAATGAGCAGGACCAGGAGATCATTATATACTTCAACTACAATACTATATGATGACCAGTTCTGATGGACCTGGCCATCCTCAGCAACGAGATCAACCAAATCATTTCCAATGGAGCAGTAATGTACTGAACCAGCTACGCCCAGAGAAAGAACTCTGGGTGATGACTAAAAACCATTACATTGAATTCCCAATCCCTATATTTATGCCCACCTGCATTTTTGATTTCCTTCACAAGCTAATTGTACAATATTTCAGAGTCTGATTCTTTTTGTACAGCAAAATAACGGTTTGGTCATGTATACTTATTGTGTATCTAATTTATATTTTAATATATTTAACATTTACTGGTCATCCTGCCATCTGGGGGAGGGGTTGGGGGGGG